>NC_057802.1:151750073-152098742 GCF_018294505.1 Triticum aestivum
CCTATTTTTAGAGGACGGGGAAAATTTATTTCGGGATTCTTGGAGTCCGTTTAGTACTTCTTTTCTTTCTTTTTCTGCATGAAGAAATTATTAAAAAAAGGAAACCGACTCCGGGACGTACCCGAGCGGGACTCCGCCCGGGGGGGGGGGCTTTATAAGTCGCGCCACCCGAGCCCCGCAGCCAACCAGCCCACCGCCGCCGAACCCTAGCCGCCACCCGCGCCAGCCCGCCGCTGCCGCCGCGCCGCCGCACCGCCGTCTCGCCGGATCCGCCGAAGGTAGCCACCGCCGCCTCGGTTTACGCAAGAAACCGAACGGTTTTTTTTCGAAACCCTAGATCTGTTTTTAGATCCGGTTCGGTTTATTTTTTTTGGTTTATTTAATTAGCGAACGCCCGTTCGTTCGTTCGTTTTAACGAACGATTTTCACCGTGTAGCCGCAGATAGCGAAGTTCGTTCGTTAGCCTGTTCGTCAATTTTTCTTTTTCTCGGATTTTCCGCGATTATTTTCTATCGCGATTTCTGATCCAATTTTCGTTTTAGTATAACTTTTCGCTCGATTATCGGAATCAGGCGATTCAAGCGCCTAGAGTTTTGTCTCGAAGCCCTCTTTCGGTTTAATCAACTTAAACAAGTTTTTGCTACTGTAAAATTTGACTTAGTCCAGATTAGTAATCGAAGCTTGTTTCTTTCGCCGTTTGAGTTTTGTTGCTTCGTTTGATTTGATTCTTTTTGCAAACCGGAGTTCTTAAGTTGAACTTTTTGGTTAGATCTCTTATTTGAGTTTTACCCGTGCCCTTGCTTGATTGCTTATTGTATGCTTGTTTGTTTGCGATAGAGTACCCGGAGTGCGAAGCGTGCTACTATGAGTCTCTATGTTTCGCGGATCATCAGCAAGGCAAGTAACACTTTGATCATACCTCTTTACTACCCAGTTTTATTGCATTAGATCAATCCTCAAAAAATTGCATGGTTAGGATCTGAATTAAATTGTGGGTTGGGAAGTAGTTGAGGTAGTACCTATTCACCTGTTTATTATCAACCTTTGGGAGTTACTTCTACGTTGCTTATATTGCTATGCTATGCTCGTAGACGTGGATTGGGTTTGAGTGTATTCATGACAGTTGTGAGTATTGTTAATTAATGGTTAACTTAAGGTGGCAACTTTAATACACATCTGGGTGGATTGTGGCACCTGGGGAATTTGAGTGATTGCCTGTATTTTTTTGGAAATCCCGGGGTACCGTGTGATTCTCCTATGGACTTCCACCCAGGCTCAAAGGGATCATGAGATTATTCATGCTAGAAACTTCCGTGTGCAGCCACAAGCCATTATGGGCACTGACATAGTTGATTAAGTCGTGTGAACTCTTACAGTGGTAGACTAGCAGATGTAGGGGATGTAGGTGGTACTGTCTACCCATCGTAAGGTGCTAACGCTTCGGAAAGACTGTGTCTCGGTCATCCGTTTCTCAAACACCATGTAGTGCGAGAAATCCAACGGAGGAGATCGAGTCTTGTGGGAAAAGTGCGCAAACCTCTGCAGAGTGTACAATCTAATCATGGTTAGCCGTGTCTCCGGTTATGGACATCTTGAGTATCTAGTTCTTGGATTATCATGTTGATCTCATCACTCTATAATTAAATTGTTGGGTTGTTAATGATTACTTTTAATTGGGATTGAGAGGGGTTTACCTTCTCAATGTTTTCAACAAACTTTGTAGTTAAATAAAATATATTTCCTTTGCAGTAGGGAAAAATTGGCTTTTCGCAAAACATATTAACCATACAGCCTCCACCAGCCATATATGCATGTAGTGATAGCATTATTCTGTTCATTACTCTTTTGTGTTACTTTGCCAGCATATTCCATGTGCTGACCCGTTTTCGGGCTGCAACGTATCATGTTGCAGACTTCTCAGACGACGAGTAAGGAGCCTTAGGTCGTGGTCTTTCACTCAGTGATGCCGTTGGAGTTGATGGACTCACTTTATCTTCCAAGCCTTCCGCTGTTATCGTAATAGATGGCCTTAAGCCATATTTATTGTAATAAGTTCTCTTTTGAGACATTTGATGTAATAAGTGTGTGATTGCTACTCTGTTATAAATCCTTCAAGTACTGTGCGTGTCAGCATTACCAATCCAGGGATGACACTTATGCACAGAGATCAGACTGTTTGCGGTCTGGTCGCTACATCAATAGGAAAACCCAATTAGCAAGCTAATCGTCCAATTAGAGGGCTAATTGCCCTATTATTAATAATCCATTTACTAATCTAATTAACATTCATATTAAGCACATAATATATTCCATTTCCATATTAAGGAAGCATGATTTCATAATTGAAATACATCGGAGTACAACATGATATAGCTTCAGCACTCAGCTACCCCATTACACAACTGCACCAGCAGCAAGTTTCACATGCAACATCTAGAACCTTTCGAAATTAGCATCATAGACGGTACATAGAGAGATGCATCTCATCTGGAAAACTGCTCAAGCGGAAGGCGAATATTGAGCCTTCATTCATGTTGAGGGTCTTTGCAACTTTAGGCCAGTGCCTGTGGATGATTGACCATCCATCCTTCGACCTCTTTAGGAACACTTCAATATTGAACCGTGGGTGTTGTATGAAAACTTTCCTCGCCTCCTGACCACATAGGTGGTTTGAGACGTAATCATCAGTGAACCCTGAAAACAAGGATGTGCATAAATATCTTCTCTATATTGGAAATGGGGCAAAGGAATAAAAAAAGGCAAGGTATAATAGTTAGTACCATCTTGTAAACCTCTGTGCTTTCCATTGTTTCCCCGCAACACATATAAGGTAGTTAGTCATCAGGTTAAGTAAGGGTTCGCATGCTATGAGTAAAATATGTTGATGATAAATAAGCACATTGCAGATTCATCAGATTAATTCAAGACACATGGAAAACCCATTTATCCAAACCAAGCATGATTAAGAACTAGGAAATATAGCACTTGTATATGTTTCTCATGTAGTAGGTGCAGCTAAATTCGATTTATTCCTCACATGGTATACAATAATAGAATGCAGCCACAACAATTGAACATCACATTGCAGAATTGAACCAAGCAGTTAACTAAACACCACAACAAATGAACCAAACGTTAACTGAGGACCACCTTGCACAATATAACATACTCCTAATAGAAGATCAGACAGTTAACCAAACCAAGCATGCTTAACAACTTGGAAATATAGCAATTGTATTTGTTTCTCATGTATTTAGTACAACAAAATTTGATTTATTTCTCACATGGTATACAATAACAGAATGCAGCCACAACAATTGAACATCGCATTGCAGAACTGAACCAAGCAGTTAACTAAACACCACAAAAAATGAACCAAATGTTAACTAAGCACCACATTGCACAATATAACATACTCGTAATAGAAGATCAGACAGTTAACCAAACCAAGCATGCTTAACAACTTGGAAATATTGCACCCTGAAGAATTGAACATCACATTTGCAGAATTGAACCAAGCAGTTAACTGAACACCACATTGCACGACATATAGAACATATACACTATAGCAGAAGATTGCATGGTAAAAGTAGATAGCACAATTCACTAGAATTTGTTAAGGAAATGCAGTAGCTAGCAAACAGAACATGGGTCCTTATAGTGAGCTAATAAGACAAGCTACTCCTCATTGTCGGAGATATCGATGACGATTGACTCCTTGGACATGGAAGAGGGCGAGGCCTCCGCATCATGGGTGCCCTCGTTGTAGTGGTGAGTTGTCTGAGCCACTTCGGGCAGCAACCTGCTGGCTCTCGAGATGAGGTAAGCACGTGCACACTGAGAAAACATCTCGTAGTGTTCGTCGAAGGCACCGACGTTGGCCTCGAGAAAACGCCACGAACTGTCGTTTAAAGCAGCCAACCGCGTCGCAGTGTCGGCGCGCGAGGCGTCAACGGTGGCCTCGATGGCGAGGTGCTCCTCCAAGATCTGGGGGTCGGCACGGATGGCAGCCATCGCGACCTCGTCCGCGCATGCGGCTGCGATTTGCTTCTCCACTGCCAAATGCTCCTTGAGATCCTGGCTATACTGCGTGCACCATGGCTTAGGCCGACGCTTATTTGGTGGAGGGGTCGGTGATTTAGGTGGAAGGTGTCGTGCTCGCGCCGGTGGTCGAGGCATGTGGGATGTGGAAGGAGGAGGAGGATGGGGGTCGGGTGTGGATTACCTGCCTGGATAGGCGAGGCCGAGCAACGTGAAGGAGGGTCGCCAGCGAGGAGGCGGTGTTGCAAGTAGGGAGTGAAGGTTTCAACTTGGAAAGGAAGGCGGAAACAGGGGAAATGTGGCTTTTGGTAAGGGGGAGGGGGCGGGGAGGTAGATATTTCCGCGGAAGCCGAAAATTTGGAATTGCTTCAGCGAAAAAACTGGCGCGCAAAGTGTCATCAGACATGGTCCCTTATTCAAAGCGGGCTGTGGACTGTAGCCGTCGCACCTTCTCGCATAAGCCGTATGCGTACTATACTCCGACGGTGCTCCAAGATATTTTGTGCTGCATCTCACACAGTTGGTTATAATAAACTGTGTGGGATCTACTTGATTTGAATTACATAATGGGGTCACAGCGGCCATGGATGGTGTTTGAATTGCTAGACCTTTTATCTGCAGTGAACATGCAACTACATGTGTGTCATAAAAGAATTGGAATTATTCAGGGTTCATTTGGACATTTTCATGCATTAAGTGAGTTTTCAATGCATTTATGTGCATAATTCAAATTTGATCTACATGCACATGCTCCAGTGCATATAAATTGGTTGAAAATCAAAACTTTGTCCTTGGGTGCATGCTTAGGTCCCATGCAAGAAATGGGAATGAATGTCAAACACCCTGCCACCGTCACTCGACCGCAAACATTGAGATACCTGGTTTTTAAATTATAGTAAATCAAAAACTCGTCTGAAATTCATGAAACTTGGCATGCTATCATGGAGCGGCATCAACATGTCATGGTAATTTTTTGTCCCATTTGGGGCAGGTTTGGGTATATGCTTCTCACAAACCAGAGCTTCTCACAACAAACATGATGGTTTCGGTAGGGAACGCCCCACCTTTGGGGACGAAACGATATCCATTGCCTCTTATTGCTTTCAAAATTTTTCTCGTGTCAACATAGAACAATAGGAGTGTTGTGTTATTTTTTGTGATTTTTCAGGGTTCGTTTGGACATTTGCATTAAGTGAGCTTTCAATGCATTTATGTGCATAATTCCAATTTGAACTACATGCACATGCTTCAGTGCATATAAATTGGTTGAAAAATCAAATCTTTTTCCTTGGTTGCATGCTTAGGTACCATGCAAGAAATGGGAATGAATGTCAAACAACCTGCCACCTTCACTAGGCCGCAAACATTGAGATACCTGGTTTTTAAATTCTATTAAATCCAAAACTCGTCTGAAATTCATGAAACTTGGCATGCTATCATGGAGCGGCATCAACATGCCGTGGTAATTTTTTTATCCCATTTGGGGCAGGTTTGGGTATATACTTCTCACAAACCAGAGCTTCTCACAACAAGCATGATGGTTTCGGTAGGGAACGCCCATCCTTTCGGGACGAAACGATATCCATTGCCTCTTATTGCTTTCAAAAATTTTCTCGTGTCAACATAGAACAACAGGAGTGTTGTGTTATTTTTTGTGATTTTTGGGGGTTCGTTCGGACATTTTTATGCATTAAGTGAGTTTTCAACGCATTTATGCGCATTATTCAAATTTGAACTACATGCACATGCTCCAGTGCATATAAATTGGTTGAAAAATCTAATCTTTTTCCTTGGTTGCATGCTTAGGTCCCATGCAAGAAATGGGAATGAATGTCAAACACCCGGCCACCTTCACTCGGCCGCAAACATTGAGATACCTGGTTTTTAAATTCTATTAAATCCAAAACTCTTCTGAAATTCATGAAACTTGGCATGCTACCATGGAGCGTCATCAACATGCCGTGGTTACTTTTTTATCCCATTTGGGGCAGGTTTGGGTATATGCTTCTCACAAAGGAGAGCTTCTCACAACAAGCATGATGGTTTCGGTAGGGAACACCCCACCTTTGGGACGAAACGATATCCATTGCCTCTTATTGCTTTAGAATTTTTTTTCGTGTCAACATAGAACAACAGGAGTGTCGTGTTATTTTTGTGATTTTTCGGGGTTCGTTTCGACATTTTTATGTATTAAGTGAGTTTTCAATGCATTTATGTGCATAATTCAAATTTGAACTACATGCACATGCTCTAGTGCATATAAATTGGTTGAAAAATAAAATCTTTGTCCTTGGGTGCATGCTTAGGTCCCATGCAAGAAATGGGAATGAATGTCAAACACCCTGCCACGGTCACTCGGTCGCAAACATTGAGATACCTGGTTTTTAAATTCTAGTAAATCCAAAGCTCGGCTGAAATTCATGAAACTTGGCATGCTATCATGAAGCGGCATCAACATGCCGTGGTAAATTTTTTGTTCCATTTGGGGCAGGTTTGGTGATATGCTTCTCACAACAAGCCTGATGGTTTCGGTAGGGAACGTCCCACCTTTGGGGACGAAACGATATCCATTGCCTCTTATTGCTTTCAAATTTTTTCTCGTGTCAACATAGAACAACAGGAGTGTTGTGTCAATTTTTGGGATTTTTCGTGGTTTGTTTGGACTTTTTTATGCATTAAGTGAGTTTTCAATGCATTTATGTGCATAATTCAAATTTGAACTACATGGACATGCTCTAATGCATAGAAATTAATTGAAAAATCAAATATTTTTCCTTGGTTGCATGCTTAGGTCCCATGCAAGAAATGGGAATGAATGTCAAACACCTTGCCACGGTCACTCGGCCGCAAACATTGAGATACCTGGTTTTTGAATTCTAGTAAATCCAAAGCTCATCTGAAATTCATGAAACCTGGCATGCCATCATGGAGCGGCATCAACATGCGGTGGTAATTTTTTGTCCCATTTGGGGCAGGTTTGGGTACATGCTTCTCACAAACCAGAGCTTCCCACAACAAGCATCATGGTTTCGGTAGGGAACGCCCACCTTTGGGGACGAAATGGTATCCATTGCCTCTTAGTGCTTTCAAAATTTTTCTCGTGTCAACATAGAACAACAGGAGTGTTGTGTTATTTTTTGTGATTTTTTGGGGTTCGTTTGGACATTTTTATGCATTAAGTGAGTTTTCAATGCATTTATGTGCATAATTCAAATTTGAACTATATGCACATGCTCCAGTGCATATAAATTGGTTGAAAAATCAAATCTTTGTCCTTGGGTGCATGCTTAGGTCCCATGCAAGAAATGGGAATGAATGTCAAACACCTTGCCACGGTCACTCGGCCGCAAACATTGAGATACATCGTTTTTAAATTCTAGTGAATCCAAAGCTTGTCTGAAATTCATGAAACTTGGCATGATATCATGAAGCGGCATCAACATGCCATGGTAAATTTTTTGTCCCATTTGGGGCAGGTTTGGGGATATGCTTCTCACAAACCAGAGCTTCTCACAACAAGCTGATGGTTTCGGTAGGGAACGTCCCACCTTTGGGGATGAAACGATATCCATTATCTCTTATTGCTTTCAAAAAATTTCTCGTGTCAACATAGAACAACAGGAGTGTTGTGTCAATTTTTGGGATTTTTCGGGGTTTGTTTGGACATTTTTATGCATTAAGTGAGTTTTCAATGCATTTATGTGCATAATTCAAATTTGAACTACATGGACATGCTCTAATGCATATAAATTAATTGAAAAACCAAATCTTATTCTTTGGTTGCATGCTTAGGTCCCACGCAAGAAATGGGAATGAATGTCAAACACCCTGCCACGGTCACTCGGCCGCAAAACATTGAGATACCTGGTTTTTTAATTCTAGTAAATCCAAAGCTCGTCTGAAATTCATGAAACTTGGCATGCCATCATGGAGCGGCATCAACATGCCGTGGTAAAGTTTTTGTCCCATTTGGGGCAGGTTTGGGTATATGCTTCTCACAAACCAGAGATTCTCACAACAAGCATGATGGTTTCGGTAGGGAACGCCCCACCTTTGGGGACGAAACGATATCCATTGCGTCTTATTGCTTTCAAAAAAATTCTCGTGTCAACATAGAACAACAGGAGTATTTTGTTATTTTTTGTGATTTTTCGGCGCTTGTTTCAACATTTTTATGCATTAAGTGAGTTTTCAATGCATTTATGTGCATAATTCAAATTTGAACAACATGCACATGCTCCAGTGCATATAAATTGGTTGGAAAATCAAATCTTTGTCCTTGGGTGCATGCTTAGGTCCCATGCAAGAAATGGGAATGAATGTCAAACACCCGGCCACGGTCACTCGGCCGCAAACATTGAGATACCTCATTTTTAAATTCTAGTAAATCCAAAGCTCGTCTGAAATTCATGAAACTTGGCATGCTATCATGGAGTGGCATCAACATGTCGTGGTAAATTTCTTTTCCCATTTGGGGCAGGTTTGGGTATATGCTTCTCACAAACCAGAGCTTCTCACAACAAGCCTGATGGTTTCGGTAGGCAACGTCCCACCTTTGGGGATGAAAAGATATCCATTGCCTCTTATTGCTTTCAAAATATTTCTCGTGTCAACATAGAACAACAGGAGTGTTGTGTCAATTTTTCGGATTTTCGGGGTTTATTTGGACATTTTTATGCATTAAGTGAGTTTTCAATGCATTTATGTGCATAATTCAAATTTGAACTACATGGACATGCTCTAATGCATATAAATTGGTTGAAAATCCAAATATGTGTCCTTGGGTGCATGCTTAGGTCCCATGAAAGAAATGGGAATGAATTTGAAACACCAGGGCACCGTTGATTGCCGGCAAAACGTTGAGATACTTTGTTTTTAAATTCTAGTAAATCCAAAACTCGTCTGAAATTCATGAAACTTGGCATGCTTTTTCATGGAATGGCACCCGACATGCTGTGGTATTTTTCCTGTCCATTTTGTGAGAAGGCGCACTCGAATAACAGCCAACAAAGGCATTTTGAAAAATAGCTGCCACTTTAATATCTCAAACGATTGTATAATTCAAATCGTGTGCTTTTTGTTAACCATTCACGTGATGCCACGTGTCTTCGTTTTTAATGGCTATAGGAGGTGCTGTGCGGACAGCTGCTTGACCTTGACTAAACGGGAGGCATGCAAGCGGAGTCCGGTGCACAGGCTGGCCGAGAGGCGTGCAAGCTGTCCTCCAATGCGTAGGCTCACTGGGAAGCGTGCGATATGTACGCTGCGCATGCTCACTGGGAAGCGAGCCCTTTGACTTCCATGGCCGCCCGCCTTCCTCTCCATTAATGGCGCCTGAGCCGCTGTTTAATACGGGCGGCCTTACTGTTTGCCTCCCATTCCCCTCCCTCCCGTAGACCTCCACCAACGCCATGGCGCAGAATGATCATCTGCCACTAGTCTTCAAGTTTGGTGAAGTCGACTCCGAGCCGGAGGAGATAGAAAATAAGGAGGAATGGGGCCTCATGGACATGGCCCAGAACGAGCTGGCTGCGGCGGTTGCTGCCCCCACTCCCATCCCAGCTCCCATCCCCACGCTCGCGCCCGCGACCATCCCTGTAGTATTGACGGGCTGGTCGCCGAGCACTATCGCAGAGCTGGAAGCCGCGGGCGTCAGCGAGGTCTCCGCGGATCCGCACGAGCTCGTGTACATGCCAGCGCTCGTGCCCGTGCGCACCCCTCCACCCACCGTGGCGCCGGCCCCCGTGCGTTTGGCTGCACCCACCGTGCCCCTGCCCGTGCGCGTCCCTCCACCTACCACGGCACCGGTCCCCATGCGTTTGGCTGCACCCGCCGCGCCCGTGCCCGTGTGCGCGCCCCCCTCAGCGGCATGGGACGCTGCCGTCGACCGCTACCTCTCAGCGGCGCCAGTTGCCGTCCTCCCCCGCCCCGCCCGTCGATCGCGCGACGACATGATGTTTGATTTACAAGTGAAGAACATTTTGTGCTGCCTTGAAGACTTCAACCACGGCATCCCTGAGGAAGACAACGACGGCGCGGCACGCCGCCTCCGCTGGAAATAGTTTTTTTGGGGTTTAATACTGTATCTCGAATTCTCGATCATATGAATATAAATTTGCAGTGTGACTGAATGAAAGATATGGTTTGAACGAACTTGCTTTTTTCACTCTTAATGTACAGACTTATCAAACGATTTTCTTTTGAAAAAAGGTCAATGGTTTTTAAATATAAAACACTCATCGCATAACGTTTTAGTTAGAACACCCATATGCAAACCGACAGTTTCCCCAGGAAGCCAAGGGAAAATGTGCCGAGCAGGATTTCTGCATCCCTTCAACGCAAACGGTTGTTTTGCATGACCCGTGTGCAACCACGTAGAAAAAATTGGTAAGATTTGCATCTGTCATTTTGGGTATGTTGCCATTTGTCAAACTGGAAAGATTGACATTTGTTTATCTAGTAACATTGCCATTTTTCAACCTTGTAACACTGCGATTTATCAAAATATGCAGCTAAAAATCACTAGCACTATCTAATTTTTGCAACTAAAATCACTAGCACTGTTCATATGGACACCACTAGCAGGCGTGAGTTGATGGACGCATATGCAAATGTACCATTGATTACATACAACAAGTCATCAACCCACAACGACAACGAGGATACACATTGGATTATAGATCATTTCCAACAAAACATTCTAGTAAAGTAAAGTTTTTCTCACACAACAAATAACAAAGCGATGAAATAAACTTCAGCTCAACCACTCGTCGGCATTGGAAACGCTTGCTTTGAACCAGAAGTGATTCTCTAGGAAGGGCAAGCTACTGTCAATCTGGAGACCAATGCAAGACTGATCATCCAGGCTGAAGCGGCCTATGTCAGGACCCATATTGGGATGGCAGGGAAGCATAGCAATGGCCAAGGTATAGATACAGTTGCTTCTCATAAATGGTAGTAAAGTTGTGTCAACAGAAATTTGATTGCCTTCCACCATCATTGGATAGTTTTGTCCAAGGAAGAGCGTGTTTCCTCCAAGACTTTCAATACTGAACCAGGAAAAAGGTGTTGGCGCTAGTACACTAGTATCCATCCCGAATACCATGCAACAAATGTTGGAATAGGTCCGGAGAGTGCGACCATGCGAGACAACACCTACTTCCTTAGTAACATTAGAAGTGCCCTATATACAGACAAGAAGAGGTGATCCGTCGGAATAAGTTGCCAGGCGCCACTGAGGGAGTCCTAGATTAGGGGGTCCTCGGGCATCCGGGCTATGTGACATGGGCCGGACTAATGGGCCGCGAAGATACAAGATAGAAGGCTTTCCCCCATGTCCGGATGGGACTCTCCTTTGCATGGATGGCAAGCTTGGCGTTCGGATATGAAGATTCCTTTCTCTGTAAACCGACCCTGTACAACCCTAGGCCCCTCCGGTGTCTATATAAACCGGAGGGTTTAGTCCATAGAGGCGATCATAATCATACAGGCTAGACATCTAGGGTTTAGCCATTACGATCTCGAGGTAGATCAACTCTTGTAACCCCTATACTCATCAAAGTCAATTAAGCAGGAAGTAGGGTCTTACCTCCATTAAGAGGGCCCGAACCTGGGTAAACATCATGTCCCTTGCCTCCTGTTACCTTTGATCCTTAGACGCACAGTTCGGGACCCCCTACCCGAGATCTGCCGGTTTTGACACTGACATTGGTACTTTCATTGAGAGTTCCATTGTGCCGTCGTCGAAAGGCTCGATGGCTCCATCGATCATCTACAACAATGCTGCCGTGAAGGAGATTTTTCTCCCTGGCCAGATATTTGTATTCGGTGGCTTCGCACTGCGTGCCAACTCGGTTGGCCACCTAGAGCAGATCGACAGCTACGCCCCTGGTCACCAGATCAGTTTTAGAAATCTGAACTATGTCGCTGATATCCGAGGAGACTTGATCTTCCAAGGGTTCGTGACCCCAACCACCGCTCCGGCCTTAGATCCGGAGCGCGTCACTAGGTCCGAAGACGGGAGTCTAGAACCCGCCGGACTCTCTGCGGCTATAGAGCTCAGCACTGGAGAACCGGAGAGAATAGTGTCACCAGCGGTCATCACAAAGCCGGACTCTTCTCCGGACACTAGCTCCGAACCCTCAAAGTCCGCGTCATGCGAGATCAGCCAGGGAACTTCTGTCCCCGTCCAAACCTCGCTCTTAAACGAGGCTCTGGACTTAATGCGATCCCTCGCCATCACAGTGGAACCGCTTCCAAATTGCGCCCAGCCCGGACTAGGGGATGAAAATAGGGAATTTTACTTCCCACTCACCACCCACTTCATAGCCACTGTCGAGGACCTAACCGACATGCTCGACTACACCTCTAAAGACATCGACGGTATGGACGACGATGCCGGAGAGGAACAGGCCCGAAACCCGCCGTTCACCTGACGCTGGACGGCCACTTCCTCGTACGACGTGTACATGGTGGACACACCTAAAGAAGGCAAAGACGATGATGAGAAGGATCCAGTCGAGGACGAACCTCCTGAGATACCACCAAAGTGTCGACGTCAGCGGCGCTGCTCTAAATCGCGTCACGGAAAAGACAGCCATACCGGGACCGGAGACAATGATACTCCGGAGAACGCCGAAGACCAAGAAGACCCCATCGAACCAACATCCGAACAGGATGATCGGGAGGACGGGCAAGTTGACCCTGACGAGCAAGCAGGGGACGAAGACTCAGAGGATAGAAACTATCTACCACTCTCCGAGGACGACGTGAGCCTCGGCAACGAAGATTTTATCGTGGCAGAGGAACCCCTCGAACCAGAGCGCTTTAAGCGCCGGTTAATAGCCACTGCAAGACGCCTAAAAAAGAAGCATCCATAGCTTCAAGCTGACCAAGATCTGCTCAATGATAGATGGACTAATGTCCTGGCAGCCGAAGAATACAGCCTCGAACACCCAACAAAGAGTTACCCAAAGCGTAAGCTGCTACCCCAATTCGACGATGAAGCGCTGGAGCCCATACCACCCGCGCATAACGCGGCTGACGGACGTGACCGACCACCACGTGGCCGGGACTGAATGGCAACTTAAGCCGAACACCAGCCCCCACCACCTCGACATAAAAGCAGAGAAACAACAGCTCGGGGATACACATATGACCTACAACAGGACCTGGAAAATAGAGCAGGTCAGACCAGATCAATCTACAGATCGTGGGGGTGTGCCCCGGCGCGAGAAGACGGCTATCAAGCCTGGCACAACAAGCATAACCACGCCCGGGCCGAAAACCGCATACGGACTTCATCCGAACTGCGTGGTGACATGGCCCGATACAGAGGTGCCGCACACCCCCTATGCTTCACCGATGAGGTAATGGAGCACCAGTTCCCAGAAGGGTTTAAACCCGTGAACATCGAATCATACGATGGCACAACGGATCCCGCAGTATTGATCGAGGATTTTCTTCTCCACATTCACATGGACCGCGGTGATGATCTACATGCCATCAAATACCTCCCCCTAAAACTTAAGGGACCAGCTCGGAACTGGTTAAATAGCCTCCCAGAAAACTCTATTGGAAGCTGGGAAGACTTGGAAGATGCCTTTAGAGACAACTTCCAAGGCACTTATATCCGGCCTCCGGATGCCGATGACCTCGGTCATATAGTCCAGCAGCCCGGAGAGTCGGCCAGGAAATTCTGGACCAGGTTCCTAATTAAAAAGAACCAGAATGTTGAGCGCCCGGACGCCGAAGCCCTAGCGGCCTTTAAGCACATCATCCGCAACGAATGGCTCACCCGACACCTCGGCCAAGAAAAGCCGAAGTCCATGGCAGCCCTTACAACACTAATGACCCGCTTTTCCGTGGGCGAAGATAGCTGGCTAGCCCGTAGCAGCAACAGTACCAGCGACCCTGGCACTTCCGAAGCTAGAAATGGCAACGGAAGGCCCCGACGCAACAAACATAAGCGTCGAAGCAACAATGATAATACAGAGGATACGACAGTCAACGCCGGATTCAGGGGCTCCAAGTCCGGTCAGCGGAAGAAGCCATTCAAAAGAAACAGAGAGGGCTCATCCAGCTTGGACCGAATACTTGATCGACCCTGCCAGATTCACGGCACCCCCGACAAGCCTGCCAATCATACCAACATAAGTTGTTGGGTCTTTAAACAGGCCGGTAAGTTAAATACCGAACATAAGGAGAAAGGGTTGCCCAGCGAGGACGACGACGAGGAGCCTCGTCCACCGACCCCAGGGGGACAGAAGAAATGCCCCCCCCCCCCGAAGTCAAAAAGGTGAATATGATATACGTTACTCATATCCCAAGAGGGAGCACAAGCGCGCGCTAAGGGACATCTATGCGATAGAGCAAGTCGCCCCAAAATTCAACCCATGGTCGGCCTGTCCAATCATCTTTGGTCGCAAGGACCATCCGACCAGTATCCATCACGGAGGTTCGGCCGCACTGGTCCTCGATCCAATCATTGACGGATTCCACCTTACGCGAGTCCTCATGGACGGCAGCAGCAGCCTTAACCTACTCTATCAGAACACAGTACGCAAGATGGGTATTGATCTGTCAAGAATCAAGCCCACTAAAACTACCTTCAAAGGAGTAATACCTGATGTAGAGGCCCGCTGCACGGGGTCAATCACATTAGTGGTCGTCTTCGGTTCCCCGGACAACTTCTGAAGCGAAGACTTGATCTTCGACATTGTCCCCTTCCGCAGTGGCTACCATGCATTGCTCGGACGAACCGCGTTCGCTTTCTTCAATGCGGTCCCACACTACGCCTATCTCAAACTCAAGATGCCCGGACCACGCAGTGTTATAACAGTCAATGGGAACATGGAACGCTCCCTCCGTACTGAGGAGCACACCGCAGCCCTAGCAGCGGAAGTACATGGCGACCTTATCAAGCCAACTATTACATCGGCGGCCAACTCCTCGGACACTATCAAACGAGTCCGGACTACCCCACAGTAGGACAATCGAGCTCGTCAGGAGCTCGATTAGCAATTCGGCCTCCATCTCTGTGGCACCCCGGCTCAGAGAAATCCGGAATACCCCGTATTCCAGCCCAGAGATCGAGGAGAAGTCTTCTAGAATACGGCACTGCTTAGCATAGAACAAACCAGCTTTCTATTATTACATGATTGTGAATACAAGGTCTCCAATATTACAATGAATAACATCGGCACGGCGACACTACGCCATCCTCAGTTGCGCTATGCAAGCAGCAGAACAACTCGAAGCAGCGGAAAAACTTCTAGCAGCGGAACAATGAATGGCGATGATGGACTCCACTCCGCAGGGACTCTGGCTGGAACGCTTATCCTAGCTCGCAAACACAGGAACACACCAAACAAGCAAGCAATCCAGGCATGACCTGCAAGCTGGCATGACACGCCAGGTCAGTACATTGAATGTACTTGCAAGCTCACAATAACCAGAAGCATTCAAGACAAACAACAGCATGGCAATTACAGGTTAAGTAGGAATTATCCATGAGGTCATCAGAATAACATGGCATAAACAACATGAACATGATATAGGTAGAACAACATGAGCATGGCATGAACATATAGATCTGACGCTACTAGCATGCAACATGATGACACTATATGCACTATTTATTCTGCTCGGGTTACTACGTAACCATCACATGCATGACTTACCAGCCTCGGACATTACACGATCATCTCAGGATCAAATCAAGCTTGGTATAAACAATACCGTAGTAATCATTAAATGACCACAAGGAGCTTGATCTTTACCCGTGATTCTCGCACAACATCACGAATATCCAACAACTCGATATCCACGATACCACGATGATCATTCCGGCGATCACAACCATGACCAACACTTGGTCTCAAACGGTGATCTTTCCGGCGATCACAACCAACTTATCTCATCATCGAGCCGGGGTTGTCATTAATCAAGTTATTATTAATACTATTGACTCACGGTGGGACCGACATGAACTGGGCCCTTATCCGCGGGCGCGGCTATCGATAGATTTAATATACACTCTGCAAAGGTTAGTACACTGTACCCACACTACGGAACCCATGGCCTCGCATTCCCATTCGGGTGGACCAACGGCGTTTCGACAAAACCGATCTATTGTCATGACACTCTCCCGGTCACTCCGACCAACTCCCAACTGGGCTAGTCCTGGGTGGCCCCGTGTCTACCAAAGACACAACGACCACCGTCATGGCCAAACGTCCCTCACGGGGACCGGATCCATAAAAATAACAACAACGGGCACACAAGGTTATGTCTGCTTACCTGATCAGAGTACGCACGCCCATAACCTTCCCTAGTTGGAAGCTTACCCCCTTAAAGACTTTGCTGGGGAAAGACTCAGTACCTTATTCCGGAAGCTTTTGCGGTTGCTTACTGAAGAAGGCAGAGTACCTTGTACGGGAAATCATCCATGTATCGTACTGAGGAAGATAGATGAATCTTGCCTTGGAAGCTTCTCGGGTATCTTGCGAGGGAAGATTGGGTTGCTTACACCAGAAGCTTCTTATTGTGATATGCGGACCGATTTCCACATATATAACCATCTGAATATTTTTGTTATTGATTTCTTGTATGAAATGGAGTTTTGCAGGACTATCCTCCTTTCTGAGTACATGCCATATTTTTGCTTGCTTCCAGGTACATCGGGTTCCAAAATCATCCTCAACGAAAAATTAAACTTGTATCTAAGCCATACCTTTGATAATATTCTGTCAACCTGGCACACAATTTTATCTTCTTGCTGATTTGATCATTTCTGTTATGAGGAGTGCACGCTGAGAGAAACTTGACACTCAGTAACATGATCAGATATCCCCCAATCTGAATGTAGTCGGCTGAGAATTCCATACTGTTGTGAGGAGTACACATAATGCAAACTTTATCCTAACATTCCATCCATGATTTCTTTTGTATTCAGGTGAGCTATTTCCAATTTCACTATAGTCTGCTAAAACTCCATTCTGTTCAGCTGAGTTTCCAAATATGTGTATTTCTTGCTGACTCTTCGGGTCCAGTGTCAGCTGACGAGCAACTTTAATAGGGGGAAAATTTGTAACACCAAAGGCCCAAAGAAAGAAACGACTAAAAAAAAGCACACAAGCATACTACTAATATAATTTATCAAGCAATCATCACATATTACTGCTACTCACACCATAATATGCATGCACACCTAAGCACACAAATCGCACGGAAACTCCGGTATTACGGTCTAATATGCTGTGGCGGTGTGCACGAAAATTATATCCATGTGTGGAAGGAGTTGGCGTTACCGAAGCTACACCAAGCACTAGCTGAACAGTGGCTGGATCTGGATGGATACATAGGTGAGTACGGACTTGACGATCAAGTAGCGAGACACAAAAGTCACGACCACCTCATCATCAAGCATACGAAGGGAATCGTACCCGTCCAAAGAATGAAATGACATGGCAAGATAACAGTGGAGGACTGGGTTTATTGGCATTGCCCTTTTCTGATAACAAAGATCAGCAAGGGTTGCCAAGGGGACGAGATGGAGGGCATGGATGATGATGTGGTCGCATCACACTGAGGAGCAGGCATGCTAAGAAAGATGGTGCAGGCGGTGGACCGAAAATGATGCCACCTACACTCACAGGATTAACCGTTAGTGACAAAATAATAATCTATATGCATGCTATGCGACAAACAAATGCAACAATCAAGTGCAACAAACCAACTGTGGTCTATACTACCGCTTTCTAACATTCGCGTGGGCTAAGGCATGCTACAGCCAGACCTGCTCTGATACCAAGCCTGGAGGCACCCCGGCTCAGAGAAAACTGGAACGCCCCGTATTCCAGCCCAGAGATCGAGGAGAAGTCTTTTGGAATACGGCACTGCTTAGCATAGAACAAACCAACTTTCTATTATTACACAAATGTGAATACAAGGTCTCCGATATTACAATGAATAACATCGGCACGGCGACACTACGCCATCCTCAGTTGCGCTATGCAAGCAGCAGAACAACTCGAAGCAGCGGAACAATGAACGGCGATGATGGACTCCACTCCGCAGGGCCTCTGGCTGGAACGCTTATCCTAGCTCGCAAACAAAGGAACACACCAAACAAGCAAGCAATCCAGGCACGACCTGCAAGCTGGCATGACACGCCAGGTCAGTACATTGAATGTACTTGCAAGCTCACAATAACCAGAAGCATTCAAGACAAACAACAACATGGCAATTACAGGTTAAGCAGGAATTATTCATGAAGTCATCAGAATAACATGGCATAAACAACATGAACATGATATAGGTAGAACAACATGGGCATGGCATGAACATATAGATCTGACGCTACTAGCATGCAACATGATGACACTATATGCACTATTTATTCTGCTCGGGTTACTACGTAACCATCACATGCATCACTTACCAACCTCGGACATTACACGATCATCTCAGGATCAAATCAAGCTTGGTATAACCAAAACCGTAGTAATCATTAAATGACCACAAGGAGCTTGATCTTTACCCATGATTCTCGCACAACATCACGAATATCCAACAACTCGGTATCCTCGATACCACGATGATCATTCCGGCGATCACAACCATGACCAACACTTGGTCTCAAACGGTGATCTTTCCGGCGATCACAACCAACTTATCTCATCATCGAACCGGGGTTGTCATTAATCAAGTTATTATTAATACTGTTGACTCACGGTGGGACCGACACGAACTGGGCCCTTATCCGCGAGCGCGGCTATCGATATATTTAATATACACTCTGCAGAGGTTAGTACACTATGCCCACACTACGGAACCCATGGCCTCGCACTCCCATTCAGGTGGACCAATGGCGTTCCGACAAAACTGATCTATTGTCATGACACTCTCCCGGCCACTCCGACCCACTCCCAACTGGGCTAGTCCTGGGTGGCCCCGTGTCTACCAAAGACACAACAACCACCGTCGTGGCCAAACGTCCCTCACGGGGACCGGATCCATAAAAATAACAACAACAGGCACACAAGGTTATGTCTGCTTACCTGATCAGGGTACGCACGCCCATAACCTTCCCTAGTTGGAGGCACCGGCAAGAGGCACGACAATAGACCCAGTTAGGACCTCCCCATAAGGTAAGTGTGGTTGCACTGGTCAGTTTCGATATGGTGGCACCATGACTCAGCCAACAGTTTTTCAAGTTCAATTTAATCCGGTTAAACTTGAATGAAATATGCTGAGCCATGATAAAATAACATGATGCATATACAAAGCATGAGCATGATATCAACATAAGCATGGGATGCAACATAACTATCCATCATATGAAATAATCTCAAACTGAACATGGCATAATGACGAGCATAAATATTACAAGTGCAACACTACTCATGGTATAACATGACCACTAGCATCAACCATAAATACCATGCAAGGACTCATCAATAACTTTACCGAGTAACACTTAACCAACTAACAGCAAGGGAACAACGCATATTAACAGTACTCGATAACCGACGTTAGTCATGCACCGAAGAACATGACCAACCCAACATGTACTACTATCAAGCATAACAATATGAAAGTAATACTAGCAACTAGCAAGGCATGCTAACGAGGTGCATAACAACATAGCAAGCAAGTAAGCACTAACCCAGAAGCATTACCGAAACAACGATAACCATATTTTAAACAAGCCATCATTTAATAAATATTCAAGTTGAAAACCATGGCTACTGCATGTCTATCATGCAAGTGGGTATTGTGGCTTGCCTGGGGGTGAAGAATACTCCGGGAAGAAGTGCGGTGAAGCCGCGGAAAGATTTGCCGAAAACAGTTCTCTCTCGGAGGGGCTGTTTACGTGCAAGGGAAAAAGGTCATTTTCACAGTGTCAAACCATAGTGAAAGTGAAACCAACAGAACGGGTTCGACGAAACAAATATGTGGGCTTTGGAATCACCTCATTTGGAGTTGTGGTTAAAAAGATATGAAGGGTTGAAGTTCAGGGACTTTTCTGCAAAAATATCATCACAAACAAGCCCCTGAGTGGATAAGGCAGAAGCGCAAAGTTAGAAATACGCTTTCTGTTTAAGAAAACGCTTTTTGGGCTGAAACAGAGAGGAAATACGCTTTCAGTAAAAGAAAGCGTACTTTGAGCTGAAGCAGAGGAAAATGCGCTTTCCCGAGGATGAAAACGTGCTCGACTGAGTATGCCTCAACTTAATCCAGTCGGCCGAGGCGGGACCGGAGCGTGTGACGCTGACGTGCGGGTCCCACGCGGGTGGGGCCCGTCACTTATCCACGCTGGACCGGGCGGGGTCAACGCCGTGCGGCTGACTGGTGGGGCCCGCGGGGAGAGGCGGGGCCCGCCTGGCCAGCTGGACGGGGGTCTTCCTCTTCCTCTCGCCTCCCCGACAGAACATGGGAGAGGCAGGGGAGGGCACAACACCGGCGATGGGCTGTCCGGCTCCGGCCACTTCTGTCGAGACGAGGCCAGCGGACGGCGCGGGGCGGAGTGCCGCTCCCGCCTGGAGCAGTAGTGGCGCCGGAGGGGGAGCGGGGCCACAGCGACGGGAGGAGGCAGGGATGGAAGGCGGCGGCCGCTCTCGAGCGACATGGCCCTGGAGGGGCTCCGGCAAGGAATGGAGGTGAGGGGAAGGGTCTCCGGCGTGTGGGGAAGCTCTTGGAGAGGTCAGGGAGTGGAGGGGTGGCTCGGGTGGCTCGGATTCGAGAGGAGACCCGAGGCGGCCATGGCGGCGATGGGCAGCGGGGAGAGGTCCTTCGGCTTGGCTGACTGATTGGGGAGGGAGCTGGGAGTGTGGTGAGGGCGATGGTGAGCTCGGAGTGCTCGGGGACGGCTTAAATAGCAAGCGGGGGAGGAGGTCGAGCTGGCACCGCCGCGGACGCGTGCCCACGCGCATGAGCTCGGAGGGAGGCGATGAGCGAGGGAACGAACGAGGGCAGAGCTCACGGAGACGAGGCCGAGCTTATGGACAAGAGGAGAAGAAGCCGAACCCCATAAATGCCCAGTCGGCACTGTGTGCTCGTGGACGCGCGGCGGCTTGCGTCGGTGAGGAAGCGGACGGAGGGGGAGAGGGGTCCAGGGCAACGGCGACGACGAGATGCAGCCACTGGACATGCTCACGCGCGCGAAGACGATGAGTGGGAGCGGTGCCAAAGCACAAACGGTGCTCTGGACACGCCACAGCACACAGAGCGCGTGCACAGGCACGCCATTGTCGTGGTCACCATGTGAACAAGGGCTTTAAATGCTCTACAGCACCCGAAACGTTGTCTAGCTGATAGTCCATCCAGGGGAGGTTGCAACTGCGTTGGTAGCTTGGTTAAAAGTGCTCTGGTTAAGTGGTAAACCACCTCTGAAGTTTACTGCAGTAAACTTTGATGAGCACTGGCGATCCACAGGACAGGGATTGGGTCAAATGGAGTTGTCTGGGAGGGTGAGGTAAAGAAGAACTTTCATCCTGGTAATTTGGAGAGGATTAGGATCAAGATTTAATGTAGTTGCTTAACAACCACATAAACTAGTCCAGAAACTAGATTAGGATGATGCACTCACATGGAGTTATAGAATGTGATGCAACTTGGCAAATCCTCATGATATGGACATATAAGAATGCTGTAAAAAGCTCATACCAAATGGACCATCCAAAATGGTACTTGCTTTACAAACATCATTTCTGTCCAGAAACTTGGAAACATTCTAGAGGAATAATGGCTTGACGAACCATGCCCAAAATGGGTGGAGGTAGGTTATATGGAGAATAGAAGGCCTAGAAAAATTGGCAGCCATAATGGAGCAAGATAAAATATACTTGCTTCACAAACTGAAATTTTGGAAAGAATCAAAGAATTGAAGATGAGCTCACATGGAGGCATGACATGAGCTCTACTTTTTTGGAGGGCTATAATATGATGATATGAGGGATCATGCAAAATGGCAACTCATTTGGACATGCCTAGCTTGCACCTCCTTCACAAAGCTTCTTTCTGGATAGAAACTTTGGAAAATCATAATTAAATAATTACTAGGCAAATGAGGTTGCATTTTGGCATGTGGCAATGATATGGACAGGAAAAGGTGTCCAAGGAGTTTGAGTTCAATTAGGAAAAGGAAAATAGCACTTGCTTCACAATGTACCATTTAGGGCAGAATAGGAAATGAATTATTTGAGCATGATGATAAACATGACAAATGAAATATTTTGTCATATTTGAGAAAGATATGACCCAAACAATTTATGAGAATTATTTGGGAATTTTAGGTGTGATGGAAATAAAGGTTGCTTGACAACCTAGGGCTATTTGAGTTATTCCTTTAATAGAAAAGGAATATTCCCAATAAAAAGAATATTGGGATTTGGGCTAGGATGAAAATGACAGGGTCTAGGGAAGGATTTGGGAATGACAAGCCACTCTGGAAACAAAGAAGAGGGCATCTTCTTCAGTTTCCACACCACATAGCCACGGAAAAAGGAAATCTCACGCGAAAACCTCAGAAAAACAAAAGAAAAAGAAAGGGCCAAAAGTGAGGCTGTTACAATCTCAGCCCCTACCAAATTGTGGCGAATGTACCACGCGTACATAATTACGCACTAAAGATACCATGGGAAAAGATGGAGGCATAATAAAGATAAAGTCCACAATACGGCTAGACCCTATCCAGACTCTCATATTCCCTTTTTCTCTTCTTTTTATTTTTCCAGGTTCCTTACAACCCACATCACCTTTTCGACGGTACCAAGGCCTCTTTTCGAGGCCTATCATGAAAACACCGATCGATGACCCTCTCGAAGGACAATACACCAAGGAGAAAAGCAGCGTAGATGCGTGGCAGAGTACCTAAAGGGTCTCTAAAGATCACCTCGTCCGTTTTCAGGACACATACACCGCTTTCCCTTGTGCTCGGCATGTAAAATAGCCTTGTTTCTTACCGCACTATTTGTACCAATACGTTTTGACGTATCAATCAGACTATAATGGAAACAGTTTCTAGGCCAACCTATGCGGTACTGGCCTACCTCTTAATCTGTATTTCCCTGTTTTTGTCCGATTGTCATGTACACCTCGGTACGACTTAAATCGCCAGGGGCTCTATTGAGCCACGTACATTTATTAAATAATAAATGAAGTCCAAACACTTTTATAGTACAATTCGCTGTCCCAAATATAGCATTATATGCATCGGCTCTGAATCATGTCTTTGGTCAATAGTTGGGTTGCCCGGCTCCTGTGGTTACTACCTTACGTTCCGCCTGTTCGGCTAAGGTAGTAAAGGGAGAACTAATGTGATTGTGTTTCTTGTTCATCCGGACAAACACCTCAGTAGAGAAAGCCGAAAACTGACTGTCATGATGCGGCGAGAGCTCGTCAGCTATTCCGTGACTACATATAAATCTTTTGCGATTTTTTCCTCATTACGCGATAGACCAGCCTTCACCCGGTCAGGCATTTACAGCACCCAAGTTTGGATAATCGAATAATACTAGGGGCTGCGCCTACACTCACATTATCAAACTCCTATGGCTAAGTGAGAGTGATAAAGCTGACTGAATACTCGATCGACCCTGCCAGATTCACGGCACCCCCGACAAGCCTGCCAATCATACCAACAGAAGTTGTTGGGTCTTTAAACATGCCGGTAAGTTAAATACTGAACATAAGGAGAAAGGGTTTCCCAGCAAGGACGACGATGAGGATCCTCGTCCACCGAACCCAGGGGGACAGAGGAAATTCCCCTCGAAGTCAAAACGGTGAATATGATGTACGTGACTCATATCCCCAAGAGGGAGCACAAGCGCGCGCTAAGGGACATCTATGCGACAGAGCCAGTCGCCCCAAAATTCAACCCATGGTCGGCTTGTCCAATCACCTTTGATCGCAAGGACCATCCGACCAGTATCCGTCACGGAGGTTCGGCCGCACTGGTCCTTGATCCAATCATTGACGGATTCCACCTTACGCGAGTCCTCATGGACGGCGACAACAACCTTAACCTGCTCTATCAGGACACAATCCGCAAGATGGGTATTGATCCGTCAAGAATCAAGCCCACTAAAACTACCTTTAAAGGAGTAATACCTGGTGTAGAGGCCCGCTGCACAGGCTCAATCACATTGGTGGTCGTCTTCGATTCGTCGGACAACTTCTGAAGCGAAGACTTGATCTTCGACATCGTCCCCTTCCGCAGTGGGTACATGCATTGCTCGAACGAACCGAGTTCGCTCGCTTCAATGTGGTCCCACACTACGCCTATCTCAAACTAAAAATGCCCGGACCACGCGGTGTTATAACAGTCAATGGAAACATGGAACACTCCCTCCATACTGAGGAGCACACCGCGGCCCTAGCAGCGGAAGTACAGGGCGGACTTATCAAGCCAACTATTACATCGGCGGCGAAGTCCCGGACACTGTCAAATGAGTCCGGACTACCCCACAGTACGACAATCCAGCTCGTCAGGAGCTAGATTAGCAATTCGGCCTCCATCTCATCCCCTGCCAAACTGTGGCATATGTACCACGCGTACATAATTACACACTAAAGATACCATGGGAAAAGATGGAGGCATAATAAAGATAAAGTCCACAATACGGCTAGACCCTATCCGGACACTCATATTTCCTTTTTCTCTTCTTTTTATTTTTCCAGGTTCCTTACAACCCACATCACGTTTTCGACGGTACCAAGGCCTCTTGTCAAGGGCTATCATGAAAACACCAATCGATGGTCCTCTCGAAGGACAACACACCAAGGAGAAAAGCAGCGTAGATGCGTGGCAGAGTACCTAAAGGGTCTTTAAAGATCACCTCGTCCGTTTTCAGGACACATATTTGTACTCGGCATGTAAAATAGCCTTGTTGCTTACCACACTATTTGTACCAATACGTTTTGACGTATCAATCAGACTATAATGGAAACAGTTTCTAGGCCAACCTATGCGGTATTGGCCTACCTCTTAATCTGTATTTCCCTGTTTTCGTCCGATTGTCATGTACACCTCGGTACGACTTAAATCGCCAGGTGCTCTATTTAGCCATGTACATTTCTTAAATACTAAATAAAGTCCGAACACTTTTATAGTAAAATTCGGCGTCCCGAATATAGAATTATATGCATCGGCTGCGAATCATGTCTTTGGTCAATAGTTGGGTTGCCCGGCTCCTGTGGTTACTACCTTACGTTCCGCCTGTTCGGCTAAGGTAGTAAAAGGAGAACTACTGCGATTGTGTTTCTGGTTCATCCTGACAAACACCTCAGTAGAGAAAGCCGAAAACTGACTGTCATGATGCGGCGAGAGCTGGTCAGCTATTCGGTGACTACGTATAAATCTTTTGCGATTTTTTCCGCATTACGCGATAGACCGGCCTTCACCCGGTCAGGCATTTACAGCACCCAAGTTTGGATAATCGAATAGTACTAGGGGCTGCGCCTACACTCACATTGTCAAATTCCTATGGCTAAGTGAGAGTGATAAAGCCACATAGTCCGATTGCCTGGTTCGCCGCACTAACAACTCCTTCATGGACCAAACTGATGGGTAAAGTGTGTTTAAGTGCTATTTCGAACACCCCTGTACTACCTACGTGGGGGCTGAAGTTGACGACTGGCCAACTCTCAGATACCATAAACAGTCGCACAGGAGGAAAATAATTTGAGGCAAAATAAGCAACATATTATACATCAGCCTTGTTCCATAATACAATGTTCGGACAGCAGGGATACAATCATTCAAAAATGATGTCCTTTGAGCACTGGCCCTCTACGATGCGGGATCCTTCGAGGACGTCATCAAAATACCGCTCCGGCGTGCGGTGCTCTTTGCCCGTGGGCAGTCCCTCGGTGGCAAGCTTGACAGCGTTCATCTTCGCCCACTGCACTTTGACATGGGCGAAGGCCATCCGTCCACCTTCTATGCAGACCGACCGCTTTGCGACATCGAGCCGGGGGCAGGCATTGACCAGCCGCTTCACGAGCCCGAAGTAGCTGCTGGGTATGGGTTCGGCGGGCCAAAGACGCATTATAACATCCCTCATGGCCAATCTGGCCATCCTATGCAGTTCGGTCAACTGCTTCAGTTGATCGCTGAGGGGCACGGGATGCTCTAGCGCAAGGTACTACAACCAGAACAACTTTTCTGTCACGCTCCCCTCTTCGGCTCGGAAGAACTCGGCAGCATCAGCAATACTCCGGGGAAGGTCCGCAAACTCTCCTGGAGAACTCCAAATCCGGGTCAGCAAGATGTACTTCCTTCTCACAAATTTGCTCTGCATGTTAAAAGTCTTACCCGCCGTAATCTGCCTTGCCTCTTGGATCTCCCGGCAGGCGCTTTGGGCGTTGGTCCAGGCTTCCTGTGCACTTTGGAGGGTCTTAGCAAGTTCGGACTTTTGATCCGAAATACTGTACTCTAAGGACTCGCATTTGCTTATCGCATCCTTGAGCTCTTGCTGGACTTCGCCCACCCTTGATTCATGTTCCAGGCGGGCGGCTCATTCCTCTTCCGCCTCCTTATTGGCTTCTCCAGTGCCTTCTTGAGGGCTTTGACCTCCGAAGCGTCAGCTATGGACTTAATTATAAAACTCATTCAGATAACAAATCAAGAGCTGATCTCATTTCGGACATGTTTTGGTATCACATACCTTGCTTTTCCTCTAACTTCCGCCTTAGCTCAGATGCTTCAGCGGCATGGGAAGCTGACGCCTGCATCGCAGCCTGTTTGATCAAATGGTTATGTATATTAAATCCCCTGCAAGAATTGTTAGATCCTCTATTTGGCCTTTCTTCGCAAACACCAAACAGAGTCTCAGGGGCTACTATCTATACACGGGGATTGTATCACATACCTCAAAGCCTCTTAGAAGGCTAGTGTAGGCCTCGTTCAACCCGCTTTTTGCGGACTGAACCTTTTCAATCACCGTACCCATAAGGGTACGATGTTCTTCCACAATGGTGGTGCTCTGAAGCGCTCCCACCAGAGTGTCTGGCGCCTTCGGATTGACGGAGGTCGCCGGTGGGGTGGGCACGCCCCCTTCTTTCGAAGGAGGCTGCTCATCTGACTTCGGAGCCGTGTGGGTCTCCGGAATCACATTTGGTTGGTGGCCGAATTGGACATGCCCCCCGTCTCCAGTCTCCATGGGTGTCGGTTCCCCCATGTTCTCGGCAGCAGGGGTATCCCCTTTGGCGCCTTCTTGGCGGCCTCCCGTGCCTTCCCTTGTCCAGGAAGGGCCATTCGGGACAACACCTCAGTGTCATCCGTAGCAGTGGGGGAGGAGGCTGGCGGGGGTGACTCACTCTCCATCATGTTCGGACCCAGCGAATTCCCAGAAGATGAGGATCGCTGGGGGAGGACATGAACCAGACTGCAGCAGGCAATTTAACGTGTTACAACCACAAGGCAAAAAGCCGAATATATATACAGTACCTTTGAATACTTACGATTCGGCCAGCGGCTTCGGCCTGGGGCGCCACTCGTCGACGTCCAACTCGGAATCATCCGTAAAGGAGGTTCTCCCTTCTTGGACGCTTTCGCATCTAGATCCATGGAAGCTGCCCTCTTCTTCTCCCCCCCTTAGGGGAGGGATTGCTCTCTTCCTCCTCATCTTCCTCTTCATCAGGAGAGGAGAGAGTTTCGGTGTCTTCGGACACTACGTCCGAAGCACCTTTGTGGCGGAGGCCACCCTTGGCCTCCTTGCTCTTCTTATTGACCTTCTTTTCCGGCGCCTGATACGGTGCCGGGACCAACATCCTCGTCAACAGAGGAATGGCTGGGTCTTCGGGTAGCGGAGCCGGACAGTGAATCCGTTCCGCCTTCTTCGTCCAGCCCTATGGGTAGGATGGGATGCTTAGTATGCTCCTTGGATTTACAAAATAAGGTTATCAGAAAACTTAAGGGAGTCGCTGTGTGAGTGTAGTCATAGCCGAGGTCTTCGGTCGCCTTCGGCCACGCCTTTTGGGTCTTGAAAAGCAGCTACCACATGTCTTCGTGCTTCGTGCCGAAGAACCGCTGCATGGTCCGGGGACCGGCCGGGTCGAACTCCCACATATACTGAGTCCGGTGTTGGCAGGGGAGAATCCGACGAAAGAGCATCACCTGGATCACACTGGCAAGGCTAGTATTCTTGTCTACCATGCTCTTGACGCGCCTCTGCAGCGTCGTCACCTCATCGGACGACGCCCAGTCCAGGCCCTTGTTGAGCCAGGATGTCAGCCGCATTGGAGATCCGGACTTGAACTCGGGAGGAGCGGCCCATGTGGAGTCACGGGGTTCCATGACGTAGAACCACTCATGCTGCCACCCCTTCATGGTCTCCACGAAGGTGCCTTTGGGCCAAGTGACGTTGGGGAGCTTGCTCACCATGGCACCGCCGCACTCCACGTGTTGACCATCCACCACTTTTGGCTTCACATTGAAGACCTTGAGCCATAGGCTGAAGTGGGGAGGGATGCGGAGGAATGCATCACACACGACGATGAACGCCAAAATGTTGAGGAAAGAATTCAGGGCTAGATCATGGAAATCTAGCTCGTAGTAGAACATAAGGCCGATGACGAAAGGATGGAGGGGAAACCATAATACGCGAAGGAAATGAGGAATAAATACTACCCTCTCATGGGGCTCCGGAGTAGGGATGATCTGCTTCTTGGCCGGAAGCCGGTGGGCGATTTCCTTGGCTAAGTACCCTGCTTCCCGGAGCTCCTTGATGTTCTCCTCCATGACGGAGGAGGCCATCCACTTGCTCCACGCTCCAGATCTGGACATGGCTGAGTGTTTTCAGGGGATAGAGGGGATCGAAGCTTGGGCGTTGGAGCTCGAGGGCGGATGGGCTGAGGAAGAAGAAGGTGTGGGGTGAAAAGGTGGATTCTTATCTCCTTATAAAGGCAGTGAATATAGAGCGTCCACCCACGAGCCTTAAAACTCGCCTATTCCCAAGGGGTCGTGCGAACAACATGGTTAGATTACCAAAACCCGTATGGATGAGAGTCCTGCAATAAGGGGACACGATCTCTGCTTTGACAAGACGTGTCAATGGGAGTTGCGTGTTGAAACGTGAGGCGGGAGGCCCAAAACGGTTCGAAATGATAGCAGAGTTAAGCATGATGTTTCGCCGGGAAAAGCTGTCGATGGATATATCTTAATTTAAGTATTATGCCTTTATGGTTGGAGGGTTAACCTGTTATACAGAGCCGGATGTAGATCTCTTGTTCAGAAGCCTACTTTAAAGTATTCGGAGGAGGAACCCACCTTGCAATGCCGAATACACAATCTACACCGGACACATCGTCATTGAAGCCTGATTCAGGGGCTACTAAGGGAGTCCTGGATTAGGGGGTCCTCGGGCGTCCGGGCTAAGTGACATGGGCCGGACTAATGGGCCGCGAATATACAAGATAGAAGGCTTTCCCCCGTGTCCGAATGGGACTCTCATTTGCATGGATGGCAAGCTTGGCGTTCGGATATGAAGATTCCTTTCTCTATAAACCGACTCTGTACAACCCTAGGTCCCTCCGGTGTCTATATAAACCAGAGTTTAGTCCATAGAGGCGATCATAATCATACAGGCTAGACATCTACGGTTTAGCCATTACGATCTCGAGATAGATCAACTCTTGTAACCCCTATACTCATCAAAGTCAATCAAGCAGGAAGTAGGGTATTACCTCCATTAAGAGGGTCCAAACCTGGGTAAACATCGTGTCCCCTGCCTCCTGTTACCTTCTATCCTTAGACGCATAGTTTGGGACCCCCTACCCGAGATCTGCCGGTTTTGACACTGATAGCCACTGAGTATATGGGTCCTCATGTTCGTGATCATCAGCAGCGTCATCTCCCCCTTGGTTATAAATTTTTTCAAGTATAGGTGGTGGAATGTTCACAGGACCTTGAAAACACAAGAAGGTTAATTAGTAAAGGGAAACTAGCTAACCCGCATGCACGTGGATGAGAAATTATAATTACGGTGGAAGACACCGAAAGCATCAGGATTCCATGCAAAAACAGTGCCACGAGTGGTGGCAGCAAACACAAGACCCTCATATTGAATTGCATCACAGTACTCATCCATGTACAGAAATTGATTTTTGAGCAATATCCGTCGAGGCGTGGAAGTAAGGAAGGCAACAAGCTTGTTGAAGATAGAAACAACTTCATAGTTCGTGTAATCCCAAGAGCGGTTGGGAACTCGACAAATTGCTATCTTCCGTAGACGACAGTCACCATGATCGTATTTGAACTCACATAGAATACCAGTGTACTCAGCCTCTGGGCAGTCTGAGATTTTCAGAAGTGGAACCCGGTGATGAGTGTACACATTCACAAGTTCCCCATCGCAGTTGTACCAAATATAAACAACCCAATCTCCATTTGCGCATGCACAAGCCTTGCCCTCAAGCGATGGCATCTTAACATCACACGTATCATTATCAAGCAGCATTAACTTGCACAAGGCGAGGCTTCCGTCGTCCCCGCGCCAGTCAGCAGGGTCACGGCAAACAAGATAGGGGAGATCAAACCACTCCTGGACCCTTGGGTTCCTTGTAATGATGTTATTAGTTGAGTCGAGAATGGTCTTGAACGAACCTGCCATGCTAGCCGAGGTGATGACGTTGCACCGATCAATGAGTTCCTCCACCACACTGGTGCGCGTCGGTCCTAAACAAACGGTTTTTACCCCTTTCCACGACGGCATTTTAACCGTCGCCAAGTGAGTGTGTGCGATAGGGTGTCCTTCCCACACGATCTAGAAATCGTCGGGGATAGGCCCTCCTGGGACCCAGGCTGGGGCCGTGTGCGATCGGGCGAGGCATCGAAACCCAATCATTTCCGTAGGTATGTACATCCCACATGGTGAATCGCAGAAATAATTTCCGTAGGTATGTACATCCCACATGGTGAATCCCAGAAATCATTTCCGTAGGTATGTACATCCCACACGGTGAATCCCAGAAATCATTTCCGTAGGTATGTTCATCCCACACGGTGAATCCCAGAAATCAGTTTCGTAGGCATGTACATCCCACACGGTGAATCCCAGAAAAACATTTCCGTTCGTAAGTATATCACACACAGTCAATCCAAGGAATACATTTCCGTTCTTATGTACATCCCACACAGTCAATCCAGGGAAAAGATTTCCGTGCGGATGTACATCCCACACAGTTTTATGTGTAGGCTCGTGTGTGAAAGGTGTAACTATCACACACGGTCTTCCTTGGTTAACTATTTGCTTTTATCAACTATATCACACACGATTTGATGAAGAAAACTGTGTGGCATTGGGCTATCCATCGCAACCGCTTTTACTGCTAGAACCGTTTGCAAAGGTCCATGACACATTTAGCAGGTTTATTAGTTTACAATTAATAATTCCAGTATTACGCAAATTCACATTTCATATCGAACAACTGTTTGCCAATTTCATATCAGGCACATAAATATATTATAACATCACAATACGGTAGCTACATGAAAACAACACAGTACAACACACAGCTAGTTCAACTTCATAAGAACAATATATTCATTTCCCTAATCGAGATCATCCAGGCTCGTCTTATCCACCTCTCCTTTCAGTTCAGTAAGAACCCGTTTTGCACGGGCCAACTGGGAAAGTGCCTCCTCCTTCGCCAACACCATCTTAGCAAAGTCTTTTAAAAAAATCTGAGCTCATTCTCCACCTTCAACTTTTTATCCCGCATCTTGAAATATGCTTCAGCGTTGACAAGACTTTCTCTGAGCCTAGCTGTGTTCACTTCCTCATACATGCTCCAGAGCTTCGTTAGGCACATCTTCAAAGACTGTGGCCACTCTTGATCGACCCACTCCAAGTAAGAACATTTCCGTTCATCCTATAATATTTAAAACTAGATCAGTAACAATTGTAGGGGAAATGGGTTTATAGCAACATAGTAAATCACCAATGCTTATTTTGAAAAACTGAAGAAACATGTTAATTATGACATATCTTCTCAAAAAGATCAATGTGCAAATGAAATAATTGGTACTGAGACAACAACCAAATTCTGGAACATCAGAAGCTATAATTAACTACAACGACGCTACAAGTTCTTACTCATGTACAATAAATAACAAATTGAACATTTTATGAGGAAGGTAAATATAACTGCAACAACATAGCGACAGTGTTTGGATGACAGCAAATTGATAGTAACAGGTGTGTACATGCACAAATTTAGTAACATAGAACTAATAGCACTAAGGCCGTCCACTATGTATGCCAAAACTGGTGTAAAGACAACTGTTGCTACATCTCGCACCGGTGCCCTGAACTGGCGAGCCGATGCAGCGGAAAAAAATCAGGGACCCGGACTCCGGAGCACGTAGTTGCTCCGATGCCCAGTTCCTTCGTGCCATAAAGATTTAGTATTTTACTGCTTGGCTGCTCGGATGTGTGGACCAAAGTTGGCTGCACAAACTGCTGAAGCGGTGCCAAATAATTTTCTAATGGCACCGCTGATGAGATGGCAACAATTTAAGATACTCGATACAAACTGTGACACTGTCTTAGGATGCGTTTGGTTGAAGGTGTGGTATGAATGGGTTGGGACCGTGACAGTGTCTGAATCACATCTAACAACTGATTTGTAACAACGGAAGAGGGTCTAACCTTCTCTACACATGCCAGAAACTTCCTCCCAGTGTCCACAGAATCAAACGCAAGTAGCTTCACGCATGGAGATTGATGGTGACAATGAGCAGATAGATCTTCAGCCACCCCGCTCCATGCGTTGCCACTGATGGTCTTAGGGAGCTACAAGAGGAAGAAACGACTCAAATCGACCTCCGGGTAAAAATCCTTCATTCCAAGTCATAGCCCGAGAGAGAGAAGAGAGGCATACCCGAGTGGTGAAGTAGTAGTCGCCGGAGGAGGAACCACTGGAGTTGTCTTTGAAGAAGACCATGGCGACCCCGGCTGTCGGATGCGAAACGGCGAGAGCGAGGAAGCGGCTATAGCTTAGCAAGGAAGGAAGGAGGAAACAGGGGAAATGTGACTTGTGGTCGGGCAGAAAAAGGGGTGGGGAAGGGGGAAGGGGGTAGATATTTTGGCGGTAGGCCAAAATTTTGGAAATGTGGAGGGAACCTTTGCGCGTGGTGCCACCGGACCATTCACTTTGAACGATTGTGTGCATCGCAAACGATTCTTCTGCTTTACATGCATGGGATGAGTTTGATAATTCAAATTTTGGTGGAAATTTCCCCGGGTACGTCATTGCATAATTTAACATCGCTTGCTAATTTTGGGCACACAAAAGAGCGTACAACAGACAGACCACACTTGCTGAATCGAGCAATTTTAGTAATTACATAGAGCCAGTTGACCTAAACATTGCTCTAACAAAAGACCAGCATTAAAACAAAGCCTAAGTACGCATAATTAAAAAACCGCCGTCACGCCGGCCTATGCATCGCCGGTGTGAGATGAGACGTGGATGACTTGTCCTGGCTACATGCCGTCGTTGGTGGACTCCGCGTCTCCCCTACTGAAGTCGACCGCGTCCTATTCCTCGGGGCCGCCCTCAAGGTTGTAGTACTCGTAGTAGTGGCTGCGCTATAGCTCGCGTTGGTACTCCACCGCTGATTCCTCGACGGACAGACTCTAATCTACCTCGACCTCGGCCACGCGCAACTCCTCCTCCCGGCGCACCTCGATCTCCGCCGCCTCCTGCATCTCCAGCTCCCGCTCGGTGACCTCATGAGGAAGCAGGTGCTCCATTGCCACCGCCGCCTTTTCAGACATGGGTTGCATGCTGGAGTCCGAGGTGGCCTGGAATATCTTGGCATGTGCATCCTTGATCTTGGCATGGATGGCCTCGACCCGGGCCAGGGCGACATCAGCAGCACGGACGGCAGCTCGAGCGCTCTTGGCATTTGCAGCCACCGTCGCAGCAGCAGCGACAACCTTCTCGGTTGCTGCAGCTGCCCTGTCGGCTGTCACAGACGCCCTCTCGGCGGAAGTGGCCGCGCTCAATGCGGATGCGGTGGCACTCTCGGCGTAGGCGGCCGCGCTCTCGGCAGGCGGCGGTACTCGGGGGGGGGGGGACGCGGCCATCGTACGGGCCTTCACACGAAGCATTTCCACGGCCTCATCTTTGCAAGAAGGGGGTGCGGGAATGGGCATCGGGATTCGTGGATTTGGGGGTTGCCGGCACTGGAGCAGACGAGCCGGCGAAGCTTAAGGAGGGAGACTTAAATAGACCCAGATATTATCATCGCAAACGGTTCCTAGAAAATAACCATCTGTGATGTTGTAGATATTTTTTATTAGCTGTGAAAGACGAATTTGGAATAAAGTGCCAACATATGGTGTTTTAAATGAACGAGAAATTGTGTAGTACTAATACAACTGTCATGTCAAATTTTTGAAATTTTCATGCGCAGTAAATTACTATTACCGTTATGGTTAGCTATTGAAATTTGAACTACATGTACATGCAATAGCTAACCATAACGGTTTGAAAACTCATATTTTGTGTACTTGTGTGCGACTTAATTCCATGCGCAGTAAATTGGAAGGAATTTTCAAACATATTGGTCTAACGGCTATGACACAATTGATCATGGAGTGACATGGCATTTTTATTTAAATTTTTTAAAAAAAATCAGAAACACATGAAACCTTGGTTGATGTAATGTCATGCCACCAAGATGATGTGCTAAAAAAATTGGCGTGTTTGACCAAAGTTTGGACACACACCCCTCAAACCGGAGCAACTCACTAGAAGGCTCGTGGTTCCAAGAGGGAACAATGCATGTTTGATGACGAACGGGAGATAGCTTCCTCTTACAGCCTTCAAATTTTTTTCTACGTGTAACGTGCACTACTACAACTGTAATGTGAAAGTTTTGAAAATTCTAGGGGTCATTTGACCTTTTAAAGACATTTAAGTGATTTCTAGCCATTTAATGACCGTAATTCAAATTTGAACTACATCTACGTGCAACGCGTAACCGAAACAGTTTGAAAAATCATATTTGTGCACTTGTGTGCGAGTTAATTCCATGTGCAGTAAACTAGCAGGAATTTTCAAACATATTTGTATCACGACAAGGACACATATGCATGAATACGTATGCATGGCATTTTAATTCCAAAAAAATCAGAAACACATGAAACCTAGGTTGATGTAATGTCATGCCACCAAGATAATGTGGTAAAGAAATTGGCTTGTTTGACGAAAGTTTGGACACACACCCCTCACAAACCGGAGCAACTCGCTAGAAGGTTCGTGGTTCCGAGAGGGAACAATGCTTGTTTGATGACAAACGGGAGATAGCTTCCTCTTACGGCCTTCAAATTTTTTCTACGTCTAACATGCACTACTACAAATGTAATGTGAAATTTGGGAAAATTCTGGGGGTCATTTGACCTTTTAAAAACATTTAAGTGATTCTCTAACCATTTAATGACCGTAATTCAAATTTGAACTACATCTACATGCAACGCCTAACCAAAACGGTTTGAAAAATCATATATGTGTACTTGTGTGCCAGTTAATTCCGTGTGCAGTAAATTAGAAGGAATTTTCAACCATATTGGTCTCACGACATGGACTCATGCATACGTATGCATGGAGTGACATGGCATCTTAATTCAAAAAAAGTAGAAAAATGACCGGAAACACATGAAACCTTGGTTGATGTAATGTCATGCCACCAAGATGATGTGGTATATAAATTGGCATTTTGACGAACATTTGGACACACACCCCTCACAAACCGGAGCAACTCGCTAGAAGGTTCGTGGTTCCGAGAGGGAACAATGCATGTTTGATGACGAATGGGAGATAACTTCCTCTTACAGGCTTCAATTTTTTTTGCTACGTTTAACGTGCACTAATACAACTGTCATGTGAAAATTTGGTAAATTTCAGGGGTCATTTGACTTTCTAAAGACATTTAAGTGATTTTCTAACCATTTAATGACTGTAAGACAAATTTGAACTACATCTACATGCAAGGCCTAACCAAAACGGTTTGAAAAATCATATTTTTGTGTACTTGTGTGCGTGTTAATTCCATGTGCAGTAAATTCGAATGAATTTTCAAACATATTGGTGTCAAGGCATGGGCACATGCATGGAGTGCATGCCATGGCATTTTAATTCCAAAAAAATAAAAAATTATCAGAAAAACTTGAAACCTTGCTTGATTTAATGTCATGCCACCAAGATGATGTGGTAAAAAATTGGCCTGTTTTATGATAGTTTGGACACACACCCCTCACACACCGGAGCAACTCACTAGAAGGTTCGTGGTTCCGAGAGGGAACAATGTATGTTTGCTGACGGACGGGAGATAGCTTCCTCTTACGGCCTTCAACTTTTTTCTACGTCTAACGTGCACTACTACAATTGTAATGTGAATTTTTGGAAACTTCTAAGGGTCATTTGACCTTTTAAATACATTTAAGTGATTTTCTAACCATTTAATGACCGTAATTCAAATTTGAACTACATCTACATGCAACGCCTAACCAAAATGTTTTGAAAAATCATATATGTGTACTTGTGTGCGAGTTAATTCCATGTGCAGTAAATTAGAAGGAATTTTCAAACATATTGGTCCCACGACATGGACACATGCATACGTATGCATGGAGTGACATGGCATTTTAATTCAAAAAATAGAAAAATGATGAGAAACACATGAAACCTTGGTTGATGTAATGTCATGCCACCAAGATGATGTGGTAAAGAAATTTGCATGTTTGACGAACGTTTGGACACGCACCGCTCACAAACCGGAGCAACTCGCTAGAAGGTTCGTGGTTCTGAGAGGGAACAATGCATGTTTGATGACGAACGGGAGATAGCTCCCTCTTACGGCCTTCAAATTTTTTCCTATACGTTTAACGTGCACTAATAGAACTGTCATGTGAAAATTTGGTAAATTTCAGGGGTCATTTGAACTTTTAAAGACATTTAAGTGATTTTCTAACCTTTTAATGACCGTAATTCAAATTTGAACTACATCGACATGCAACGCCTAACCAAAACGGTTTGAAAAATCATATATGTGTACTTGTGTGCCAGTTAATCCGTGTGCAGTAAATTAGAAGGACTTTTGAACCATATTCGTCTCACGACATGGACACATGCATACATACGCATGGAGTGACATGGCATTTTAATTCAAAAAAGTAGAAAATGACCAGAAACACATGAAACCTTGGTTGATGTAATGTCATGCCACCAAGATGATGTGGTATAGAAATTGGCATTTTGACGAACGTTTGGACACACGCCCCTCACAAACCGGAGCAACTCGCTAGAAGGTTCGTGGTTCCGAGAGGGAACAATGCATGTTTGATAACGAATGGGAGATAGCTTCCTCTTACAGGCTTCAATTTTTTGCTACGTTTAACGTGCACTAATACAACTGTCATGTGAAAATTTGGTAAATTTCAGGGGTCATTTGACTTTCTAAAGACATTTAAGTGATTTTCTAACCATTCAATGACCGTAACACAAATTTGAACTACATCTACATGCAAGCCCTAACCAAAACGGTTTGAAAAATCATATTTTTGTGTACTTGTGTGCGAGTTAATTCCATGTGCAGTAAATTCGAATGAATTTTCAAACATATTGGTGTCAAGGCATGGGCGCATGCATGGAGTGCATTCCATGACATTTTAATTCAAAAAATAAAAAATGATCAAAAAAACTTGAAACCTTGCTTGATTTAATGCCATGCCACCAAGATGATGTGGTAAAAAATTGGCCTGTTTTATGATAGTTTGGACATACACCCCTCACAAACCGGAGCAACTCACTAGAAGGTTCATGGTTCCGAGAGGGAACAATGCATGTTTGCTGACGGACGGTAGATAGCTTCCTCTTACGGCCTTCAACTTTTTTCTACGTCTAACGTGCACTACTACAACTGTAATGTGAATTTTTGGAAACTTCTAGGGATCATTTGACCTTTTAAAGACATTTAAGTGATTTTCTAACCATTTAATGACCGTAATTCAAATTTGAACTACATCTACATGCAACGCCTAACCAAAATGTTTTGAAAAATCATATATGTGTACATGTGTGCGAGTTAATTCCATGTGCAGTAAATTAGAAGGAATTTTCAAACATATTGGTCCCACGACATGGACACATGCATACGTATGCATGGAGTGACATGGCATTTTAATTCAAAAAATAGAAAAATGATGAGAAACACATGAAACCTTGGTTGATGTAATGTCATGCCACCAAGATGATGTGGTAAAGAAATTTGCATGTTTGACGAACGTTTGGACACGCACCCCTCACAAACCGGAGCAACTCGCTAGAAGGTTCGTGGTTCCGAGAGGGAACAATGCATGTATGATGACGAACGGGAGATAGCTCCCTCTTACGGCCTTCAAATTTTTTCCTATACGTTTAACGTGCACTAATAGAACTGTCATGTGAAAATTTGGTAAATTTCAGGGGTCGTTCGACCTTTTAAAGACATTTAAGTGATTTTCTAACCATTTAATGACCGTAATTCAAATTTGAACTACATCGACATGCAACGCCTAACCAAAACGGTTTGAAAAATCATATATGTGTACTTGTGTGCCAGTTAATTCCATGTGCAGTAAATTAGAAGGAATTTTGAACCATATTGGTCTCACGACATGGACACATGCATACGTATGCATGGAGTGACATGGCATTTTAATTCAAAAAAAGTAGAAAAATGACCAGAAACACATGAAACCTTGGTTGATGTAATGTCATGCCACCAAGATGATGTGGTATAGAAATTGGCATTTTGACGAACGTTTGGACACACGCCCCTCACAAACCGGAGCAACTCGCTAGAAGGTTCGTGGTTCCGAGAGGGAACAATGCATGTTTGATGACGAATGGGAGATAGCTTCCTCTTACAGGCTTCAATTTTTTTGCTACGTTTAACGTGCACTAATACAACTGTCATGTGAAAATTTGGTAAATTTCAGGGGTCATTTGACTTTCTAAAGACATTTAAGTGATTTTCGAACCATTTAATGACCGTAACACAAATTTGAACTACATCTACATGCAAGGCCTAACCAAAACGGTTTGAAAAATCATATTTTTGTGTACTTGTGTGCGAGTTAATTCCATGTGCAGTAAATTCGAATGAATTTTCAAACATATTGGTGTCAAGGCATGGGCGCATGCATCGAGTGCATGCCATGGCATTTTAATTCCAAAAAATAAAAAATGATCAGAAAAACTTGAAACCTTGCTTGATTTAATGTCATGCCACCAAGATGATGTGGTAAAAAATTGGCCTGTTTTATGATAGTTTGGACACACAGCCCTCACAAACCGGAGCAACTCACTAGAAGGTTCGTGGTTCCGAGAGGGAACAATGTACGTTTGCTGACGGACGGGAGATAGCTTCCTCTTACGGCCTTCAACTTTTTTCTACGTCTAACGTGCACTACAACAACTGTAATGTGAATTTTTGGAAACTTCTAGGGTTCATTTGACCTTTTAAAGACATTTAAGTGATTTTCTAACCATTTAATGACAGTAATTCAAATTTGAACTACATCTACATGCAACACCTAACCAAAATGTTTTGAAAAATCATATATGTGTACTTGTGTGCGAGTTAATTAAATGTGCAGTAAATTAGAAGGAATTTTCAAACATATTGGTCCCACGACATGGACACATGCATACGTATGCATGGAGTGACATGGCATTTTAATTCAAAAAATTGAAAAATGATGAGAAACACATGAAACCTTGGTTGATGTAATGTCATGCCACCAAGATGATGTGGTAAAGAAATTTGCATGTTTGACGAACGTTTGGACACGCACCCCTCACAAACCGGAGCAACTCGCTAGAAGGTTCGTGGTTCCGAGAGGGAACAATGCATGTTTGATGACGAACGGGAGATAGCTCCCTCTTACGGCCTTCAAATTTTTTCCTATACGTTTAACGTGCACTAATAGAACTGTCATGTGAAAATTTGGTAAATTTCAGGGGTCATTTGACCTTTTAAAGACATTTAAGTGATTTTCTAACCATTTAATGACCGTAATTCAAATTTGAACTACATCCACATGCAACGCCTAACAAAAACGGTTTGAAAAATCATATATATGTACTTGTGTGCCAGTTAATTCCATGTGCAGTAAATTAGAAGGAATTTTGAGCCATATTGGTCTCACGACACGGACACATGCATACGTATGCATGGAGTGACATGGCATTTTAATTCAAAAAAAGTAGAAAAATGACCAGAAACACATGAAACCTTGGTTGATGTAATGTCATGCCACCAAGATGATGTGGTATAGAAATTGGCATTTTCACGAACGTTTGGACACACGCCCCTCACAAACCGGAGCAACTCGCTAGAAGGTTCGTGGTTCCGAGAGGGAACAATGCATGTTTGATGACGAATGGGAGATAGCTTCCTCTTACAGGCTTCAATTTTTTTGCTACGTTTAACGTGCACTAATACCACTGTCATGTTAAAATTTGGTAAATTTCAGGGCTCATTTGACTTTCTAAAGACATTTAAGTGATTTTCTAACCATTTAATGACCGTAACACAAATTTGAACTACATCTACATGCAAGGCCTAACCAAAACGGTTTGAAAAATCATATTTTTGTGTACTTGTGTGCGAGTTAATTCCATGTGCAGTAAATTCGAATGAATTTTCAAACATATTGGTGTCAAGGCATGGGCGCATGCATGGAGTGCATGCCATGGCATTTTAATTCCAAAAAATAAAAAATGATCAGAAAAACTTGAAACCTTGCTTAATTTAATGTCATGCCACCAAGATGATGTGGTAAAAAATTGGCCTGTTTTATGATAGTTTGGACACACACCCCTCACAAACCTGAGCAACTCACTAGAAGGTTCGTGGTTCCGAGAGGGAACAATGTATGTTTGCTGACGGACGGGAGATAGCTTCCTCTTACGGCCTTCAACTTTTTTCTACGTCTAACGTGCACTACTACAACTGTAATGTGAATTTTTGGAAACTTCTAGGGTTCATTTGACCTTTTAAAGACATTTAAGTGATTTTCTAACCATTTAATGACCGTAATTCAAATTTGAACTACATCTACATGCAACGCCTAACCAAAATGTTTTGAAAAATCATATATGTGTACTTGTGTGCGAGTTAATTAAATGTGCAGTAAATTAGAAGGAATTTTCAAACATATTGGTCCCACGACATGGACACATGCATACGTATGCATGGAGTGACATGGCATTTTATTTCAAAAAATAGAAAAATGATGAGAAACACATGAAACCTTGGTTGATGTAATGTCATGCCACCAAGATGACGTGGTAAAGAAATTTGCATGTTTGACGAACGTTTGGACACGCACCCCTCACAAACCGGAGCAACTCGCTAGAAGGTTCGTGGTTCCGAGAGGGAACAATGCATGTTTGATGACGAACGGGAGATAGCTCCCTCTTACGGCCTTCAAATTTTTTCCTATACGTTTAACGTGCACTAATAGAACTGTCATGTGAAAATTTGGTAAATTTCAGGGGTCATTTGACCTTTTAAAGACATTTAAGTGATTTTCTAACCATTTAATGACCGTAATTCAAATTTGAACTACATCGACATGCAACGCCTAACCAAAACGGTTTGAAAAATCATGTATGTGTACTTGTGTGCCAGTTGATTCTATGTGCAGTCAATTAGAAGGAATTTTGAACCATATTGGTCTCATGACATGGACACATGCATACATATGCATGGAGTTACATGGCATTTTAATTCAAAAAAAGTAGAAAAATGACCAGAAACACATGAAACCTTGGTTGATGTAATGTCATGCCACCAAGATGATGTGGTATAGAAATTGGCATTTTGATGAACGTTTGGACACACACCCCTCACAAACCGAAGCAACTCGCTAGAAGGTTCGTGGTTCCGAGAGGGAACAATGCATGTTTGATGACGAATGGGAGATAGCTTCCTCTTACAGGCTTCAATTTTTGTGCTACGTTTAACGTGCACTAATACAACTGTCATGTGAAAATTTGGTAAATTTCAGGGGTCATATGACTTTCTAAAGACATTTAAGTGATTTTCTAACCATTTAATGACCGTAACACAAATTTGAACTACATCTACATGCAAAGCCTAACCAAAACGGTTTGAAAAATCATATTTTTGTGTACTTGTGTGCGAGTTAATTCCATGTGCAGTAAATTCGAATGAATTTTCAAACATATTGGTGTCAAGGCATGGGCGCATGCATGGAGTGCATGCCATGGCATTTTAATTCCAAAAAATAAAAAATGATCAGAAAAACTTGAAACCTTGCTTGATTTAATGCCATGCCACCAAGATGATGTGGTAAAAAATTGGCCTGTTTTATGATAGTTTGGACACACACCCCTCACAAACCGGAGCAACTCACTAGAAGGTTCGTGGTTCCGAGAGGGAACAATGCATGTTTGCTGACGGACGGCAGATAGCTTCCTCTTATGGCCTTCAACTTTTTTCTACGTCTAACGTGCACTACTACAACTGTAATGTGAATTTTTGGAAACTTCTAGGGGTCATTTGACCTTTTAAAAACATTTAAGTGATTTTCTAACCATTTAATGACCGTAATTCAAATTTGAACTACATCTACATGCAACGCATAACCAAAATGTTTTGAAAAATCATATATGTGTACTTGTGTGCGAGTTAATTCCATCTGCAGTAAATTAGAAGGAATTTTCAAACATATTGGTCCCACGACATGGACACATGCATACGTATGCATGGTGTGACATGGCATTTTAATTCAAAAAATAGAAAAATGATGAGAAACACATGAAACCTTGGTTGATGTAATGTCATGCCACCAAGATGATGTGGTAAAGAAATTTGCATGTTTGACGAACGTTTGGACACGCACCCCTCACAAACCGGAGCAACTCGCTAGAAGGTTCGTGGTTCCGAGAGGGAACAATGCATGTTTGATGACAAACGGGAGATAGCTCCCTCTTACGGCCTTCAAATTTTTTCCTATTCGTTTAACGTGCACTAATAGAACTGTCATGTGAAAATTTGGTAAATTTCAGGGGTCATTTGACCTTTTAAAGACATTTAAGTGATTTTCTAACCATTTAATGACCGTAATTCAAATTTGAACTACATCGACATGCAACGCCTAACCAAAACGGTTTGAAAAATCATATATGTGTACTTGTGTGCCAGTTAATTCCATGTGCAGTAAATTAGAGGGAATTTTGAACCATATTGGTCTCACGACATGGACACATGCATACGTATGCATGGAGTGACATGGCATTTTAATTCAAAAAAAGTAGAAAAATGACCAGAAACACATGAAACCTTGGTTGATGTAATGTCATGCCACCAAGATGATGTGGTATAGAAATTGGCATTTTGACGAACGTTTGGACACACGCCCCTCACAAACCGGAGCAACTCGCTAGAAGGTTCGTGGTTGTGAGAGGGAACAATGCATGTTTGATGACGAATGGGAGATAGCTTCCTCTTACAGGCTTCAATTTTTTTGCTACGTTTAACGTGCACTAATACAACTGTCATGTGAAAATTTGGTAAATTTCAGAGGTCATTTGACTTTCTAAAGACATTTAAGTGATTTTCTAACCATTTAATGACCGTAACAAAATTTGAACTACATCTACATGCAAGGCCTAACCAAAACGGTTTGAAAAATCATATTTTTGTGTAATTGTGTGCAAGTTAATTCCATGTGCAGTAAATTCGAATGAATTTTCAAACATATTGATGTCAAGGCATGGGCACATGCATGGAGTGCATGCCTTGGCATTTTAATTCCAAAAAATAAAAAATGATCAGAAAAACTTGAAACCTTGCTTGATTTAATGCCATGCCACCAAGATGATGTGGTAAAAAATTGGCCTGTTTTATGATAGTTTGGACACACACCCCTCACAAACCGGAGCAACTCACTAGAAGGTTCATGGTTCCGAGAGGGAACAATGCATGTTTGCTGACGGACGGCAGATAGCTTCCTCTTACGGCCTTCAACTTTTTTCTACGTCTAACGTGCACTACTACAATTGTAATGTGAATTTTTGGAAACTTCTAGGGGTCATTTGACCTTTTAAAGACATTTAAGTGATTTTCTAACCATTTAATGACCGTAATTCAAATTTGAACTACATCTACATGCAACGCATAACCAAAATGTTTTGAAAAATCATATATGTGTACTTGTGTGTGAGTTAATTCCATGTGCAGTAAATTAGAAGGAATTTTCAAACATATTGGTCCCACGACATGGACACATGCATACGTATGCATGGAGTGACATGGCATTTTAATTCAAAAAATAGAAAAATGATGAGAAACACTTGAAACCTTGGTTGATGTAATGTCATGCCACCAAGATGATGTGGTAAAGAAATTTGCATGTTTGACGAACGTTTGGACACGCACCCCTCACAAACCGGAGCAACTCGCTAGAAGGTTCGTGGTTCCGAGAGGGAACAATGCATGTTTGATGACAAACGGGAGATAGCTCCCTCTTACGGCCTTCAAATTTTTTCCTATACGTTTAACGTGCACTAATAGAACTATCATGTGAAAATTTGGTAAATTTCAGGGGTCATTTGACCTTTTAAAGACATTTAAGTGATTTTCTAACCATTTAATGACCGTAATTCAAATTTGAACTACATCGACATGCAACGCCTAACCAAAACGGTTTGAAAAATCATATATGTGTAATTGTGTGCCAGTTAATTCCATGTGCAGTAAATTAGAAGGAATTTTGAACCATGTTGGTCTCACGACATGGACACATGCATACGTATGCATGGAGTGACATGGCATTTTAATTCAAAAAAAGTAGAAAAATGACCAGAAACACATGAAACCTTGGTTGATGTAATGTCATGCCACCAAGATGATGTGGTATAGAAATTGGCATTTTGACGAACGTTTGGACACACGCCCCTCACAAACCGGAGCAAGTCGCTAGAAGGTTCGTGGTTCCGAGAGGGAACAATGCATGTTTGATGACGAATGGGAGATAGCTTCCTCTTACAGGCTTCAATTTTTTTTGCTACGTTTAACATACACTAATACAACTGTCATGTGAAAATTTGGTAAATTTCAGAGGTCATTTGACTTTCTAAAGACATTTAAGTGATTTTCTAACCATTTAATGACCGTAACACAAATTTGAACTACATCTACATGCAAGGCCTAACCAAAACGGTTTGAAAAATCATATTTTTGTGTAATTGTGTGCAAGTTAATTCCATGTGCAGTAAATTCGAATGAATTTTCAAACATATTGATATCAAGGCATGGGCACATGCATGGATTGCATGCCATGGCATTTTAATTCCAAAAAATAAAAAAATGATCAGAAAAACATGAAACCTTGCTTGATTTAATGCCATGCCACCAAGATTATGTGGTAAAAAATTGGCCTGTTTTACGAAAGTTTGGACACACACCCCTCACAAACCGGAGCAACTCACTAGAAGGTTCGTGGTTCCGAGACGGAACAATGCATGTTTGCTGACGGACGGGAGACAGCTTCCTCTTACGGACTTCAAATTTTTTCTACGTCTAACGTGCACTACTACAACTGTAATGTGAATTTTTGGAAACTTCTAGGGCTCATTTAACCGTAATTCAAATTTGACCTACATCTACATGCAACGCCTAACCAAAACATTTTGAAAAATCATATATGTGTACTTGTGTGCGAGTTAATTCCATGTGCAGTAAATTAGAAGGAATTTTGAAATATATTGGTCCCACGACATGGACACATGCATACGTATGCATGGAGTGACATGGCATTTTAATTCAAAAAATAGAAAAATGATGAGAAACACATGAAACCTTGGTTGATGTAATGTCATGTCACCAAGATGATGTGGTAAAGAAATTTGCATGTTTGAAGAACGTTTGGACAGGCACCCTCTCAAACCGGAGCAACTCGCTAGAAGGTTCGTGGTTCCGAGAGGGAACAATGCATGTTTGAGGACGAACGGGAGATAGCTTCCTCTTACGGCCTGCAAATTTTTTCCTATATGTTTAACATGCACTAATAGAACTGTCATGTGAAAATTTGGTAAATTTCAAGGGTCATTTGACCTTTTAAAGATATTTAAGTGATTTTCTAACCATTTAATGACCGTAATTCAAATTTGAACTACATCTACATGCAACGCCTAACAAAAACGGTTTGAAAAATCATATATGTGTACTTGTGTGCTAGTTAATTCCATGTGCAGTAAATTAGAAGGAATTTTCAACCATATTGGTCTCACGACATGGACACATGCATACGTATGCATGGAGTGACATGGCATTTTAATTCAAAAAATTAGAAAAATGACCAGAAACACATGAAACCTTGGTTGATGTAATGTCATGCCACCAAGATGATGTGGTATAGAAATTGGCATTTTGACGAACATTTGGACACACGCCCCTTGCAATCTGGAGCAACTCGCTAGAAGGCTCGTGGTTCCGAGAGGGAACAATGCATGTCTGATGACGAATGGGAGATAACTTCCTCTTACAGGCTTCAATTTTTTTTCTACGTTTAACGTGCGCTAATACAACTGTCATGTGAAAATTTGGAAAATTTCAGGTGTCATTTGACTTTCTAAAGACATTTAAGTGATTTGCTAACCATTTAATGACCGTAACACAAATTTGAACTACATCCACATGCAAGGCCTAACCAAAATGGTTTGAAAAATCATATTTTTGTGTACTTGTGTGCGAGTTAATTCCATGTGCAGTAAATTCGAATGAATTTTCACACATATTGCTGTCAAGGCATGGGCACATGTATGGAGTGCATGCCATGGCATTTTAATTCCAAAAAATAAAAAAAATGATCAGAAAAACATGAAACCTTGCTTGATTTAGAGCCATGCCACCAAGATGATGTGGAAAAAAATTTGGCCTGTTTTACGAAAGTTTGGACACACACCCCTCACAAACTGGAGCAACTCACTAGAAGGTTCGTGGTTCCGAGAGGGAACAATGCATGTTTGCTGATGGACGGGAGATATCTTCGTCTTACGGACTTCAAATTTTTTCTACGTCTAACGTGCACAACTACAACTGTAATGTGAATTTTTGGAAACTTCTAGGGCTCATTTGACCTTTTGAAGACATTTAAGTGATTTTCTAACCATTTAATAACCGTAATTCAAATTTGAACTACATCTACATGCAACGCCTAACCAAAACGTTTTGAAAAATCATATATGTGTACTTGTGTGCGAGCTAATTCCATGTGCAGTAAATTAGAAGGAATTTTCAAATATATTGGTCCCACGAAATGGACACATGCATACGTATGCATGGAGTGACATGGCATTTTAATTCAAAAAATAGAAAAATGATGAGAAACACATGAAACCTTGGTTGATGTAATGTCATGCCACCAAGATGATGTGGTAAAGAAATTTGCATGTTTGACGAACGTTTGGACACGCACCCCTCTCAAACCGGAGCAACTCCCTAGAAGGTTCGTGGTTCCGAGAGGGAACAATGTATGTTTGATGACGAAAGGGAGATAGCTTCCTCTTACGGCCTTCAAATTTTTTCCTATATGTTTAACGTGCACTAATACAACTGTCATGTGAAAATTTGGTAAATTTCGGGGGTCATTTGACCTTTTAAAGACATTTAAGTGATTTCCAACCATTTAATGACCGTAATTCAAATTTGAACTACATCTACATGCAACGCCTAACAAAAACGGTTTGAAAAATCATATATGTGTACTTGTGTGCAATTTAATTCCATGTGCAGTAAATTAGGAGGAATTTTCAACCATATTGGTCTCACGACATGGACACATGCATACGTATGGATGGAGTGACATGGCATTTTAATTCAAAAAAGTAGAAAAATGACCAGAAACACATGAAACCTTGGTTGATGTAATGTCATGCCACCAAGATGATGTGGTATAGAAATTGGCATTTTGACGAATGTTTGGACACACGCCCCTCACAAACCGGAGCAACTCGCTAGAAGGTTCGTGGTTCCGAGAGGGAACAATGTATGTTTGATGACGAATGGGAGATAGCTTCCTCCAACAGGCTTCAATTTTTTGGCTACGTTTAACGTGCACTAATACAACTGTCATGTGAAAATTTGGTAAATTTCAGGGGTCATTTGACTTTCTAAAGACATTTAAGTGATTTTCTAACCATTTAATGACCGTAACACAAATTTGAACTACATCTACATGCAAGGCCTAACCAAAACGGTTTGAAAAATCATATTTTTGTGTACTTGTGTGCGAGTTAATTCCAATTGCAGTAAATTCGAATGAATTTTCAAACATATTGGTGTCAAGGCATGGGCGCATGCATGGAGTGCATGCCATGGAATTTTAATTCCAAAAAATAAAAAATGATCAGAAGAACTTGAAACCTTGCTTGATTTAATGCAATGCCACCAAGATGATGTGGTAAAAATTGGCCTGTTTTATGATAGTTTGGACACACACCCCTCAAAAACCGAAGCAACTCACTAGAAGGTTCGTGGTTCCGAGAGGGAACAATGCATGTTTGATGACAAACGGGAGATAGCTCCCTCTTACGGCCTTCAAATTTTTTCCTATACGTTTAACGTGCACTAATAGAACTATCATGTGAAAATTTGGTAAATTTCAGGGGTCATTTGACCTTTTAAAGACATTTAAGTGATTTTCTAACCATTTAATGACCGTAATTCAAATTTGAACTACATCGACATGCAACGCCTAACCAAAACGGTTTGAAAAATCATATATGTGTAATTGTGTGCCAGTTAATTCCATGTGCAGTAAATTAGAAGGAATTTTGAACCATGTTGGTCTCACGACATGGACACATGCATACGTATGCATGGAGTGACATGGCATTTTAATTCAAAAAAAGTAGAAAAATGACCAGAAACACATGAAACCTTGGTTGATGTAATGTCATGCCACCAAGATGATGTGGTATAGAAATTGGCATTTTGACGAATGTTTGGACACACGCCCCTCACAAACCGGAGCAACTCGCTAGAAGGTTCGTGGTTCCGAGAGGGAACAATGCATGTTTGATGACGAATGGGAGATAGCTTCCTCCTACAGGCTTCAATTTTTTGGCTACGTTTAACGTGCACTAATACAACTGTCATGTGAAAATTTGGTAAATTTCAGGGGTCATTTGACTTTCTAAAGACATTTAAGTGATTTTCTAACCATTTAATGACCGTAACACAAATTTGAACTACATCTACATGCAAGGCCTAACCAAAACGGTTTGAAAAATCATATTTTTGTGTACTTGTGTGCGAGTTAATTCCATGTGCAGTAAATTCGAATGAATTTTCAAACATATTGGTGTCAAGGCATGGGCGCATGCATGGAGTGCATGCCATGGAATTTTAATTCCAAAAAATAAAAAATGATCAGAAAAACCTGAAACCTTGCTTGATTTAATGCAATGCCACCAAGATGATGTGGTAAAAATTGGCCTGTTTTATGATAGTTTGGACACACACCCCTCAAAAACCGAAGCAACTCACTAGAAGGATCGTGGTTCCGAGAGGGAACAATGCATGTTTTCTGACGGACGGGAGATAGCTTCCTCTTACGGCCTTCAACTATTTTCTACGTCTAACGTGCACAGCTACAACTGTAATGTGAATTTTTGGAAACTTCTAGGGGTCATTTGACCTTTTAAAGACATTTAAGTGATTTTCTAACCATTTAATGACCGTAATTCAAATTTGAACTTTATCTACATGCAACGCCTAACCAAAACATTTTGAAAAATCATATATGTGTACTTGTGTGCGAGCTAATTCCATGTGCAGTAAATTAGAAGGAATTTTCAAATATATTGGTCCCACGACATGGACACATGCATACGTATGCATGGAGTGACATGGCATTTTAATTCAAAAAATAGAAAAATGATGAGAAACACATGAAACCTTGGTTGATGTAATGTCATGCCACCAAGATGATGTGGTAATGAAATTTGCATGTTTGACGAACGTTTGGACACGCACCCCTCTCAAACCGGAGCAACTCGCTAGAAGGTTCGTGGTTCCGAGAGGGAACAATGCATGTTTGATGACGAAAGGGAGATAGCTTCCTCTTACGGCCTTCAAATTTTTTCCTATACATTTAACGTGCACTAATACAACTGTCATGTGAAAATTTGGTAAATTTCGGGGGTCATTTGACCTTTTAAAGACATTTAAGTGATTTCTAACCATTTAATTACCGTAATTCAAATTTGAACTACATCTACATGCAACGCCTAACAAAAACGGTTTGAAAAATCATATATGCGTACTTGTGTGCTAGTTAATTCCATGTGCAGTAAATTAGAAGGAATTTTCAACCATATTGGTCTCACGACATGGACACATGCATACGTATGGATGGAGTGACATGGCATTTTAATTCAAAAAAAGTAGAAAAATGACCAGAAACACATGAAACCTTGGTTGATGTAATGTCATGCCACCAAGATGATGTGGTATAGAAATTGGCATTTTGACGAACGTTTGGACACACGCCCCTCACAAACCGGAGCAACTCGCTAGAAGGTTCGTGGTTCCGAGAGGGAACAATGCATGTTTGATGACGAATGGGAGATAGCTTCCTCCTACAGGCTTCAATTATTTGGCTACGTTTAACATGCACTAATACAACTGTAATGTGAAAATTTGGTAAATTTCAGGGGTCATTTGACTTTCTAAAGACATTTAAGTGATTTTCTAACCATTTAATGACCGTAACACAAATTTGAACTACATCTACATGCAAGGCCTAACCAAAACGGTTTGAAAAATCATATTTTTGTGTACTTGTGTGCGAGTTAATTCCATGTGCAGTAAATTCGAATGAATTTTCAAACATATTGGTGTCAAGGCATGGGCGCATGCATGGAGTGCATTCCATGACATTTTAATTCAAAAAATAAAAAATGATCAAAAAAACTTGAAACCTTGCTTGATTTAATGCCATGCCACCAAGATGATGTGGTAAAAATTTGGCCTGTTTTATGATAGTTTGGACACACACCCCTCACAAACCGGAGCAACTCACTAGAAGGTTCGTGGTTCCGAGAGGGAACAATGCATGTTTGCTGACGGACGGGAGATAGCTTCCTCTTACGGCCTTCAACTTTTTTCTACATCTAACATGCACAACTACAACTGTAATGTGAATTTTTGGAAACTTCTAGGGGTCATTTGACCTTTTAAAGACATTTAAGTGATTTTCTAACCATTTAATGACCGTAATTCAAATTTTAACTTCATCTACATGCAACGCCTAACCAAAACGTTTTGAAAAATCATATATGTGTAGTTGTGTGCGAGCTAATTCCATGTGCAGTAAATTAGAAGGAATTTTCAAATATATTGGTCCCATGACATGGACACATGCATACGTATGCATGGAGTGACATGGCATTTTAATTCAAAAAATAGAAAAATGATGAGAAACACATGAAACCTTGGTTGATGTAATGTCATGCCACCAAGATGATGTGGTAAAGAAATTTGCATGTTTGACGAACGTTTGGACACGCACCCCTCTCAAACCGGAGCAACTCGCTAGAAGGTTCGTGGTTCCGAGAGGGAACAATGCATGTTTGATGACGAAAGGGAGATAGCTTCCTCTTACGGCCTTGAAATTTTTTCCTATACATTTAACGTGCACTAATACAACTGTCATGTGAAAATTTGGTAAATTTCGGGGGTCATTTGACCTTTTAAAGACATTTAAGTGATTTCTAACCATTTAATGACCGTAATTCAAATTTTAACTACATCTACATGCAACGCCTAACAAAAACAGTTTGAAAAATCATATATGTGTACTTGTGTGCTAGTTAATTCCATGTGCAGTAAATTAGAAGGAATTTTCAAACATATTGGTCAAACGACATGGACACATGCATACGTATGGATGGAGTGACATGGCATTTTAATTCAAAAAAAGTAGAAAAATGACCAGAAACACATGAAACCTTGGTTGGTGTAATGTCATGCCGCCAAGATGATGTGGTATAGAAATTGGCATTTTGACGAACGTTTGGACACACGCCCCTCACAAACCGGAGCAACTCGCTAGAAGGTTCATGGTTCCGAGAGGGAACAATGCATGTTTGATGACGAATGGGAGATAGCTTCCTCCTACAGGCTTCAATTTTTTGGCTACGTTTAACGTGCACTAATACAACTGTCATGTGAAAATTTGGTAAATTTCAGGGGTCATTTGACTTTCTAAAGACATTTAAGTGATTTTCTAACCATTTAATGACCGTAACACAAATTTGAACTACATCTACATGCAAGGCCTAACCAAAACGGTTTGAAAAATCATATTTTTGTGTACTTGTGTGCGAGTTAATTCCATGTGCAGTAAATTCGAATGAATTTTCAAACATATTGGTGTCAAGGCATGGGCGCATGCATGGAGTGCATCCCATGACATTTTAATTCAAAAAATAAAAAATGATCAAAAAAACTTGAAACCTTGCTTGATTTAATGCCATGCCACCAAGATGATGTGGTAAAAAATTGGCCTGTTTTATGATAGTTTGGACACACACCCCTCACAAACCGGAGCAACTCACTAGAAGGTTCGTGGTTCCGAGAGGGAACAATGCATGTTTGCTGACGGACGGGAGATAGCTTCCTCTTACGGCCTTCAACTTTTTTCTACGTCTAACATGCACAACTACAACTGTAATGTGAATTTTTGGAAACTTCTAGGGGTCATTTGACCTTTTAAAGACATTTAAGTGATTTTCTAACCATTTAATGACATTAATTCAAATTTTAACTACATCTACATGCAACGCCTAACCAAAACGTTTTGAAAAATCATATATGTGTAGTTGTGTGCGAGCTAATTCCATGTGCAGTAAATTAGAAGGAATTTTCAAATATATTGGTCCCATGACATGGACACATGCATACGTATGCATGGAGTGACATGGCACTTTAATTCAAAAAATAGAAAAATGATGAGAAACACATGAAACCTTGGTTGATGTAATGTCATGCCACCAAGATGATGTGGTAAAGAAATTTTCATGTTTGACGAACGTTTGGACACGCACCCCTCTCAAACCGGAGCAACTCGCTAGAAGGTTCGTGGTTCCGAGAGGGAACAATGCATGTTTGATGACGAAAGGGAGATATCTTCCTCTTACGGCCTTGAAATTTTTTCCTATACATTTAACGTGCACTAATACAACTGTCATGTGAAAATTTGGTAAATTTCGGGGGTCATTTGACCTTTTAAAGACATATAAGTGATTTCTAACCATTTAATGACCGTAATTCAAATTTTAACTACATCTACATGCAACGCCTAACAAAAACGGTTTGAAAAATCATATATGTGTACTTGTGTGCTAGTTAATTCCATGTGCAGTAAATTAGAAGGAATTTTCAAACATATTGGTCAAACGACATGGACACATGCATACGTATGGATGGAGTGACATGGCATTTTAATTCAAAAAAAGTAGAAAAATGACCAGAAACACATGAAACCTTGGTTGATGTAATGTCATGCCACCAAGATGATGTGGTATAGAAATTGGCATTTTGACGAACGTTTGGACACACGCCCCTCACAAACCGGAGCAACTCGCTAGAAGGTTCGTGGTTCCGAGAGGGAACAATGCATGTTTGATGACGAATGGGAGATAGCTTCCTCCTACAGGCTTCAATTTTTTGGCTACGTTTAACGTGCACTAACACAACTGTCATGTGAAAATTTGGTAAATTTCAGGGGTCATTTGACTTTCTAAAGACATTTAAGTGATTTTCTAACCATTTAATGACCGTAACACAAATTTGAACTACATCTACATGCAAGGCCTAACCAAAACGGTTTGAAAAATCATATTTTTGTGTACTTGTGTGCGAGTTAATTCCATGTGCAGTAAATTCGAATGAATTTTCAAACATATTGGTGTCAAGGCATGGGCGCATGCATGGAGTGCATGCCATGGAATTTTAATTCCAAAAAATAAAAAATGATCAGAAAAACTTGAAACCTTGCTTGATTTAATGCCATGCCACCAAGATGATGTGGTAAAAATTGGCATGTTTTATGATAATTTGGACACACACCCCTCACAAACCGGAGCAACTCACTAGAAGGTTCGTGGTTCCGAGAGGGAACAATGCATGCTTTCTGACGGACGGGAGATAGCTTCCTCTTACGGCCTTCAACTTTTTTCTACGTCTAACGTGCACAACTACAACTGTAATGTGAATTTTTGGAAACTTCTAGGGGTCATTTGACCTTTTAAAGACATTTAAGTGATTTTCTAACCATTTAATGACCGTAATTTAAATTTGAACTACATCTACATGCAATGCCTAACCAAAACGTTTTGAAAAATCATATATGTGTACTTGTGTGCGAGCTAATTCCATGTGCAGTAAATTAGAAGGAATTTTCAAATATATTGGTCCCACGACATGGACACATGCATACGTATGCATGGAGTGACATGGCATTTTAATTCAAAAAATAGAAAAATGATGAGAAACACATGAAACCTTGGTTGATGTAATGTCATGCCACCAAGATGATGTGGTAAAGAAATTTGCATGTTTGACGAACGTTTGGACACGCACCCCTCTCAAACCGGAGCAACTCGCTAGAAGGTTCATGGTTCCGAGAGGGAACAATGCATGTTTGATGACGAAAGGGAGATAGCTTCCTCTTACGGCCTTCAAATTTTTTCCTATACATTTAACGTGCACTAATACAACTGTCATGTGATAATTTGGTAAATTTCGGGGGTCATTTGGCCTTTTAAAGACATTTAAGTGATTTCTAACCATTTAATGACCGTAATTCAAATTTGAACTACATCTACATGCAACGCCTAACAAAAACGGTTTGAAAAATCATATATGTGTACTTGTGTGCTAGTTAATTCCATGTGCAGTAAATTAGAAGGAATTTTCAACCATATTGGTCTCACGACATGGACACATGCATACGTATGGATGGAGTGACATGGCATTTTAATTCAAAAAAAGTAGAAAAATGACCAGAAACACATGAAAACCTTGGTTGATGTAATGTCATGCCACCAAGATGATGTGGTATAGAAATTGGCATTTTGACGAACGTTTGGACGAACGCCCCTCACAAACCGGAGCAACTCGCTAGAAGGTTCGTGGTTCCGAGAGGGAACAATGCATGTTTGATGACGAATGGGAGATAGCTTCCTCCTACAGGCTTCAATTTTTTGGCTACGTTTAACATGCACTAATACAACTGTCATGTGAAAATTTGGTAAATTTCAGGGGTCATTTGACTTTCTAAAGACATTTAAGTGATTTTCTAACCATTTAATGACCGTAACACAAATTTGAACTACATCTACATGCAAGGCCTGACCAAAACGGTTTGAGAAATCATATTTTTGTGTACTTGTGTGCGAGTTAATTCCATGTGCAGTAAATTCGAATGAATTTCAAACATATTGGTGTCAAGGCATGGGCGCATGCATGGAGTGCATGCCATGGAATTTTAATTCCAAAAAATAAAAAATGATCAGAAAAACTTGAAACCTTGCTTGATTTAATGCCATGCCACCAAGATGATGTGGTAAAAATTGGCTTGTTTTATGATAGTTTGGACACACACCCCTCACAAACCGGAGAAACTCACTAGAAGGTTCGTGGTTCCGAGAGGGAACAATGCATGTTTGCTGACGGACGGGAGATAGCTTCCTCTTACGGCCTTCAACTTTTTTCTACGTCTAACGTGCACAACTACAACTGTAATGTGAATTTTTGGAAACTTCTACGGGTCATTTGACCTTTTAAAGACATTTAAGTGATTTTCTAACCATTTAATGACCGTAATTCAAATTTGAACTACATCTACATGCAACGCCTAACCAAAACGTTTTGAAAAATCATATATGTGTACTTGTCTGCGAGCTAATTCCATGTGCAGTAAATTAGAAGGAATTTTCAAATATATTGGTCCCACGACATGGACACATGCATACGTATGCATGGAGTGACATGGCATTTTATTTCAAAAAATAGAAAAATGATGAGAAACACATGAAACCTTGGTTGATGTAATGTCATGCCACCAAGATGATGTGGTAAAGAAATTTGCATGTTTGACGAACGTTTGGACACGCACCCCTCTCAAACCGGAGCAACTCGCTAGAAGGTTCGTGGTTCCGAGAGGAAACAATGCATGTTTGATGACGAAAGGGAGATAGCTTCCTCTTACGGCCTTCAAATTTTTTCCTATATGTTTAACGTGCACTAATAAAACTGTCATGTGAAAATTTGGTAAATTTCGGGGGTCATTTGACGTTTTAAAGACATTTAAGTGATTTCCAACCATTTAATGACCGTAATTCAAATTTGAACTACATCTACATGCAACGCCTAACAAAAACGGTTTGAAAAATCATATATGTGTACTTGTGTGCTAGTTAATTCCATGTGCAGTAAATTAGAAGGAATTTTCAACCATATTGGTCTCACGACATGGACACATGCATACGTATGGATGGAGTGACATGGCATTTTAATTAAAAAAAAGTAGAAAAATGACCAGAAACACATGAAACCTTGGTTGATGTAATGTCATGCCACCAAGATGATGTGGTATAGAAATTGGCATTTTGACGAACGTTTGGACACAAGCCCCTCACAAACCGGAGCAACTCGCTAGAAGGTTTGTGGTTCCGAGAGGGAACAATGCATGTTTGATGACGAATGGGAGATAGCTTCCTCCTACAGGCGTCAGTTTTTTGGCTATGTTTAACGTGCACTAATACAACTGTCATGTGAAAATTTGGTAAATTTCAGGGGTCATTTGACTTTCTAAAGACATTTAAGTGATTTTCTAACCATTTAATGACCGTAACACAAATTTGAACTACATCTACATGCAAGGCCTAACCAAAACGGTTTGAAAAATCATATTTTTGTGTACTTGTGTGCGAGTTAATTCCATGTGCAGTAAATTCGAATGAATTTTCAAACATATTGGTGTCAAGGCATGGGCGCATGCATGGAGTGCATGCCATGGAATTTTAATTCCAAAAAATAAAAAATGATCAGAAAAACTTGAAACCTTGCTTGATTTAATGCCATGCCACCAAGATGATGTGGTAAAAAATTGGCCTGTTTTATGATAGTTTGGACACACACCCCTCACAAACCGGAGCAACTCACTAGAAGGTTCGTGGTTCCGAGAGGGAACAATGCATGTTTGCTGACGGACGGGAGATAGCTTCCTCTTACGGCCTTCAACTTTTTTCTACGTCTAACGTGCACTACTACAACTGTAATGTGAATTTTTGGAAACTTCTAGGGGTCATTTGACCTTTTAAAGACATTTAAGTGATTTTCTAACCATTTAATGACCGTAATTCAAATTTGAACCACATCTACATGCAACGCCTAACCAAAATGTTTTGAAAAATCATATATGTTTACTTGTGTGCGAGTTAATTCCATGTGCAGTAAATTAGAAGAAATTTTCATCCATATTGGTCTTACGTCATGGACACATGCATACGTATGGATGGAGTGACATGGCATTTTAATTCAAAAAAAGTAGAAAAATGACCAGAAACACGTGAAACCATGGTTGATGTAATGTCGTGCCACCAAGATGATGTGGTAAAGAATTTTGCATGTTTGACGAACGTTTGGACACGCACCCCTCACAAATCGGAGCAACTCGCTAGAAGGTTCGTGGTTCCGAGAGGGAACAATGCATGTTTGATGATGAACGGGAGATAGCTCCCTCTTACGGCCTTCAAATTTTTTCCAATACGTTTAACGTGCACTAATAGAACTGTCATGTGAAAATTGGGTAAATTTCAGGGGTCATTTGACCTTTTAAGGACATTTAAGTGATTTTCTAACCATTTAATGACCGTAAGTCAAGTTTGAACTACATCGACATGCAACGCCTAACCAAAACGGTTTGAAAAATCATATATGTGTACTTATGTGCCAGTTAATTCCATGTGCAGTAAATTAGAAGGAATTTTGAACCATATTGGTCTCACGACATGGACACATGCATACGTTTGCATGGAGTGACATGGCATTTTAATTCAAAAAAAGTAGAAAAATGACCAGAAACACATGAAACCTTGGTTGATGTAATGTCATGCCACCAAGATGATGTGGTATAGAAATTGGCATTTTGACGAACGTTTGGACACACGCCCCTCACAAACCGGAGCAACTCGCTAGAAGGTTCGTGGTTCCGAGAGGGAACAATGCATGTTTGATGACGAATGGGAGATAGCTTCCTCCTACAGGCTTCAATTTTTTGGCTACGTTTAACGTGCACTAATACAACTGTCATGTGAAAATTTGGTAAATTTCAGGGGTCATTTGACTTTCTAAAGACATTTAAGTGATTTTCTAACCATTTAATGACCGTAACACAAATTTGAACTACATCTACATGCAAGGCCTAACCAAAACGGTTTGAAAAATCATATTTTTGTGTACTTGTGTGCGAGTTAATTCCATGTGCAGTAAATTCGAATGAATTTTCAAACATATTGGTGTCAAGGCATGGGCGCATGCATGGAGTGCATGCCATGGAATTTTAATTCCAAAAAATAAAAAATGATCAGAAAAACTTGAAACCTTGCTTGATTTAATGCCATGCCACCAAGATGATGTGGTAAAAAATTGGCCTGTTTTATGATAGTTTGGACACACACCCCTCACAAACCGGAGCAACTCACTAGAAGGTTCGTGGTTCCGAGATGGAACAATGAATGTTTGCTGACGGACGGGAGATAACTTCCTCTTACGGCCTTCAACTTTTTTCTACGTCTAACGTGCACTACTACAACTGTAATGTGAATTTTTGGAAACTTCTAGGGGTCATTTAACCTTTTAAAGACATTTAAGTGATTTTCTAACCATTTAATGACCGTAATTGAAATTTGAACTACATCTACATGCAACGCCTAACCAAAATGTTTTGAAAAATCATATATGTTTACTTGTGTGCGAGTTAATTCCATGTGCAGTAAATTAGAAGGAATTTTCAACCATATTGGTCTCACGACATGGACACATGCATACGTATGGATGGAGTGACATGGCATTTTAATTCAAAAAAAGTAGAAAAATGACCAGAAACACATGAAACCTTGGTTGATGTAATGTCATGCCACAAAGATGATGTGGTAAAGAATTTTGCATGTTTGACGAACGTTTGGACACGCACCCCTCACAAATCGGAGCAACTCGCTAGAAGGTTCGTGGTTCCGAGAGGGAACAATGCATGTTTGATGACGAACTGGAGATAGCTCCCTCTTACGGCCTTGAAATTTTTTCCTATACGTTTAACGTGCACTACTACAACTCTAATGTGAATTTTTGGAAACTTCTAGGGGTCATTTGACCTTTTAAGGACATTTAAGTGATTTTCTAACCATTTAATGACCGTAATTAAAATTTGAACTACATCTACATGCAACGCCTAACCAAAATGTTTTGAAAAATCATATATGTTTACTTGTGTGCGAGTTAATTCCATGTGCAGTAAATTAGAAGGAATTTTCAACCATATTGGTCTCACGACATGGACACATGCATACGTATGGATGGACTGACATGGCATTTTAATTCAAAAAAAGTAGAAAAATGACCAGAAACACATGAAACCTTGGTTGATGTAATGTCATGCCACAAAGATGATGTGGTAAAGAATTTTGCATGTTTGACGAACGTTTGGACACACGCCCCTCACAAACCGGAGCAACTCGCTAGAAGGTTCGTGGTTCCGAGAGGGAACAATGCATGTTTGATGACGAATGGGAGATAGCTTCCTCCTACAGGCTTCAATTTTTTGGCTACGTTTAACGTGCACTAATACAACTGTCATGTGAAAATTTGGTAAATTTCAGGGGTCATTTGACTTTCTAAAGACATTTAAGTGATTTTCTAACCATTTAATGACCGTAACACAAATTTGAACTACATCTACATGCAAGGCCTAACCAAAACGGTTTGAAAAATCATATTTTTGTGTACTTGTGTGCGAGTTAATTCCATGTGCAGTAAATTCGAATGAATTTTCAAACATATTGGTGTCAAGGCATGGGCGCATGCATGGAGTGCATGCCATGGAATTTTAATTCCAAAAAATAAAAAATGATCAGAAAAACTTGAAACCTTGCTTGATTTAATGCCATGCCACCAAGATGATGTGGTAAAAAATTGGCCTGTTTTATGATAGTTTGGACACACACCCCTCACAAACCGGAGCAACTCACTAGAAGGTTCGTGGTTCCGAGAGGGAACAATGCATGTTTGCTGACGGACGGGAGATAGCTTTCTCTTACGGCCTTCAACTTTTTTCTACGTCTAACGTGCACTACTACAACTCTAATGTGAATTTTTGGAAACTTCTAGGGGTCATTTGACCTTTTAAAGACATTTAAGTGATTTTATAACCATTTAATGACCGTAATTCAAATTTGAACTACATCTACATGCAACGCCTAACCAAAATGTTTTGAAAAATCATATATGTTTACTTGTGTGCGAGTTAATTCCATGTGCAGTAAATTAGAAGGAATTTTCAACCATATTGGTCTCACGACGTGGACACATGCATACGTATGGATGGAGTGACATGGCATTTTAATTCAAAAAAAGTAGAAAAATGACCAAAAACACATGAAACCTTGGTTGATGTAATGTCATGCCACAAAGATGATGTGGTAAAGATATTTGCATGTTTGACGAACGTTTGGACACGCACCCCTCACAAATCGGAGCAACTCGCTAGAAGGTTCGTGGTTCCGAGAGGGAACAATGCATGTTTGATGACGAACGGGAGATAGCTCCCTCTTACGGCCTTCAAATTTTTTCTTATACGTTTAACGTGCACTAATAGAACTGTCATGTGAAAATTTGGTAAATTTCAGGGGTCATTTGACCTTTTAAGGACATTTAAGTGATTTTCTAACCATTTAATGACCGTAAGTCAAATTTGTACTACATCGACATGCAACGCCTAACCCAAACGGTTTGAAAAATCATATATGTGTACTTATGTGCCAGTTAATTCCATCTGCAGTAAATTAGAAGGAATTTTGAACCATATTGGTCTCACGACATGGACACATGCATCCGTATGCATGGAGTGACATGGCATTTTAATTCAAAAAAAGTAGAAAAATGACCAGAAACACATGAAACCTTGGTTGTTGTAATGTCATGCCACCAAGATGATGTGGTATAGAAATTGGCATTTGAAGAACGTTTGGACACACGCCCCTCACAAACCGGAGCAACTCGCTAGAAGGTTCGTGGTTCCGAGAGGAAACAATGCATGTTTGATGACGAATGGGAGATAGCTTCCTCCTACAGGCTTCAATTTTTTGGCTACGTTTAACGTGCACTAATACAACTGTCATGTGAAAATTTGGTAAATTTCAGGCGTCATTTGACTTTCTAAAGACATTTAAGTGATTTGCTAACCATTTAATGACCGTAACACAAATTTGAACTACATCTACATGCAAGGCCTAACCAAAACGGTTTGAAAAATCATATTTTTGTGTACTTGTGTGCGAGTTAATTCCATGTGCAGTAAATTCGAATGAATTTTCAAACATATTGGTGTCAAGGCATGGGCGCATGCCATGGAATTTTAATTCCAAAAAATAAAAAATGATCAGAAAAACTTGAAACCTTGCCTGATTTAATACCATGCCACCAAGATGATGTGGTAAAAAATTGGCCTGTTTTATGATAGTTTGGACACACACCCCTCACAAACCGGAGCAACTCACTAGAAGGTTCGTGGTTCCGAGATGGAACAATGAATGTTTGCTGACGGACGGGAGATAGCTTCCTCTTACGGCCTTCAACTTTTTTCTACGTCTAACGTGCACTACTACAACTCTAATGTGAATTTTTGGAAACTTCTAGGGGTCATTTGACCTTTTAAAGACATTTAAGTGATTTTCTAACCATTTAATGACCGTAATTCAAATTTGAACTACATCTACATGCAACGCCTAACCAAAATGTTTTGAAAAATCATATATGTTTACTTGTGTGCGAGTTAATTCCATGTGCAGTAAATTAGAAGGAATTTTCAACCATATTGGTCTCACGACATGGACACATGCATACGTATGGATGGAGTGACATGGCATTTTAATTCAAAAAAAGTAGAAAAATGACCAGAAACACATGAAACCTTGGTTGATGTAATGTCATGCCACAAAGATGATGTGGTAAAGAATTTTGCATGTTTGACGAACGTTTGGACACGCACCCCTCACAAATCGGAGCAACTCGCTAGAAGGATCGTGGTTCCGAGAGGGAACAATGCATGTTTGATGACGAACGGGAGATAGCTCCCTCTTACGGCCTTCAAATTTTTTCCTATACGTTTAACGTGCACTAATACAACTGTCATGTGAAAATTTGGTAAATTTCAGGGGTCATTTGACCTTTTAAAGACATTTAAGTGATTTTCTAACCATTTAATGACCGTAAGTCAAATTTGAACTACATCGACATGCAACGCCTAACCAAAACGGTTTGAAAAATCATATATGTGTACTTATGCGCCAGTTAATTCCATGTGCAGTAAATTAGAAGGAATTTTGAACCATATTGGTCTCACGACATGGACACATGCATACGTATGCATGGAGTGACATGGCATTTTAATTCAAAAAAAAAGTAGAAAAATGACCAGAAACACATGAAACCTTGGTTGATGTAATGTCATGCCACCAAGATGATGTGGTATAGAAATTGGCATTTTGACGAACGTTTGGACACACGCCCCTCACAAACCGGAGCAACTCGCTAGAAGGTTCGTGGTTCCGAGAGGGAACAATGCATGTTTGATGACGAATGGGAGATAGCTTCCTCCTACAGGCTTTAATTTTTTGGCTACGTTTAACGTGCGCTAATACAACTCTCATGTGAAAATTTGGTAAATTTCAGGGGTCATTTGACTTTCTAAAGACATTTAAGTCATTTGCTAACCATTTAATGACCGTAACACAAATTTGAACTACATCTACATGCAAGGCCTAACCAAAACGGTTTGAAAAATCATATTTTTGTGTACTTGTGTGCGAGTTAATTCCATGTGCAGTAAATTCGAATGAATTTTCAAACATATTGGTGTCAAGGCATGGGCGCATGCATGGAGTGCATGCCATGGAATTTTAATTCCAAAAAATAAAAAATGATCAGAAAAACTTGAAACCTTGCTTGATTTAATGCCATGCCACCAAGATGATGTGGTAAAAAATTGGCCTGTTTTATGATAGTTTGGACACACACCCCTCACAAACCGGAGCAACTCACTAGAAGGTTCGTGGTTCCGAGATGGAACAATGAATGTTTGCTGACGGACGGGAGATAGCTTCCTCTTACGGCCTTCAACTTTTTTCTACGTCTAACGTGCACTACTACAACTGTAATGTGAATTTTTGGAAACTTCTAGGGGTCATTTGACCTTTTAAAGACATTTAAGTGATTTTCTAACCATTTAATGACCGTAATTCAAATTTGAACTACATCTACATGCAACGCCTAACCAAAATGTTTTGAAAAATCATATATGTTTACTTGTGTGCGAGTTAATTCCATGTGCAGTAAATTAGAAGGAATTTTCAACCATATTGGTCTCACGATGTGGACACATGCATACGTATGGATGGAGTGACATGGCGTTTTAATTCAAAAAAAGTAGAAAAATGACCAGAAACACATGAAACCTTGGTTGATGTAATGTCATGCCCCAAAGATGATGTGGTAAAGAATTTTGCATGTTTGACGAACGTTTGGACACGCACCCCTCACAAATCGGAGCAACTCCCTAGAAGGTTCGTGGTTCCGAGAGGGAAAAATGCATGTTTGATGACGAACGGGAGATAGCTCCCTCTTACGGCCTTCAAATTTTTTCCTATACGTTTAACGTGCACTAATAGAACTGTCATGTGAAAATTTGGTAAATTTCAGGGGTCATTTGACCTTTTAAGGACATTTAAGTGATTTTCTAACCATTTAATGACCGTAAGTCAAATTTGAACTACATCGACATGCAACGCCTAACCAAAACGGTTTGAAAAATCATATATGTGTACTTATGTGCCAGTTAATTCCATGTGCAGTAAATTAGAAGGAATTTTCAACCATATTGGTCTCACGACATGGACACATGCATACGTATGCATGGAGTGACATGGCATTTTAATTCAAAAAAAAGTAGAAAAATGACCAGAAACACATGAAACCTTGGTTGATGTAATGTCATGCCACCAAGATGATGTGGTATAGAAATTGGCATTTTGACGAACGTTTGGACACACGCCCCTCACAAACCAGAGCAACTCGCTAGAAGGTTCGTGGTTCCGAGAGGGAACAATGCATGTTTGATGACGAATGGGAGATAGCTTCCTCTTACAGGCTTCAATTTTTTGGCTACGTTTAACGTGCACTAATACAACTGTGATGTGAAAATTTGGTAAATTTCAGGGGTCATTTGACTTTCTAAAGACATTTAAGTGATTTGCTAACCATTTAATGACCGTAACACAAATTTGAACTACATCTACATGCAAGGCCTAACCAAAACGGTTTGAAAAATCATATTTTTGTGTACTTGTGTGCGAGTTAATTCCATGTGCAGTAAATTCGAATGAATTTTCAAACATATTGGTCTCAAGGCATGGGCGCATGCATGGAGTGCATGCCATGGAATTTTAATTCCAAAAAATAAAAAATGATCAGAAAAACTTGAAACCTTGCTTGATTTAATGCCATGCCACCAAGATGATGTGGTAAAAAATTGGCCTGTTTTATGATAGTTTGGACACACACCCCTCACAAACCGGAGCAGCTCACTAGAAGGTTCGTGGTTCCGAGAGGGAACAATGCATGTTTGCTGATGGACGGGAGATAGCTTCCTCTTACGGCCTTCAACTTTTTTCTACGTCTAACGTGCACTACTACAACTCTAATGTGAATTTTTGGAAACTTCTAGGGGTCATTTGACCTTTTAAAGACATTTAAGTGATTTTCTAACCATTTAATGACCGTAATTCAAATTTGAACTACATCTACATGCAACGCCTAACCAAAATGTTTTGAAAAATCATATATGTTTACTTGTGTGCGAGTTAATTCCATGTGCAGTAAATTAGAAGGAATTTTCAAACATATTGGTCCCACGACATGGACACATGCATACGTATGCATCGAGTGACATGGCATTTTAATTCAAAAAATAGAAAATGATGAGAAACACATGAAACCTTGGTTGATGTAATGTCATGCCACCAAGATGATGTGGTAAAGAATTTTGCATGTTTCACGAACGTTTGGACACGCACCCCTCAGAAATCGGAGCAACTCCCTAGAAGGTTCGTGGTTCCGAGAGGGAACAATGCATGTTTGATGACGAACGGGAGATAGCTCCCTCTTACGGCCTTCAAATTTTTTCCTATACGTTTAACATGCACTAATAGAACTGTCATGTGAAAATTTGGTAAATTTCAGGGGTCATTTGACCTTTTAAAGACATTTAAGTGATTTTCTAACCATTTAATGACCGTGAGTCAAATTTGAACTACATCGACATGCAACGCCTAACCAAAACGGTTTGAAAAATCATATATGTGTACTTATGTGCCAGTTAATTCCATGTGCAGTAAATTAGAAGGAATTTTGAACCATGTTGGTCTCACGACATGGACACATGCATACGTATGCATGGAGTGACATGGCATTTTAATTCAAAAAAAAAAGTAGAAAAATGACCAGAAACACATGAAACCTTGGTTGATGTAATGTCATGCCACCAAGATGATGTGGTATAGAAATTGGCATTTTGACGAACGTTTGGACACACGCCCCTCACAAACCGGAGCAACTCGCTAGAAGGTTCGTGGTTCCGAGAGGGAACAATACATGTTTGATGACGAATGGGAGATAGCTTCCTCCTACAGGCGTCAGTTTTTTGGCTATGTTTAACGTGCACTAATACAACTGTCATGTGAAAATTTGGTAAATTTCAGGGGTCATTTGACTTTCTAAAGACATTTAAGTGATTTTCTAACCATTTAATGACCGTAACACAAATTTGAACTACATCTACATGCAAGGCCTAACCAAAACGGTTTGAAAAATCATATTTTTGTGTACTTGTGTGCGAGTTAATTCCATGTGCAGTAAATTCGAATGAATTTTCAAACATATTGGTGTCAAGGCATGGGCGCATGCATGGAGTGCATGCCATGGCATTTTAATTCCAAAAAATAATAAATGATCAGAAAAACTTGAAACCTTGCTTGATTTAATGCCATGCCACCAAGATGATGTGGTAAAAAATTGGCCTGTTTTATGATAGTTTGGACACACACCCCTCACAAACCGGAGCAACTCACTAGAAGGTTCGTGGTTCCGAGAGGGAACAATGCATGTTTGCTGACGGACGGGAGATAGCTTTCTCTTACGGCCTTCAACTTTTTTCTACGTCTAACGTGCACTACTACAACTCTAATGTGAATTTTTGGAAACTTCTAGGGGTCATTAGACCTTTTAAAGATATTGAAGTGATTTTCTAACCATTTAATGACCGTAATTCAAATTTGAACTACATCTACATGCAACGCCTAACCAAAATGTTTTGAAAAATCATATATGTTTACTTGTGTGCGAGTTAATTCCATGTGCAGTAAATTAGAAGGAATTTTCAACCATATTGGTCTCACGACGTGGACACATGCATACGTATGGATGGAGTGACATGGCATTTTAATTCAAAAAAAGTAGAAAAATGACCAGAAACACATGAAACCTTGGTTGATGTAATGTCATGCCACAAAGATGATGTGGTAAAGAATTTTGCATGTTTGACGAACGTTTGGACACGCACCCCTCACAAATCGGAGCAACTCGCTAGAAGGTTCGTGGTTCCGAGAGGGAACAATGCATGTTTGATGACGAACGGGAGATAGCTCCCTCTTACGGCCTTCAAATTTTTTCCTATACGTTTAACGTGCACTAATAGAACTGTCATGTGAAAATTTGGTAAATTTCAGGGGTCATTTGACCTTTTAAGGACATTTAAGTGATTTTCTAACCATTTAATGACTGTAAGTCAAATTTGAACTACATCGACATGCAACGCCTAACCAAAACGGTTTGACAAATCATATATGTGTACTTATGTGCCAGTTAATTCCATGTGCAGTAAATTAGAAGGAATTTTGAACCATATTGGTCTCACGACATGGACACATGCATACGTATGCATGGAGTGACATGGCATTTTAATTCAAAAAAAAAGTAGAAAAATGACCAGAAACACATGAAACCTTGGTTGATGTAATGTCATGCCACCAAGATGATGTGGTAAAGAATTTTGCATGTTTGACGAACGTTTGGACACGCACCCCTCACAAATCGGAGCAACTCGCTAGAAGGTTCGTGGTTCCGAGAGGGAACAATGCATGTTTGATGACGAACGGGAGATAGCTCCCTCTTACGGCCTTCAAATTTTTTCCTATACGTTTAACGTGCACTAATAGAACTGTCATGTGAAAATTTGATAAATTTCAGGGGTCATTTGACCTTTTAAGGACATTTAAGTGATTTTCTAACCATTTAATGACCGTAAGTCAAATTTGAACTACATCGACATGCAACGCCTAACCAAAACGGTTTGAAAAATCATATTTTTGTGTACTTGTGTGCGAGTTAATTCCATGTGCAGTAAATTCGAATGAATTTTCAAACATATTGGTGTCAAGGCATGGGCGCATGCATACGTATGCATGGAGTGACATGGCATTTTAATTCAAAAAAAAGTAGAAAAATGACCAGAAACACATGAAACCTTGGTTGATGTAATGTCATGCCACCAAGATGATGTGGTATAGAAATTGGGATTTTGACGAACGTTTGGACACACGCCCCTCACAAACCGGAGCAACTCGCTAGAAGGTTCGTGGTTCCGAGTGGGAACAATGCATGTTTGATGACGAATGGGAGATAGCTTCCTCTTACAGGCTTCATTTTTTTTGCTACGTTTAACATGCACTAATACAACTGTCATGTGAATATTTGGTAAATTTCAGGGGTCATTTGACTTTCTAAAGACATTTAAGTGATTTTCTAACCATTTAATGACCGTAACACAAATTTGAACTACATCTACATGCAAGGCCTAACCAAAACGGTTTGAAAAATCATATTTTTGTGTACTTGTGTGCGAGTTAATTCCATGTGCAGTAAATTCGAATGAATTTTCAAACATATTGGTGTCAAGGCATGGGCGCATGCATGGAGTGCATGCCATGGAATTTTAATTCCAAAAAATAAAAAATGATCAGAAAAACTTGAAACCTTGCTTGATTTAATGCCATGCCACCAAGATGATGTGGTAAAAAATTGGCCTGTTTTATGATAGTTTGGACACACACCCCTCACAAACCGGAGCAACTCACTAGAAGGTTCGTGGTTCCGAGAGGGAACAATGCATGTTTGCTGACGGACGGGAGATAGCTTCCTCTTATGGCCTTCAACTTTTTTCTATGTCTAACGTGCACTACTACAACTGTAATGTGAATTTTTGGAAACTTCTAGGGGTCATTTGACCTTTTAAAGACATTTAAGTGATTTTCTAACCATTTAATGACCGTAATTCAAATTTGAACTACATCTACATTCAACGCCTAACCAAAATGTTTTGAAAAATCATATATGTTTACTTGTGTGCGAGTTAATTCCATGTGTAGTAAATTAGAAGGAATTTTCAAACATATTGGTCCCACGACATGGACACATGCATACGTATGCACTGAGTGACATGGAATTTTAATTCAAAAAATAGAAAAATGATGAGAAACACATGAAACCTTGGTTGATGTAATGTCATGCCACCAAGATGATGTGGTAAAGAAATTTGCATGTTTGACGGACGTTTGGACACGCACCCCTCACAAACCGGAGCAACTCGCTAGAAGGTTCGTGGTTCCGAGAGGGAACAATGCATGTTTGAGGACGAACGGGAGATAGCTCCTTCTTACGGCCTTCAATTTTTTTCCTATACGTTTAACGTGCACTAATGGAACTGTCATGTGAAAATTTGGTAAATTTCAGGGGTCATTTGACCTTTTAAAGACATTTAAGTGATTTTTTAACCATTTAATGACCGTAATTCAAATTTGAACTACATCGACATGCAACGCCCAACCAAAACGGTTTGAAAAATCATATATGTGTACTTGTGTGCCAGTTAATCCCATGTGCAGCAAATTAGAAGGAACTTTGAACCATATTGGTCTCACGACATGGACACATGCATACGTATGCATGGAGTGACATGGCATTTTAATTCAAAAAAAGAAGAAAAATGACCATAAACACATGAAACCTTGGTTGATGTAATGTCATGCCACCAAGATGATGTGGTATAGAAATTGGCATTTTGACGAAAGTTTGGACACACGCCCCTCACAAACCGGAGCAACTCGCTAGAAGGTTCGTGGTTCCGAGAGGGAACAATGCATGTTTGATGACGAACGGGAGATAGCTCCCTCTTATGGCCTTCAAATTTTTTCCTATATGTTTAACGTGCACTAATACAACTGTCATGTGGAAATTTGGTAAATTTCAGGGGTCATTTGACCTTTTAAAGACATTTAAGTGATTTTCTAACCATTTAATGACCGTAAGTCAAATTTGAACTACATCGACATGCAACGCCTAACCAAAACGGTTTGAAAAATCATATATGTGTACTTGTGTGCCAGTTAATTCCATGTGCCGTAAATTAGAAGGAATTTTGAACCATATTGGTCTCACGACATGGACACATGCATATGTATGCATGGAGTGACATGGCATTTTAATTCAAAAAAAGTAGAAAAATGACCAGAAACACGTGAAACCTTGGTTGATGTAATGTCATGCCACCAAGATGATGTGGTATAGAAATTGGCATTTTGACGAAAGTTTGGACACACGCCCCTCACAAACCGGAGCAACTCGCTAGAAGGTTCGTGGTTCCGAGAGGGAACAATGCATGTTTGATGACGAATGGGAGATAGCTTCCTCTTACAGGCTTCATTTTTTTTGCTACGCTTAACGTGCACTAATACAACTGTCATGTGAAAATTTGGTAAATTTCAGGGGTCATTTGACTTTCTATAGACATTTAAGTGATTTTCTAACCATTTAGTGACCGTATCACAAATTTGAACTACATCTACATGCAAGGCCTAACCAAAACGGTTTGAAAAATCATATTTTTGTGTACTTGTGTGTGAGTTAATTCCATGTGCAGTAAATTCGAATGAATTTTCAAACATATTGGTGTCAAGGCATGGGCGCATGCATGGAGTGCATGCCATGGCATTTTAATTCCAAAAAATAAAAAATGATCAGAAAAACTTGAAACCTTGCTTGATTTAATGCCATGCCACCAAGATGATGTGGTAAAAAATTGGCCTGTTTTATGATAGTTTGGACACACACCCCTCACAAACCGGAGCAACTCACTAGAAGGTTCGTGGTTCCGAGAGGGAACAATGCATGTTTGCTGACGGACGGGAGATAGCTTCCTCTTACGGCCTTCAACTTTTTTCTACGTCTAACGTGCACTACTACAACTGTAATGTGAATGTTTGGAAACTTCTAGGGGTCATTTGACCTTTTAAAGACATTTAAGTGATTTTCTAACCATTTAATGACCGTAATTCAAATTTGAACTACATCTACATGCAACACCTAACAGAAATGTTTTGAAAAATCATATATGTGTACTTGTGTGCGAGTTAATTCCATATGCAGTAAATTAGAAGGAATTTTCAAACATATTGGTCCCACGACATGGACACATGCATACGTATGCATGGAGTGACATGGCATTTTAATTCAAAAAATAGAAAAATGATGAGAAACACATGAAACCTTGGTTGATGGAATGTCATGCCACCAAGATGATGTGGTAAAGAAATTTGCATGTTTGACGGACGTTTGGACACGCACCCCTCACAAACCGGAGCAACTCGCTAGAAGGTTCGTGGTTCCGAGAGGGAACAATGCATGTTTGAGGACGAACGGGAGATAGCTCCTTCTTACGGCCTTCAATTTTTTTCCTATACGTTTAACGTGCACTAATGGAACTGTCATGTGAAAATTTGGTAAATTTCAGGGGTCATTTGACCTTTTAAAGACATTTAAGTGATTTTTTAACCATTTAATGACCGTAATTCAAATTTGAACTACATCGACATGCAACGCCCAACCAAAACGGTTTGAAAAATCATATATGTGTACTTGTGTGCCAGTTAATCCCATGTGCAGCAAATTAGAAGGAACTTTGAACCATATTGGTCTCACGACATGGACACATGCATACTTATGCATGGAGTGACATGGCATTTTAATTCAAAAAAAGTAGAAAAATGACCAGAAACACGTGAAACCTTGGTTGATGTAATGTCATGCCACCAAGATGATGTGGTATAGAAATTGGCATTTTGACGAAAGTTTGGACACACGCCCCTCACAAACCGGAGCAACTCGCTAGAAGGTTCGTGGTTCCGAGAGGGAACAATGCATGTTTGATGACGAATGCGAGATAGCTTCCTCTTACAGGCTTTATTTTTTTGCTACGCTTAACGTGCACTAATACAACTGTCATGTGAAAATTTGGTAAATTTTAGGGGTCATTTGACTTTCCAAAGACATTTAAGTGATTTTCTAACCATTTAATGACCGTAACACAAATTTGAACTACATCTACATGCAAGGCCTAACCAAAACGGTTTGAAAAATCATATTTTTTTGTACTTGTGTGCGAGTTAATTCCATGTGCAGTAAATTCGAATGAATTTTCAAACATATTGGTGTCAAGGCATGGGCGCATGCATGGAGTGCATGCCATGGAATTTTAATTCCAAAAAATAAAAAATGATCAGAAAAACTTGAAACCTTGCTTGATTTAATGCCATGCCACCAAGATGATGTGGTAAAAAATTGGCCTGTTTTATGATAGTTTGGACACACACCCCTCACAAACCGGAGCAACTCACTAGAAGGTTCGTGGTTCCGAGAGGGAACAATGCATGTTTGCTGACGGACGGGAGATAGCTTCCTCTTACGGCCTTCAACTTTTTTCTACATCTAACATGCACAACTACAACTGTAATGTGAATTTTTGGAAACTTCTAGGGGTCATTTGACCTTTTAAAGACATTTAAGTGATTTTCTAACCATTTAATGACCGTAAGTCAAATTTGAACTACATCGACATGCAACGCCTAACCAAAACGGTTTGAAAAATCATATATGTGTACTTGTGTGCCAGTTAATTCCAAGTGCAGTAAATTAGAAGGAATTTTGAACCATATTGGTCTCACGACATGGACACATGCATACTTATGCATGGAGTGACATGGCATTTTAATTCAAAAAAAGTAGAAAAATGACCAGAAACACGTGAAACCTTGGTTGATGTAATGTCATGCCACCAAGATGATGTGGTATAGAAATTGGCATTTTGACGAAAGTTTGGACACACGCCCCTCACAAACCGGAGCAACTCGCTAGAAGGTTCGTGGTTCCGAGAGGGAACAATGCATGTTTGATGACGAATGCGAGATAGCTTCCTCTTACAGGCTTTATTTTTTTGCTACGCTTAACGTGCACTAATACAACTGTCATGTGAAAATTTGGTAAATTTTAGGGGTCATTTGACTTTCCAAAGACATTTAAGTGATTTTCTAACCATTTAATGACCGTAACACAAATTTGAACTACATCTACATGCAAGGCCTAACCAAAACGGTTTGAAAAATCATATTTTTGTGTAGTTGTGTGCGAGTTAATTCCATGTGCAGTAAATTCAAATGAATTTTCAAACATATTGGTGTTAAGGCATGGGCGCATGCTTGGAGTGCATGCCATGGCATTTTAATTCCAAAAAATAAAAAATGATCAGAAAAACTTGAAACCTTGCTTGATTTAATGCCATGCCACCTAGATGATCTGGTAAAAAATTGGCCTGTTTTATGATAGTTTGGACACACACCCCTCACAAACCGGAGCAACTCACTAGAAGGTTCGTGGTTCCGAGAGGGAACAATGCATGTTTGCTGACGGACGGGAGATAGCTTCCTCTTACGGCCTTCAACTTTTTTCTACGTCTAACGTGCACTACTACAACTGTAATGTGAATGTTTGGAAACATCTAGGGGTCATTTGACCTTTTAAAGACATTTAAGTGATTTTCTAACCATTTAATGACCGTAATTCAAATTTGAACTACGTCTACATGCAACACCTAACAGAAATGTTTTGAAAAATCATATATGTGTACTTGTGTGCGAGTTAATTCCATGTGCAGTAAATTAGAAGGAATTTTCAAACATATTGGTCCCACGACATGGACACATGCATACGTATGCATGGAGTGACATGGCATTTTAATTCAAAAAATAGAAAAATGATGAGAAACACATGAAACCTTGGTTGATGTAATGTCATGCCACCAAGATGATGTGGTAAAGAAATTTGCATGTTTGACGGACGTTTGGACACGCACCCCTCACAAACCGGAGCAACTCGCTAGAAGGTTCGTGGTTCCGAGTGGGAACAATGCATGTTTCATGAAGAACGGGAGATAGCTCCCTCTTACAGCCTTCAAATTTTTTCCTATACGTTTAACGTGCACTAATACAACTGTCATGTGAAAATTTGGTAAATTTCACGGGTCATTTGACCTTTTAAAGACATTTAAGTGATTTTCTAACCATTTAATGACCGTAAGTCAAATTTGAACTACATCGACATGCAACGCCTAACCAAAACAGTTTGAAAAATCTTATATGTGTACTTGTGTGCCAGTTAATTCCATGTGCAGTAAATTAGAAGGAATTTTGAACAATATTGGTCTCACGACATGGACACATGCATACGTATGCATGGAGTGACATGGCATTTTAAATCACAAAAGTAGAAAATGACCAGAAACACGTGAAACCTTGGTTGATGTAATGTCATGCCACCAAGATGATGTGGTATAGAAATTGGCATTTTGACGAACGATTGGACACACGCCCCTCACAAACCGGAGCAACTCGCTAGAAGGTTCGTGGTTCCGAGAGGGAACAATGCATGTTAGATGACGAATGGGAGATAGCTTCCTCTTACAGGCTTCAATTTTTTTGCTACGCTTAACGTGCACTAATACAACTGTCATGTGAAAATTTGGTAAATTTCAGGGGTCATTTGACTTTCTAAAGACATTTAAGTGATTTTCGAACCATTTAATGACCGTAACACAAATTTGAACTACATCTACATGCAAGGCCTAACCAAAACGGTTTGAAAAATCATATTTTTGTGTACTTGTGTGCGAGTTAATTCAATGTGCAGTAAATTCGAATGAATTTTCAAACATATTGGTGTCAAGGCATGGGCGCATGCATGGAGTGCATGCCATGGCATTTTAATTCCAAAAAATAAAAAATGATCAAAAAAACTTGAAACCTTGCTTGATTTAATGCCATGCCACCAAGATGATGTGGTAAAAAATTGGCCTGTTTTATGATAGTGTGGACACACCCCTCACAAACCGGAGCAACTCACTAGAAGGTTCGTGGTTCCGAGAGGGAACAATGCATGTTTGCTAACGGACGGGAGATAGCTTCCTCTTACGGCCTTCAACTTTTTTCTACGTCTAACGTGCACTACTACAACTGTAATGTGAATTTTTGGAAACTTCTAGGGGTCATTTGACCTTTTAAAGACATTTAAGTGATTTTCTAACTATTGAATGACCGTAATTCAAATTTGAACTACATATACATGCAACGCCTAACAAAAATGTTTTGAAAAATCATATATGTTTACTTGTGTGCGAGTTAATTCCATGTGCTGTAAATTAGAAGGAATTTTCAAACATATTGGTCCCACGACATGGACACATGCATACGTATGCATGGAGTGACATGGCATTTTAATTCAAAAAATAGAAAAATGATAAGAAACACATGAAACCTTGGTTGATGTAATGTCATGCCACCAAGATGATGTGGTAAAGAAATTTGCATGTTTGACGAACGTTTGGACACGCACCCCTCTCAAACCGGAGCAACTCGCTAGAAGGTTCGTGGTTCCGAGTGGGAACAATGCATGTTTCATGACGAATGGGAGATAGCTTCCTCTTACAGCCTTCAAATTTTTTCCTATACGTTTAACGTGCACTAATACAACTGTCATGTGAAAATTTGGTAAATTTCAGGGGTCATTTGACCTTTTAAAGACATTTAAGTGATTTTCTAACCATTTAATGACCGTAAGTCAAATTTGAACTACATCGACATGCAACGCCTAACCAAAACGGTTTGAAAAATCATATATGTGTACTTGTGTGCCAGTTAATTCCAAGTGCAGTAAATTAGAAGGAATTTTGAACCATATTGGTCTCACGACATGGACACATGCATACGTATGCATGGAGTGACATGGCATTTTAATTCAAAAAAAGTAGAAAAATGACCAGAAACACGTGAAACCTTGGTAGATGTAATGTCATGCCACCAAGATGATGTGGTATAGAAATTGGCATTTTGACGAACGTTTTGACACATGCCCCTCGCAAACCGGAGCAACTCGCTAGAAGGTTCGTGGTTCCGAGAGGGAACAATGCATGTTTGATGACGAATGGGAGATAGCTTCCTCTTACAGGCTTCAATTTTTTTGCTACGCTTAACGTGCACTAATACAACTGTCATGTGAAAATTTGGTTAATTTCAGGGGTCATTTGACTTTCTAAAGACATTTAAGTGATTTTCTAACCATTTAATGACCGTAACACAAATTTGAACTACATCTACATGCAAGGCCTAACCAAAACGGTTTGAAAAATCATATTTTTGTGTACTTGTGTGCGAGTTAATTCCATGTGCAGTAAATTCGAATGAATTTTCAAACATATTGGTGTCAAGACATGGGCGCATGCATGGAGTGCATGCCATGGCATTTTAATTCCAAAAAATAAAAAATGATCAGAAAAACTTGAAACCTTGCTTGATTTAATGCCATGCCACCAAGATGATGTGGTAAAAAATTGGCCTGTTTTATGATAGTTTGGACACACACCCCTCACAAACCGGAGCAACTCACTAGAAGGTTCATGGTTCCGAGAGGGAACAATGCATGTTTGCTGACGGACGGGAGATAGCTTCCTCTTACGGCCTTCAACTTTTTTCTACGTCTAACGTGCACTACTACAACTGTAATGTGAATTTTTGGAAACTTCTAGGGGTCATTTGACCTTTTAAAGACATTTAAGTGATTTTCTAACCATTTAATGACCCTAATTCAAATTTGAACTACATCTACATGCAACGCCTAACAAAAATGTTTTGAAAAATCATATATGTTTACTTGTGTGCGAGTTAATTCCATGTGCTGTAAATTAGAAGGAATTTTCAAACATATTGGTCCCACGACATGGACACATGCATACGTATGCATGGAGTGACATGGAATTTTTATTCAAAAAATAGAAAAATGATAAGGAACACATGAAACCTTGGTTGATGTAATGTGATGCCACCAAGATGATGTGGTAAAGAAATTTGCATGTTTGACGAACGTTTGACACGCACCCCTCACAAACCGTAGCAACTCGCTAGAAGGTTCGTGGTTCCGAGAGGGAACAATGCATGATTGATGACGAACGGGAGATAGCTCCCTCTTACGACCTTAAAACTTTTTCATATACGTTTAACGTGCACTAATAGAACTGTCATGTCAAAATTTGGTAAATTTCAGGGGTCATTTGACCTTTTAAAGACATTAAAGTGATTTTCTAACCATCTAATGAACATAATTCAAATTTGAACTACATCGACATGCAACGCCTAACCAAAACGGTTTGAAAAATCATATATGTGTACTTGTGTGCCAGTTAATTCCATGTGCAGTAAATTAGAAGGAATTTTGAACCATATTGGTCTCACGACATGGACACATGCATACGTATGCATGGAGTGACATGGCATTTTAAATAAAAAAAGTAGAAAATGACCAGAAACACGTGAAACCTTGGTTGATGTAATGTCATGCTACCAAGATGATGCGGTATAGAAATTGGCATTTTGACGAACGATTGGACACACGCCCCTCACAAACCGGAGCAACTCGCTAGAAGGTTCGTGGTTCCGAGAGGGAACAATGCATGTTTGATGACGAATGGGAGATAGCTTCCTCTTATAGGCTTCAATTTTTTTGCTACGCTGAACGTGCACTAATACAACTGTCATGTGAAAATTTGGTAAATTTTAGGGGTCATTTGACTTTCCAAAGACATTTAAGTGATTTTCTAACCATTTAATGACCGTAACACAAATTTGAACTACATCTACATGCAAGGCCTAACCAAAACGGTTTGAAAAATCATATTTTTGTGTACTTACGTGCGAGTTAATTCCATGTGCAGTAAATTCAAATGAATTTTCAAACATATTGGTGTCAAGGCATGGGCGCATGCTTGGAGTGCATGCCATGGCATTTTAATTCCAAAAAATAAAAAATGATCAGAAAAACTTGAAACCTTGCTTGATTTAATGCCATGCCACCAAGATGATGTGGTAAAAAATTGGCCTGTTTTATGATAGTTTGGACACACACCCCTCACAAACCGGAGCAACTCACTAGAAGGTTCATGGTTCCGAGAGGGAACAATGCATGTTTGCTGACGGACGGGAGATAGCTTCCTCTTACGGCCTTCAACTTTTTTCTACGTCTAACGTGCACTACTACAACTGTAATGTGAATTTTTGGAAACTTCTAGGGGTCATTTGACCTTTTAAAGACATTTAAGTGATTTTCTAACCATTTAATGACCCTAATTCAAATTTGAACTACATCTACATGCAACGCCTAACAAAAATGTTTTGAAAAATCATATATGTTTACTTGTGTGCGAGTTAATTCCATGTGCTGTAAATTAGAAGGAATTTTCAAACATATTGGTCCCACGACATGGACACATGCATACGTATGCATGGAGTGACATGGAATTTTTATTCAAAAAATAGAAAAATGATAAGGAACACATGAAACCTTGGTTGATGTAATGTGATGCCACCAAGATGATGTGGTAAAGAAATTTGCATGTTTGACGAACGTTTGACACGCACCCCTCACAAACCGGAGCAACTCGCTAGAAGGTTCGTGGTTCCGAGAGGGAACAATGCATGATTGATGACGAACGGGAGATAGCTCCCTCTTACGACCTTAAAACTTTTTCATATACGTTTAACGTGCACTAATAGAACTGTCATGTGAAAATTTGGTAAATTTCAGGGGTCATTTGACCTTTTAAAGACATTAAAGTGATTTTCTAACCATTTAATGAACATAATTCAAATTTGAACTACATCGACATGCAACGCCTAACCAAAACGGTTTGAAAAATCATATATGTGTACTTGTGTGCCAGTTAATTCCATGTGCAGTAAATTAGAAGGAATTTTGAACCATATTGGTCTCACGACATGGACACATGCATACGTATGCATGGAGTGACATGGCATTTTAAATAAAAAAAGTAGAAAATGACCAGAAACACGTGAAACCTTGGTTGATGTAATGTCATGCTACCAATATGATGCGGTATAGAAATTGGCATTTTGACGAACGATTGGACACACGCCCCTCACAAACCGGAGCAACTCGCTAGAAGGTTCGTGGTTCCGAGAGGGAACAATGCATGTTTGATGACGAATGGGAGATAGCTTCCTCTTATAGGCTTCAATTTTTTTGATACGCTGAACGTGCACTAATACAACTGTCATGTGAAAATTTGGTAAATTTTAGGGGTCATTTGACTTTCCAAAGACATTTAAGTGATTTTCTAACCATTTAATGACCGTAACACAAATTTGAACTACATCTACATGCAAGGCCTAACCAAAACGGTTTGAAAAATCATATTTTTGTGTACTTATGTGCGAGTTAATTCCATGTGCAGTAAATTCAAATGAATTTTCAAACATATTGGTGTCAAGGCATGGGCGCATGCTTGGAGTGCATGCCATGGCATTTTAATTCCAAAAAATAAAAAATGATCAGAAAAACTTGAAACCTTGCTTGATTTAATGCCATGCCACCTAGATGATCTGGTAAAAAATTGGCCTGTTTTATGATAGTTTGGACACACTCCCCTCACAAACCGGAGCAACTCGCTAGAAGGTTCGTGGTTCCGAGACGGAACAATGCATGTTTGATGACGAATGGGAGATAGCTTCCTCTTACAGGCTTCAATTTTTTTGCTACGTTTAACGTGCACTAATAGACCTGTCATGTGAAAATTTGGTTAATTTCAGGGGTCATTTGACTTTCTAAAGACATTTAAGTGATTTTCTAACCATTTAATGACCGTAGCACAAATTTGAACTACATCTACATGCAAGGCCTAACAAAAACGGTTTGAAAAATCATATTTTTGTGTACTTGTGTGCGAGTTAATTCCATGTGCAGTAAATTCGAATCAATTTTCAAACATATTGGTGTCAAGGCATGGGCACATGCATGGAGTGCATGCCATGGCATTTTAATTCCAAAAAATAAAAAATGATCAGAAAAACTTGAAACCTTGCTTGATTTAATGACATGCCACCAAGATGATGTGGTAAAAAATTGGCCTGTTTTATGATAGTTTGGACACACACCCCTCACAAACCGGAGCAACTCACTAGAAGGTTCGTGGTTCCGAGAGGGAACAATGCATGTTTGCTGACGGACAGGAGATAGCTTCCTCTTACGGCCTTCAACTTTTTTCTACGTCTAAAGTGCACTACTACAACTGTAATGTGAATTTTTGGAAACTTCTAGGGGTCATTTGACCTTTTAAAGACATTTAAGTGATTTTCTAACCATTTAATGACCGTAATTCAAATTTGAACTACATCTACATGCAACGCCTAACAAAAATGTTTTGAAAAATCATATAAGTTTACTTGTGTGCGAGTTAATTCCATGTGCTGTAAATTAGAAGGAATTTTCAAACATATTGGTCCCACGACATGGACACATGCATACGTATGCATGGAGTGACATGGCATTTTAATTCAAAAAATAGAAAAATGATGAGAAACACATGAAACCTTGGTTGATGTAATGTCATGCCACCAAGATGATGTGGTAAAGAAATTTGCATGTTTGACGAACGTTTGGACACGCACCCCTCACAAACCGGAGCAACTCGCTAGAAGGTTCGTGGTTCCGAGAGGGAACAATGCATGCTTGATGACGAACGGGAGATAGCTTCCTCTTGCGGCCTTCAGATTTTTTCCTATACGTTTAACGCGCACTAATACAACTGTCATGTGAAAATTTGGTAAATTTTAGGGGTCATTTGACCTTTTAAAGACATTTAAGTGATTTTCTAACCATTTAATGACTGTAATTCAAATTTGAACTACATCTACATGCAACGCCTAACCATAACGGTTTGAAAGATCATATATGTGTACTTGTGTGCGAGTTAATTCCATGTGCAGTAAATTCGAAGGAATTTTCAAACATATTGGTGTCAAGGAATGGGCACATGCATGGAGTGCATGCCATGGCATTTTAATTCCAGAGAATTAAAAAATGATCAGAAAAACACGAAACCTTGCTTGATTTAATGTCATGCCACCAGGATGATGTGGTAAAGAAATTGGCATGTTTGACGAAAGTTTCGACACACACCCCTCACAAACCGGAGCAACTCGCTAGAAGGTTGATTGTTCTGAGAGGGAACAATGCATGTTTGATGACGAACGGGAGATAGCTTCCTCTTACGGCCTTCAAATTTTTTCTATCCCTAATGTGCACCACTAAAACTATAATGTGAAATTTTGGAAAATTCTAGGGGTCATTTGACCTTTTAAAGACATTTAAGTGATTTTCAAACCACTTAATAACCGTAATTGAAATTTGAATTACATCTACTTGCAACGCCTAACCAAAACATTTTGAAAAATCATATCTGTGTTCTTGTGTGCGAGTTAATTCCATGTGCAGTAAATTAGAAGGAATTTTCAAACATATTGGTCTCATAACATGGACACACGCATACGTATGCATGGAGATATCATTTTAATTCAAAAAAAGTAGAAAAATGACCAGAAACACATGAAACCTTGGTTGATGTAATGTCACGTCAGCAAGATGATGTGGTATAGAAATTTGCATTTTGACGAACGTTTGGACACACGCCCCTCACAAACCGGAGCAACTCGCTAGAAGGTTCGTGGTTCCGAGAGGGAACAATGCATGTTTGATGACGAACGGGAGATAGCTGCCTCTTACGGCCTTCAAATTTTTTCCTACGTTTAACATGCACTAATACAACTGTCATGTGAAAATTTGGTAAATTTCAGGGGTCATTTTGACCTTCTAAAGACATTTAAGTGATTTTCTAACCATTTATTGACCGTAACACAAATTTGAACTACATCTACATGCAACGCCTAACCAAAACGGTTTTGAAAATCATATTTTTGTGTACTTGTGTGCGAGCTAATTCCATGTGCACTAAATTCGAATGAATTTTCAAACATATTGGTGTCAAGGCATGGGCACATGCATGGAGTGCATGCCATGGCATTTTAATTCCAAAAAATTAAAAAATTATCAGAAAAACATGAAACCTTGCTTGATTTAATGTCATGCCACCAAAATGATCTGGTAAAAAAATTGGCCTGTTTGACGAAAGTTTGCACACACACCCCTCACAAACCGGAGCAACTCACTAGAAGGTTCATGGTTCCGAGAGGGAACAATGCATGTTTCTGACGGACGGGAGATAGCTTCCTCTTACGACCTTCAAATTTTTTCTACGTCGAACATGCACTACTACAACTTTAATGTGAAATTTTGGAAAATTAGGGGTCACTTGACCTTTTAAAGACATTTAAGTGATTTTCTAACCATTCCATCTACATGCAACGCCTAACCAAAACATTTTGAAAAATAATATATGTGTACCTGTGTGCGAGTTAATTCCATGTGCAGTAAATTAGAAGGAATTTTCAAACATATTGGTCTCACGACATGGACACATGCATACGTATGCATGGAGTAACATGGTATTTTAATTCAAAAAATAGAAAATTGATGAGAAACACATGAAACCTTGGTTGAAGTAATGTCATGCCACCAAGATGATGTGGTAAAGAAATTGGCATGTTTGACGAACGTTTGGACACACACCCCTCACGAACCGGAGCAACTCGTTAGAAGGTTCGTCGTTCCGAGAGGGAACAATGCATGTTGGATGACGAACGGGAGATAGCTTCCTCTTATGGCCTTCAAATTTTTCCTATATGTTTAACGTGCACTAATACAGCTGTCATCTGAAAATTTGGTAAATTTCAGGGGTCATTTGACCTTTAAAGGACATTTAAGTGATTTTCTAACCATTTAATGACCGTAATTCGAATTTGAACTACATCTACATGCAACGCCTAAGCATAACAGTTTGAAAAATCATATTTTTGTGTACTTGTGTGCGAGTTAATTCCATGTGCAGTAAATTCGAAGGAATTTTCAAACATATTGGTGTCAAGGCATGGGCACATGCATGGAGTGCATGCCATGGCATTTTAATTCCAAAAAATTAAAAAGTGATCAGAAAAACATTAAACCTTGCTTGATTTAATGTCATGCCACCAAGATGATGTGGTAAAGAAATTGGCATGTTTGACGAAAGTTTGGACACACACCCCTCACAAACCGGAGCAACTCGCTAGAAGGTTCAAGGTTCTAAGAGGGAACAATGCATATTTCTGACGGGCGGGAGATAGCTTCCTCTTACGGCCTTCAACTTTTTTCTATGTCTAACGTGCACTACTACAACTGTAATGTGAATTTTTGGAAACTTCTAGGGGTCATTTGACCTTTTAAAGACATTTAAGTGATTTTCTAACCATTTAATGACTGTAATTCAAATTTGAACTACATCTACATGCAACGCCTAACCAAAATGTTTTGAAAAATCATATATGTGTACTTGTGTGCGAGTTAATTCCATGTGCAGTAAATTAGAAGGAATTTTCGAACATATTGGTCCCACGACACGGTGTATGCATGGAGTGACATGGCATTTTAATTCAAAAAATAGAAAAATGATGAGAAACACATGAAACCTTGGTTGATGTAATGTCATGCCACCAAGATGATGTGGTAAAGAAATTTGCATGTTTGACGGACGTTTGGACACGCACCCCTCACAAACCGGAGCAACTCGCTAGAAGGTTCGTGGTTCCGAGAGGGAACAATGCATGTTTGATGACGAACGGGAGATAGCTCCCTCTTATGGCCTTCAAATTTTTTCCTATACGTTTAACGTGCACTAATACAACTATCATGTGAAAATTTGGTAAATTTCAGGGGTCATTTGACCTTTTAAAGACATTTAAGTGATTTTCTAACCATTTAATGACCGTAAGTCAAATTTGAACTACATCGACATGCAACGCCTAACCAAAACGGTTTGAAAAATCATATATGTGTACTTGTGTGCCAGTTAATTCCATGTGCAGTAAATTAGAAGGAATTTTGAACCATATTGGTCTCACGACATGGACACATGCATATGTATGCATGGAGTGACATGGCATTTTAATTCAAAAAAAGTACAAAAATGACCAGAAACACATGAAACCTTGGTTGATGTAATGTCATGCCACCAAGATGATATGGTATAGAAATTGGCATTTTGACGAACGTTTGGACACACGCCCCTCACAAACCGGAGCAACTCGCTAGAAGGTTCGTGGTTCCGAGAGGGAACAATGCATGTTTGATGACGAATGGGAGATAGCTTCCTCTTACAGGCTTCAATTTTTTTGCTACGTTTAACATGCACTAATACAACTGTCATGTGAAAATTTGGTAAATTTCAGGGGTCATTTGACTTTCTAAAGACATTTAAGTGATTTTCTAACCATTTAATGACCGTAACACAAATTTGAACTACATCTACATGCAAGGCCTAACCAAAACGGTTTGAAAAATCATATTTTTGTGTACTTGTGTGCAAGTTAATTCCATGTGCAGTAAATTCGAATGAATTTTCAAACATATTGATGTCAAGGCATGGGCACATGCATGGAGTTCATGCCATGGCATTTTAATTGCAAAAAATAAAAAATGATAAGAAAAACTTGAAACCTTGCTTGATTTAATGCCATGCCACCAAGATGATGTGGTAAAAAATTGGCCTGTTTTATGATAGTTTGGACACACACCCCTCACAAACTGGAGCAACTCACTAGAAGGTTCGTGGTTCCGAGAGGGAACAATGCATGTTTGCTGACGGACGGGAGATAGCTTCCTCTTACGGCCTTCAACATTTTTCTACGTCTAACGTGCACTACTACAACTGTAATGTGAATTTTTGGAAACTTCTAGGGGTCATTTGACCTTTTAAAGACATTTAAGTGATTTTCTAACCATTTAATGAATGTAATTCAAATTTGAACTACATCTACATGCAACGCCAAACCAAAATGTTTTGAAAAATCATATATGTCTACTTGTGTGCGAGTTAATTCCATGTGCAGTAAATTAGAAGGAATTTTCAAACATATTGGTCCCACGACACGGACACATGCATACGTATGCATGGAGTGACATGGCATTTTAATTCAAAAAATAGAAAAATGATGAGAAACAGATGAAACCTTGGTTGACGTAATGTCATGCCACCAAGATGATGTGGTAAAGACATTTGCATGTTTGACGAACGTTTGGACACGCACCCGTCACAAACGGGAGCAACTCGCTAGAAGGTTCGTGGTTCCGAGAGGGAACAATGCATGTTTGATGACGAACGGGAGATAGCTCCCTCTTACGGCCTTCAAATTTTTTCCTATACGTTTAACGTGCACTAATAGAACTGTCATGTGAAAATTTGGTAAATTTCAGGGGTCATTTGTCCTTTTAAAGACATTTAAGTGATTTTCTAACCATTTAATGACCGTAATTCAAATTTGAACTACATCGACATGCAACGCCTAACCAAAATGGTTTGAAAAATCATATATGTGTACTTGTGTGCCAGTTAATTCCATGTGTAGTAAATTAGAAGGAATTTTGAACCATATTGGTCTCACGACATGGACACATGCATACGTATGCATGGAGTGACATGGCATTTTAATTCAAAAAAAGTAGAAAAATGACCAGAAACACATGAAACCTTGGTTGATGTAATGTCATGCCACCAAGATGATGTGGTATAGAAATTGGCATTTTGACGAACGTTTGGACACACGCCCCTCACAAACCGGAGCAACTCGCTAGAAGGTTCGTGGTTCCGAGAGGGAACAATGCATGTTTGATGACGAATGGGAGATAGCTTCCTCTTACAGTCTTCAATTTTTTTCTACGTTTAACGTGCACTAATACAACTGTCATGTAAAAATTTGGTAAATTTCAGGGGTCATTTGACTTTCTAAAGACATTTAAGTGATTTTGTAACCATTTAATGACCGTAACACAAATTTGAACTACATCTACATGCAAGGCCTAACCAAAACGGTTTGAAAAATCATATTTTTGTGTACTTGTGTGCAAGTTAATTCCATGTTCAGTAAATTCGAATGAATTTTCAAACATATTGATGTCAAGGCATGGGCACATGCATGGAGTTCATGCCATGGCATTTTAATTAAAAATAAAAAATGATCAGAAAAACATGAAACCTTGCTTGATTCAATGCCATGCCACCAAGATGATGTGGTTAAAAAATTGGCCTGTTTTACGAAAGTTTGGACACACACACACCCCTCACAAACAGGAGCAACTCACTAGAAGGTTTGTGGTTCCGAGATGGAACAATGCATGTTTGCTGACGGACGGGAGATAGCTTCCTCTTACGGCCTTCAAATTTTTTTCTACGTCTAACTTGCACTACTATAACTGTAATGTGAATTTTTGGAAACTTCTAGGGGTCATTTGACCTTTTAAAGACATTTAAGTGATTTTCTAACCATTTAATGACTGTAATTCAAATTTGAAATACATCTACATTCAACGCCTAACCAAAACGTTTTGAAAAATCATATATGTGTACTTGTCTGCGAGTTAATTCCATGTGGAGTAAATTAGAAGGAATTTTCAAACATATTGGTCCCACGCTATGGACACATGCATACGTATGCATGCAGTGACATGGCATTTTAATTCAAAAAATAGAAAAATGATGAGAAACACATGAAACCTTGGATGATGTAATAACATGCCACCAAGATGATGTGGTAAAGAAATTTGCATGTTTGATGAACGTTTGGACACGCACCCCTCACAAACCGGAGCAACTCGCTAGAAGGTTCGTGGTTCCGAGAGGGAACAATGCATGCTTGATAACGAACGGGAGATAGCTTCCTCTTACTGCCTTCAGATTTTTTCCTATACGTTTAACGTGCACTAATACAACTGTCATGTGAAAATTTGGTAAATTTTAGGGGTCATTTGACCTTTTAAAGACATTTAAGTGATTTTCTAACCATTTAATGACTGTAATTCAAATTTGAACTACATCTACATGCAACGCCTAACCATAACGGTTTAAAGATCATATATGTGTACTTGTGTGCGAGTTAATTCCATGTGCAGTAAATTCGAAGGAATTTTCAAACATATTGGTGTCAAGGAATGGGCACATGCATGGAGTGCATGCCATGGCATTTTAATTCCAGAAAATTAAAAAATGATCAGAAAAACACGAAACCTTGCTTGATTTAATGTCATGCCACCAGGATGATGTGGTAAAGAAATTGGCATGTTTGACGAAAGTTTCGACACACACCCCTCACAAACCGGAGCAACTCGCTAGAAGGTTGATTGTTCTGAGAGGGAACAATGCATGTTTGATGACGAACGGGAGATAGCTTCCTCTTACGGCCTTCAAATTTTTTCTATCCCTAATGTGCACCACTACAACTGTAATGTGAAATTTTGGAAAATTCTAGGGGTCATTTGACCTTTTGAAGACATTTAAGTGATTTTCAAACCACTTAATAACCGTAATTCAAATTTGAATTGCATCTACTTGCAACGCCTAACCAAAACATTTTGGAAAGTCATATCTGTGTTCTTGTGTGCGAGTTAATTCCATGTGCAGTAAATTAGAAGGAATTTTCAAACATATTGGTCTCATAACATGGACACACGCATACGTATGCATGGAAATATCATTTGAATTCAAAAAAGTAGAAAAATGACCAGAAACACATGAAACCTTGGTTGATGTAATGTCACGCCACCAAGATGATGTGGTATAGAAATTTGCATTTTGAGGAATGTTTGGACACACGCCCCTCACAAACCGGAGCAACTCGCTAGAAGGTTCGTGGTTCCGAGAGGGAACAATGCATGTTTGATGACGAACGGGAGATAGCTTCCTCTTACGGCCTTCAAAATTTTTCCTACGTTTAACATGCACTAATACAACTGTCATGTGAAAATTTGGTAAATTTCAGGGGTCATTTTGACCTTCTAAAGACATTTAAGTGATTTTCTAACCATTTATTGACCGTAACACAAATTTGAACTACATCTACATGCAACGCCTAACCAAAACGGTTTAGAAAATCATATTTTTGTGTACTTGTGTGCGAGCTAATTCCATGTGCACTAAATTCGAATGAATTTTCAAACATATTGGTGTCAAGGCATGGGCACATGCATGGAGTGCATGCCATGGCATTTTAATTCCAAAAAATTAAAAAATTATCAGAAAAACATGAAACCTTGCTTGATTTAATGTCATGCCACCAAGATGATGTGGTAAAAAAATTGGCCTGTTTGACGAAAGTTTGGACACACACTCATCACAAACTGGAGCAACTCACTAGAAGGTTCGTGGTTCCGAGAGGGAACAATGCATGTTTCGGACGGACGGGAGATAGCTTCCTCTTACGACCTTCAAATTTTTTCTACGTCGAACGTGCACTACTACAACTTTAATGTGAAATTCTGGAAAATTAGGGGTCAGTTGACCTTTTAAAGACATTTAAGTGATTCTCTATCCATTTAATGACCCTAATTCAAATTAGAACTACATCTACATGCAACGCCTAACCAAAACGTTTTGAAAAATAATATATGTTTACCTGTGTGCGAGTTAATTCCATGTGCAGTAAATTAGAAGGAATTTTCAAACATATTGGTCTCACGACATGGACACATGCATACGTATGCATGGAGTAACATGGTATTTTAATTCAAAAAATAGAAAATTGATGAGAAACACATGAAACCTTGGTTGATGTAATGTCATGCCACCAAGATGATGTGGTAAAGAAATTGGCATGTTTGACGAACGTTTGGACACACTCCCCTCACGAACCGGAGCAACTCGTTAGAAGGTTCGTCATTCCGAGAGGGAACAATGCATGTTGGATGACGAACGGGAGATAGCTTCCTCTTATGGCCTTCAAATTTTTCCTATATGTTTAACGTGCACTAATACAGTTGTCATGTGAAAATTTGGTAAATTTCAGGGGTCATTTGACCTTTAAAGGACATTTAAGTGATTTTCTAACCATTTAATGACCGTAATTCGAATTTGAACTACATCTACATGCAACGCCTAAGCATAACAGTTTGAAAAATCATATTTTTGTGTACTTGTGTGCGAGTTAATTCCATGTGCAGTAAATTCAAAGGAATTTTCAATCATATTGGTGTCAAGGCATGGGCACATGCATGGAGTGCATGCCATGGCATTTTAATTCCAAAAAATTAAAAAGTGATCAGAAAGACATTAAACCTTGCTTGATTTAATGTCATGCCACCAAGATGTTGTGGTAAAGAAATTGGCATGTTTGACGAACGTTTGGACACACTCCCCTCACGAACCGGAGCAACTCGCTAGAAGGTTCATGGTTCTGAGAGGGAACAATGCATGTTTGATGACGAACGGGAGATAGCTTCCTCTTATGGCCTTCAAATTTTTCCTATATGTTTAACGTGCATTAATACAACTGTCATGTGAAAATTTGGTAAATTTCAGGGGTCATTTGACCTTATAAAGACATTTAAGTGATTTTCTAACCATTTAATGACCGTAATTGAAATTTGAACTACATCTACATGCAACGCCTAACCATAACGGTTTGAAAAATCATATTTTTGTGTACTTGTGTGCGAGTTAATTCCATGTGCTGTAAATTCGAAGGAATTTTCAAACATATTGGTGTCAAGGCATGGGCACATGCATGGAGTGCATGCCATGTCATTTTAATTCCAAAAAATTAAAAAGTGATCATAAAAACATGAAACCTTGCTTGACTTAATGTCATGCCACCAAGATGATGTGCTAAAGAAATTGGCATGTTTGACGAAAGTTTGGAGACACACCCCTCACAAACCGGAGCACCTCGCTAGAAGGTTCATGGTTCTGAGAGGGAACAATGCATGTTTGATGATGAATGGGAGATAGCTTCCTCTTCAAGCCTTGAAATTTTTTCAACATCTAACGTGCACCACTACAACTGTAATGTGAAATTTTGGAAAATTCTAGGGGTCATTTGACTTTTTAAAGACATTTAAGTGATTTTCTAGCCATTGAATGAATGTAATTCAAATTTGGACCACATCTACATGCAACGCCTAACCAAAACGGTTTGAAAAATCATATATGTGTACTTGTGTGCGAGTTAATTCCATTTGCAGTAAATTAGAAGGAATTTTCAAACATATTGGTCTCACGACATGGACACATGCATATGTATGCATGGAGTGACATGGCATTTTAATTCAAAAAAAAGAAAAATGACCACAAACACATGAAACCTTGATTGATGTAATGTCATGCCACCAAGATGATGTGGTATAGAAATTGGCATGTTTGACGAACGTTTGGACACACGCCCCTCACAAACCGGAGCAACTCGCTAGAAGGTTCATGGTTCCGAGAGGGAACAATGCATGTTTGATGACGAACGGGAGATAGCTTCCTCTTACGACCTTCAACTTTTTTCCTACGTTTAACGTGCACTAATACAACTGTCATGTGAAGATTTGGTAAATTTCAGTGGTCATTTGACCTTCTAATGACATATAAGTGATTTTCTAACCATTTGATGACTGTAATTCAAATTTTAACTACATCTACGTGCAACGCCCAACCAAAACAATTTGAAAAATCATATTTTTGTGTACTTGTGTGCGAGTTAATTCCATGTGCTGTAAATTCGAAGGAATTTTCAAACATATTGGTGTCAAGGCATGGGCACATGCATGGAGTGCATGCCATGTCATTTTAATTCCAAAAAATTAAGAAGTGATCATAAAAACATGAAACCTTGCTTGACTTAATGTCATGCCACCAAGATGATGTGCTAAAGAAATTGGCATGTTTGACGAAAGTTTGGACACACACCCCTCACAAACCGGAGCAACTCACTAGAAGGTTCATGGTTCTGAGAGGGAACAATGCATGTTTGATGATGAACGGGAGATAGCTTCCTCTTAAAGCCTTGAAATTTTTTCAACGTCTAACGTGCACCACTACAACTGTAATGTGAAATTTTGGAAAACTCTAGGGGTCATTTGACTTTTTAAAGACATTTAAGTGATTTTCTAACCATTGAATGACTGTAATTCAAATTTGGACCACATCTACATGCAACGCCTAACCAAAACGGTTTGAAAAATCATATATGTGTACTTGTGTGCGAGTTAATTCCATGTGCAGTAAATTAGAAGGAATTTTCAAACATATTGGTCTCACGACATGGACACATGCATATGTATGCATGGAGTGACATGGCATTTTAATTCAAAAAAAAAGAAAAATGACCACAAACACATGAAACCTTGATTGATGTAATGTCATGCCACCAAGATGATGTGGTATAGAAATTGGCATGTTTGACGAACGTTTGGACACACGCCCCTCACAAACCGGAGCAACTCGCTAGAAGGTTCATGGTTCCGAGAGGGAACAATGCATGTTTGATGACGAACGGGAGATAGCTTCCTCTTACGACCTTCAACTTTTTTCCTACGTTTAACGTGCACTAATACAACTGTCATGTGAAGATTTGGTAAATTTCAGTGGTCATTTGACCTTCTAATGACATATAAGTGATTTTCTAACCATTTGATGACTGTAATTCAAATTTTAACTACATCTACGTGCAACGCCCAACCAAAACAATTTGAAAAATCATATTTTTGTGTACTTGTGTGCGAGTTAATTCCATGTGCTGTAAATTCGAAGGAATTTTCAAACATATTGGTGTCAAGGCATGGGCACATGCATGGAGTGCATGCCATGTCATTTTAATTCCAAAAAAATTAAAAAGTGATCATAAAAACATGAAACCTTGCTTGACTTAATGTCATGCCACCAAGATGATGTGCTAAAGAAATTGGCATGTTTGACGAAAGTTTGGACACACACCCCTCACAAACCGGAGCAACTCGCTAGAAGGTTCATGGTTCTGAGAGGGAACAATGCATGTTTGATGATGAACGGGAGATAGCTTCCTCTTAAAGCCTTGAAATTTTTTCAACGTCTAACGTGCACCACTACAACTGTAATGTGAAATTTTGGAAAATTCTAGGGGTCATTTGACTTTTTAAAGACATTTAAGTGATTTTCTAACCATTGAATGACTGTAATTCAAATTTGGACCACATCTACATGCAACGCCTAACCAAAACGGTTTGAAAAATCATATATGTGTACTTGTGTGCGAGTTAATTCCATGTGCAGTAAATTAGAAGGAATTTTCAAACATATTGGTCTCACGACATGGACACATGCATATGTATGCATGGAGTGACATGGCATTTTAATTCAAAAAAAAAGAAAAATGACCACAAACACATGAAACCTTGATTGATGTAATGTCATGCCACCAAGATGATGTGGTATAGAAATTGGCATGTTTGACGAACATTTGGACACACGCCCCTCACAAACCGGAGCAACTCGCTAGAAGGTTCATGGTTCCGAGATGGAACAATGCATGTTTGATGACGAACGGGAGATAGCTTCCTCTTACGACCTTCAATTTTTTTCCTACGTTTAACGTGCACTAATACAACTGTCATGTGAAGATTTGGTAAATTTCAGTGGTCATTTGACCTTCTAATGACATATAAGTGATTTTCTAACCATTTGATGACTGTAATTCAAATTTTAACTACATCTACGTGCAACGCCCAACCAAAACAGTTTGAAAAATCATATTTTTGTGTACTTGTGTGCGAGTTAATTCCATGTGCAGTAAATTCAAATGAATTTTCAAACATATTGGTGTCAAGGCATGGGCACATGCATGGAGTGCATGCCATGGCATTTTAATTCCAAAAAATTAAAAAATGATCAGAAAAACATGAAACCTTGCTTGATTTAATGTCATGCCACCAAGATGATGTGGTAAAAAAATTGGCCTGTTGGACGAAAGTTTGGACACACACTCATCACAAACTGGAGCAACTCACTAGAAGGTTCGTGGTTCCGAGAGGGAACAATGCATCTTTGCTGACGGACGGGAGATAGCTTCCTTTTACGGTCTTCAATTTTTTTCCTACGTTTAACGTGCACTAATACAACTGTCATGTGAAAATCTGGAAATTTTCAGGGCTCATTTGACCTTTTAAAGACATTTAAGTGATTTTCTAACCATTTAATGACTGTTATTCAAATTTGAACTACATCTACATGCAACGCCTAACCAAAACTGTTTGAAAAATTATATTTTTGTGTACTTGTGTGCGAGTTAAAAAATCATCAGACGATGTAAATATCTGGTGTTCAAAAAAGAAAATGTAAAGATCTGGCAAGACAACCGGCCCCCACACGATAATCACTCTATCTCGCGGCTTGAGGTTTGGTAGGTGATTGGCGGGGGCCATTAATCAGACACGGTTCTGTATTGTAAACCGTCAGCTATTATGTTCACACACGGATTTGCTGCTGGAATTGTGTGTAATTCAAACTACAGTACTCGTAAATTCCGGCGACCGGCGTGTGTACTGTCCCCGTCGATCTAGATTCTGGCCGCCAATAAATACTACCTTGCTCACATCATCCCGCCTGCATTCTCATCTACATCCTCCCCTCGCTCGCCCTCTCTCTCTCTCTCAAATCTCTGCCATGGCGCCGCCGGCCTGCCCACGCGCCGACGAGGAGCCGCCGCCCCCCGAGGACGCTCACTCGATTAGCAGCGACGAGGACCCCTACGCGTCGGACCCCCCAACTTTGGATTGGTTTTGGGTCCAGTACGATCTTTGTCTGTGGAAGACGCTGCCGCCGGCTGACATAGCCAGGCAAGTGGCGTTCAAGAAGGAGATGGCGGAGGAGGAAGCCAGGCACCAGGCGGCCTGTGAAGCCCGTGATGCCGCCTGGAGAAAGGAGGCGGCGGAGCTTTGGGGGCGGGCGCGTCGTCATGCCGAGGAGGTGTACGAAGACGGGTACTTCGCAAGGAAGGTCATAGGCGTTGGGCGCCTCGTCGCTGCGTGGAGGTGGGCCAATAAGCTCCAGCGTGCCACCGATGAGGAGCTCCGGTGGGTGCCCAACGAAATGGCAAGATCGGCCACGCGCGTCCGCCAGCAAGAGGCAGATCGGTACGTCAAGCGCTGCGAGGCGGAGGAGTCGGAGTACTACCTCCGCACTGGGAAGACGCCGCGCACTAGGGAGCTGCTGGCGAGGGGCTGCCGGAATACTCGCCCCGGGAGGGATTATTAGTTTTAGTATTGTTCGTTTTCAATTTTATGCATTGTACCTAGTAGTTAAGTATCATGATGTATTGTGATGATATTATATATATATATATATTCTGTGATGATCTAATGAACATGAACAATTAATATACATATATATATATTATGAATTCCATTTTCTATCTGTTTTTGTGTACTAATTCGAATCTAGCTGTTATCATCCACATATACAGAATGGAAAGCGTATATACACACATTGAAACAGAACATATAAGAATGGAAAACAGAGTACACACATTGAAACAGAGCAATAAACAGAGCAATACTACGATTCCTGTGAAGACAAAGCTATCCACGTCGAAACAACTTTTCAAAATAAAACGCGTCCATGAGACCATGACCGGCAACCCTTTCCTAGGGTAGCTCTTGGCTCTGCCTGAACTCATGCAGGCGTTTGTCCAAGCAGTCGACACGCTCGCAGTACATCTTGAGCGTGATCTCGAGCTCCAAGTTGGCTATTTTATCGGAGATCACCAGCTCGAGGATGCGACGGCCATGTTCCTCTATTGTGCCTAGGTGGACACCTGGGCCAAGGAGGCGGTCGAGCCTACGGACCAGCGCGTTGGCATCCAGTGGGCCCCGGACAAGGCAAACGGCGGCACCCATGCGAACGGCATGGGGGGCGTCCGGTGCAAGTACGGCGTGGCCGGCATCTGGTGCAAGTACGGTGCTGAGGGCCTCTGCCCACTCCTGGCGAGGAATGAGGGTACTGACGGGACGTGTACCTAGCTGCGACACCGTGTCGACAGCAGGCAAGCGCTGATGGATCCGCTCTTGCTGTGCAGCGCACCGTGCCTCTCGCTCTGCGGCGCTCCAACGGTCTCGCCGTGCGGCAAGCCGCAGCCTATCGGCGCGGACGCGCCTAGCCTGCTTTGCGGCACGCCATCGATCATGTTGTGCGGCGAGCTGCAGCCTGTCGGCGCTAACATGCCTATCTTGATCCGCGGCGCTCAAGCGCCATGCGCCAAAGGTCTGCTCAACCCTGGCGATGACGCGCATCACAGCGTCGTCCATCGCATTGCCGGGGAGCGCCTCGGCCTCGACGGGCCATGGCGCCTGCTCATTTTCCTCTTGACGAGGTTGATGGCAGAGGCGACGCTTTGGTGGGTTGGCATGCTTGGAACAGGTGGATGTGCTACTGGTTGCGCTTGTCGCCTCTGTGCGTCACGCGCCCCTATGCGCAATATAGCAGGGTGGCGGGAAACAAGTGAAGAAATGGCAGGAAACGGTGGCGTGTTCATAAAATGCCATCAATTAATGGAAACTTAGCATCGAGCTAGCACAAGAAGTAGATGATGATCAGATGAACACGGACCACACTAGGGATCCCGTCGGTGGTGAATTCATCAATCCCAAACGGTTGAATACTAGCAAGCGTTTGCCCACAACACACACGGCCTATTCCATCACAAATAGGTCGGATGGATCAACAGTATGCCACGTATCGCACATTGTCAAAAAGTAATGCGGTAGACCTTCTTTAACATGTGTTTAAAAAAAAGGACCTCGAGATTAAATTAGCTGAGGGAATGGGGCATTTCGGTCATTTGACCGAAATGACCCATCCCATCACCTATTTTAACATCGACACAACTTCCCATCCAGTCACCCATCCGATGGCTGCTCCAGCCTGAGCACACTTAACTTGATAGTTTTCTTACATAAGCTACTGGTGGAACAGCTAGTCCTTGCTGATAGGAATGCCTCTTCGCATCCTTATGGCGTATCCGGATGACGGCCCGTCCCACAATGGCCAATAGATGTTGTGTAGACAGAGCATATCACATACGTCTTACTAGAAGCAATCGTATGCGTTATTATCGGTCTTTGCACACATTTCTGATTATAGACCTATTTGCCGTGTATCACACACATCTTGTTATATTGAACCGTTTCTGTTCTATTGCCTAATCACAAACAGTTCATCCGAGTGAACCGTATGCTGTACATCGCACACACCTTTGATCTGGCTGACCGTTTCTTTTGTGTTGCCTAATCACAAATAGTTCATTCGAGTGAACGGTATGCTGTGTATCGCACACGCCTCCATCTGGCTGCCCGTTTCTTTTGTTCCTCCTCATCGCAAACAGTTCATTGAACTGAATCGTATGCCCTTCATCGCACACCCAACTAAAACCTGAACCGTGTTTGATGCATCCGTCATCACAAACGTTTTACACATTTCTGACGGTTTTCATACAACACAGTTTGCGATTATGGCATCGCACACAGTTTCTCAAAGGGTCTCTGATCATAGTGTCGCATTAGTAGCATCGTGCAGTAGTGCCACATCATCTTTCAGATCGGGGCAAGAGTAACGGGGTCGTTTTTGGCCTGTTTCCTCCATGGAGAAGATGATCGAACAATGGCAGAAGGAAGGGTGAAGGCAAATGGAGGGAGGAAGAGCGTGCAACAGCAGTTCCAAAGCGAGAGGGGAAGGCGAAGAGGCGATGGACGGTTGCCACGGTACAAGAAGAGGCTAGTGGGGAGCGAATGGTTGCCACAGAGGTCACACATTGACGACAAGGCCGAGTGAACCGCATGTCACCACAAAAAAAAGACACATTCGTGACATTTTGGGCTGAACGAATTTTTTTTCTGTCATAGTTATGACACTTCTATGACGATAATTGTGAAAAAACCCGGTATCATCATAGATGTGGTGGGCTCCTACTTCTATGACAAAAAATCATGACAAAAAATGGGCTTTTCGTCCTGGGTGGGCCGGAGACGTAGCTGCATGACATTCTTTGGGCCGACCATGACGGAAAAAACCGTGGTAGAAGCGAGGGCGAGGAAAATATCGGGGTGTTCCTGGATACGATGGGTGGTCGGGGCCGAGCGATGCATGGAGGTTTGTGCATTTCTCTCGTACACGCATGCGCGTGGGTGCGAGGCGTTGGGCTCTAATTGAACCCGAGCGAGGCGTTCGCCTACTGAACCCGAGCGATTGCACTACAGGCTACGCGTTACTGAACCCGAGCGATTGATCGATGGATGTTAACTGAACCCGATCGAGCGATTCCTTCGCTACTGCTGCTAACTGAAGCCGATCGATGCTGCCTCTAGATGAACAGTGAGCGTTGCTGGGGGGGTTTGGATGAATAGTTCCAAGGTGGGGGTGGATGAACAGGACCCCATGGTGTTGCCTCTGGATGAACAGGACCCCGATTGATCGAGCCGGTTGTGGCTGGATGAACAGGAACCCGTGGAGGGCTGGATGAACAGTAGATGGTGGAGGGCTGGATGAATAGTAGCTCGTGGAGGGGTGGTTGAACAGGAGCCCATGGAGAGGGCTGGTTGAATAGTAGCCGGTGGAGTAGCGCGCGGTGGAGGCTGGATGAACTGGAGCCCGTGGATGAACAGTCGCAGGTGGAGGCTGGAGGAGGTCGACGGTGGATGAACAGTAGCCCGTGGAGGCTGGAGTGGGTCGACGGTTGAGATGAATAGTATCCCGTGGAGTCCCGTTTTGTGGTACGCCACACCCCTCCCGATGAACAGGACCCCCGTTTTGACCGTAGCGCTCCAACACAAGTCTGTTTCCTCCGTTTTGCGATACGCCACACCCCTCCCGATCAACAGGACCCCGTTTCAACCGTAGGAGGTCCAACACAAGTCCGTTTCCTCCGTTTTGCGCTACGCCAGACCCCTCCCGATGAATAGGATCCCGTTTCGACCGTGGCCGGTCGAACACTAGGTCGTTTCCTCCGTTCTACAGTATGCCAGGCCTCGTTTCCATCGGATGTTCTGTCCAAGCCCTCCCGATGAACACGACGACGCATTCCGTTCCGACCCAGCCGGTTGGCTCCCCATGAACACGACGACGACGCTGTTTCTCCGTTCTGACCCAGCCATGTACACGAGCCACGGCCGTACGTATGCGCGAGTAGGCGTTCGAGACCCCGCCCGTATGTACGCACGTGGCTGTATTTTCTTTCTTGCACACTGGCCGCTGTACATACGTGTACATGCTACATGCGCGCCTCTACTACGACACGCGCACGCTCTACATCGAAAATACCATAGGTTGAAGAAGACCATAGGTTGAAGAAGCACTACGGCCGTTGCATGGACATCGTACGGTCACTGGAGCTAGAATAGTTCATATATTGACTATAAGTTGACAAAGCCCTCCGTCCCCGTCAACTTAGTAGGCCCACAAGTCAGCCTCCCACTATGGTGGGTCCCAGCTGGCAGGGAGTATTCATTTTTTGTGCGCAATAAGGAGGCACTTCCTTGCGTGCGAAGATATAATTGGTGGGTCCGACCTGTCAGCGGAGGGAACGTTTTTTTCGCGAAATACAGAGGCCCTTCAGGCAGGTCCCAGATGTCAGGTGGAGGAATCATTATTTTGCGCGTAATAAGGAGGCATTTCCTTGTGCGCGGCCGTGGACCCAACTGTCAGCCTCTCCACGTACAGTCCACTTCTGATGGATGTCGTTCATTGACCACGTTGACCATGCAGCGCCAAGAGCACCAGGGCAGTGGACGACGGCGAGGCCTACGAAGGGAACGACACGGAGCCGGGGAAGACACGGCAGTGGCTGCCCACACGATGGAGAGTACGAGGGTTGACTGGTTTGGCTGCCATTGCCGAAAAATAACAGGAGGTGTGGTGAGTAGAGGGATAGACAGTCCAGGGATGCGAGTATATGATGGGGCCGTGAGGCCTACCCGGTAGCACAGCCGGCCACAGGAGGCGGGAGCAAGCGGTTCCGACGGCGCTGGTTTGAGCGGCTGGGGTAGGAAGATCAGAGACTGAAGAAGCATGATTGTCGTTAGATTGGCATCTAACGGTCTGGCGCTGGTAGAGTCGATTGTTGACTAAGTTTCTTTTTTGAGAAACATTGTGTACGCATGAACTAAGTAGGCCCACAAGTCAGCCTCCAAATATGTGGTAGACAACATAGATCCCATTTGCTATTTTTTTAATAATTTGCAGCCCATTTGCCAATTCTTAAGTAATTTATTACAGCCCATTTTCTGCCCAGGACCACGGTCAAAAAGTTCAACCTTATTTTGCATATTTCGGTGGAGTCCGAACTTTTGTAATCCCGAAATGATAAACATATTTTTAAGAACTTATTGATTTGCCAAAAAAATCGTTTTGTTTTTGTAAGCAAATAAGACGTGGGACAATTGAGTTGGTTTAAGGGAAAACCAGTGGTAAAAAAATCAGCGCTGGGAGGGAAAAGAAAAAAATAAGGATGTAAATATGAAAAGGGAATTTTATGTATTTTCAATATAATGATACATGTATATGAACTAGTAAAACTATAGGTAGAGATTAGAAAACGGATGTAGGACATGCGTTTCAAGAGGAAAATAGAACTGGGCTGTGTGTTTGATTCAGTAAAAAAACTGCCTGCAGATGTTGTAAGGCAAAATATAAGTAACGCTGGCGGGCCAGAGGCCAGTAGATACCTGCTGGATCTTTGTGCCCCGTTGTCGTCATGGGCTGGGCCTGTTAAAAACAAAACCAAGCCTGGGCAGTCTACAGCCCAGTTGAAACTTGCTCGACCTGAAAAAACAATATACGTGCTCAATAAACGAGAGAATTCTGCAAGTACAGACTGATAACTGGGATGCAACAGGGATATTGTTTTTTCATCGTGATAATAAGTTCATGCACTTGTTTCGAAAAATTTGGAGAACTGGGAATTCGAACGGCAGGTGCTTATGCTACCCATCAAATAAAAATCAGGTGCCTGAAAATTTGTTTCGAAACAAATGATTCAGCTTTATATCCACGTCGACCCTCGGCATGATGGTTGGAAGAAAATGCCAAGTTCATACCAAAAGATCGTTAACAACAATACCAACTTGCGGACGACAAGGTAGTACAAGTACCAATACCAAACTAACTTATAATCTTTTTACTCCTGGTCCTAGTGTTCGTCTGGTAGAAAATCTTGCAGAGGACCAGCTCCCGCTCCTTCTCTTGCTCCAGGTCCCCGAGGTGGTACTGGTGCATCACCCAGTTGGTCCTCTACTGGTCAAAGTTCTTGTTGTTATGCAGCACCAGAACCTTTTTGCTGCCCGTCTGCCGGCCGTTGACCATCACCGGCAAGGTATTGCCGGTGTTGTGCCACATCGCGTGCATGCCGCACTCCGACTGTATCTTGCGATGCATCCACGTGCCCCTTTTGAACGCCCTGGAATTGCGCTGGAAGAAATGCTTGCTTAGGCCACTCAGTGTGATACCTGCAGTATTGTCAAATACAGGTTTTGTGTACGTAGTTGGCATTTTCATAACATCTTTGGTATGTTGCAGTCACTTGTTTCACTTTTTATTAACTGTCAAATTGTAATTGCTTCACCAGGTCTGCGTCTAAAAAGAAAAATAGAGCTATAAACAAAGGAATATGTTTGTGCAAGTAGACGGCCGATCAGTGTCTTACTTGGAAGTTTCTCAGGATGGGTGTAGCATATGCCGTGCTCGCTGTCGATGGTTGGTATGAACAAATCGATGAGAGGGTGAGATCTCGTGCTGTCAGCACTCACTTTGGCCTCAAGGTGCTCGATCAGCTCCTGATCCGTGGGATCGAACTTGACGCCAGCCGGCAGCACCGGCCAAATCCTTCTTCGACTTGCATCGGTTAATTCCAGTTATATGGTACTCAATGTATGATCAATCGACTGTTTTAAGTGAATGATGAAAGATTTCGACAGATAAGTGGTACTCCAAATCTGAAGTCCAGAATACCCGAACACGCCACTCGGATTCTTGTGTCACCTCACGCGCAGCGTGTTGTCACGTCAATTGAATGTGTGGACATGATGAATAATTTGACTGACGTATACTAGTACTGCTACTGTACTACACTTACTAGTCGTATTTAGTGTCACATTTCAACCATAGGTTTAACTAACAAGTACGCACTTGAAGCCTAATTTATATATATATATATATATATATATATATATATATATATATATATATATATATATATATATATATGGCTTCTGCACAACATCTCCGTCATCATTATCAGTACATCCTGCGCAGGTGAGTTAGGATGCACTTGATCCCAGAAAGGTATCTATCCTTCAAACCAGAGGAGTGCTTCAAACTAACAACAGTATATAATATCCAACAAAAGAGGGTCATGCTACAGCAGCAGAATACATGGCTCAGTCTAGATATCAGTATGAATCAAGTTGTGCATATTTGCTGTTGGCATGAACCACATCACCGCATGTCGGGTTTGCAAAAGCCATCCATCGCATGGAAGCTTGATGCCTTTCACACACTGAAGATTATCTGGCAACAAGCTGTGTCGACGAATCTCTGGATATGGTGATTCATGAATCCCATGGTATGATGTGTAAACACAGTCCCCCCTGGCGAATGGAAGTTGCATAGCACGGTAATCATCGCCGGTGATATGATCGATGATTGGTTGGATGAACGGATAATTGAGCCCGAGGAACATGGAGTGGTTGCCGAGGTTGTAAACCCGCCTCCAGTTGAATACGCCTATCCCAACGGAGCTGAGATCTTTCTCGAACACGAAGCAGCCATAGCCATCAATGTCATGAACGACCCAGGCATTGTACTGCATGTGGTTTGATGTAATGGTTTGGTCAATTTGGGACGTGCGAATGAGCATCAAATGACCGCCGTCAACTGAACGAGCGATAAACCACCACCCATCGGCTGGTATGATTCCAGGTCCTGGAATCATGAAGGCCAGCGCATTTGCGTCTGCTGCAACAATTCAAATTGGAGACCAAAAGGACAAAAATAAACAATCATGTTCAGAGTATGTGTGGAATTAAGATTATTATAACGGTGACACATACCATAGACAGAGAATTGCAATGCCGTGGTCATAATCATACCCCAAGTTAAAAAAGTAAGCCAATGGCTTTGATATTCTAGCAATATGTCATGGTTCAAACAGCATGTAACAATGAGAGGAAAACAGCTATGACAGAGCCTACTCATATTCTACCATAGCACTTACTACTACTGTTCTCATATCAACTCTAAGCAATAATATGCGTTGTTATAAAAATCTTGGAAATGAGAGTAACATATAGCAATCATGATGTTATGCTCATAATATCTATTCTAACAATCATTAGATGCCAATTGTTCTCATATCAACTCTAACAATAACATGTGTGGTCATAAAAATCTAGGAAATGAGAGGAACATATAGCAATGATGTGGTTATAGACATACTATCTATTCTAAATTTGTAACAATGAACAGGCAGTCGTATTCATAAGGTAAAGAGGAGATGAGATAGAAAAATTACACGACGATAGATTCCACCAGTATAGGTGGCCAATCTGTGCGTCGACCGCGTAAACGATGCCATCGTGAACTGTAGCATTAGACAGAAATGTTGCCTCGACAGGATTGACGATGAGCCATAACCATGTATGGTGACCGGATTTCAGATAGACTAATCCCATGTTGAACAAGGCAATGAGCTTGTAATCCATGTAGTCTTCTGATGGTGTGGGCACTTCGCAGATTACAACTTTCAACAAACAGAGGTCGAGCCAAAAGCTTGACGCCTCTCGTGCGTAGTAGGCAGGAGTGTCCGGCGGGCCGCGAGGCTCGATGGCGGCGATATCCAACGATGGAAGGGTGATCTCTTGCTGGGTGTAGATATCCACAAGACGCCACGGACTACCACATTGGTGGATGAGGACAATCCAGTTGGCCTTCATGCCCGCCCAGTAGTGGCCGCACATGAACAACAGGTGGACGGGTAGTGGTAGCATGTCGAGGGGCACCACGGCAACCTCCGTAGGATCGTCAAGTCTGTGTCTGGGCCACCTGCGAGGATCGGGCATCAGCAAGCAGGGTGTCTTGAAAAGAGCCGGCCAGTTGCAGACGAGTAGACGACACAAAGACACCGAGCATGCGGCCAAACGGGCGGTGCTGAGTAGGTCCATATGATTACAGATCTGCTCCAAGAGAACATTGGGGAGGGAATTCCAATCGCGGCTCTACGTGTCAATCGGTTCTGCCATTGGGGTTTTCGGTGCCTGCGAGCCAGCAGGGAAGTGGATTCGGGCGGGCGAGCGAAGAAGCTTCTCCTCGTGTGGCCGAGCAGTGAGCAGGGGGATATGGTACGCGCGAGCTACCAAGGAAGATAGCGCGGGCGGGCGAGCAGTGAGCGGGGGGAAATGGTGTGTGGCTGACGATGGGGAAGAGAGGAGGAAGAAGAAGAGAGGAGGAAGAAGAGTGGAAGACGGGGAAGAAAGTGCATTAAATCTCAATTTTACTAGTACTACTACCAAGATATACCGTCCTTCGGAGTGTAAATAGTTACACCGATGACATGTGGGTCTACCACAAGAGGGCCCATATGTCGGTTAATGGAGGACAGAAGCGTGCTCTACTGGCAAACATGGTGGCAGTACTGGGTAAGGCTGATTTAGTAACACCAACACGCTGGTTCAGCTTATTAATTGAGTGTCTCATCTGCTGCAGCGTGTATTGTCACTTCACTGCGAAGACTAGTTGAATAGTTCTCTCTGACCGAGATGGGGAATAATGGATCGCGAAGACTTCCTTTATACAGTATCCCTATGCCTCTACGCTCACTTCACTCATTTTGCTCCGTACGTAGTCACTTGTTGAAATCTCTAGAAAGACAAATACTCCGTATTTGGGAACAGAAGGAGGATTTTACTCCGTATTTGGGAACAGAGGGAGTATCACCATATGGAGGGAATAGAGGAAGCTTGAAATATGAACATGTCAATGGGAGGGAGTAAACCCCATGCATGCATGCAACATGCAACACTCACACGTACACATGGACGCACACAACACTCATGCACCCATGCGGCACACAGCACACGACGCAACACACACGCTCACGCTCAAGTGCTCAACCTACTCCCTACGTCCGTGAAAGACTGTACATTTAGAGATTTACACATTGACCAGGGCATAATTAACACCCAAAAGTAGCAGACTTAAGTGTGCATGCGACCATTGAGAGAAGAAGATTAAATGAAGGTCGTTGCATGCTGTAATTAAGGATAGACATGTAGCCTATACCTAGAGCACAAGTTGGTGCATTAGTCAATCAATATCGATTTAGATTAAAGGCTAAATGCATTGGAAGTGTAGATGTACTACACTCTTTGTTTTTTAGCTGATTTCTTTGCTCTGCCAACTGACAGGTGGGACCCAAAAACCAGGTGACAATTTAACCAGTCAACAAAGTGCCACGTCGACTATGTGGCCGGTCAGTAGGGTGCAATACGGTGCTCTACGATGAGCTAGTGATTGTATAATCACCGCAAAACTATATATAGTGACCGTAAAGAGCGTATTGTTACATACGTTGACCGGCAGTATATTTTTCTTGTTTCAAATTAAGCCATATTAACCGGAAAGGACGCAGTATGGACTAGTACTAGTACTACTTTGATGTGTCCCGTCAACTCGCCGAACAAGGATAAGCTTGCTTACTACGCCTCCCCCTCGCCCACGCGCGCGGTGGTTCGCAAGACGAGGAGAGGGTTTTGACTACAGCGCTCTCTCCCTCTCCCTCTCCCTCGCCCTTGCGGTGGACGTGCAGCAGTTCAATCGGTGTCAGATTGCCAGAAGCATATTGTACTGTAGTATCATCATTGTTGGACCTTCCGAAGAGGTGAAGAGCCAAGTGCAAGGTTCACACGAGTACGAACTGTTGAACCTCCCGAAGAGGCAAAGAGCCAAGCGCATGGTTTTATAGGAGCTGTCGACCTAGTAGGAGTGTACTACAACTATAGAGAACGATGCTATTGTATGATGCCACCACGTCACATATATCCAAAGCTGTGCCACCTTTTTTTCTCAAAGAGCATGTTGGAGCCTGTGCAACAACCACACAAGTTGCACGTACACATAACACATTTACTAGTAATAAATTCTAAAGGACAAATGCCAGTATGCCACACAAGTTCATCTCCAATTCATGTGATAAATTTGTGCACGACTAGTCTACATATATTCACAGCGCTACCGTTCACAATTTACCGTACTCCACTTACACGTTATAGATGGGCTACATGTCCTCCTCCAGGTTCCAGTCCCAGGTGTTCTTCATGGATGGCACGATCCATAGCGGTGGGCAACAGGTATCATTGTCACAGCTTTCTAGTCCGGTTCCACACGATGGAGACTCATCCAAGCTGAAGCGGCATAAATCAGGGATAGCGTGTCCCAGCATGTCGTTCATCCAGCGGTGCGCACAGAAGACACAACCATGCTTCATGAACGGCAGGCCTTCCGTGTCGTGCACAAATATGGCGGTACTCCAATGAAAAGCGAGTACTCTCCAAGAGTGTTCATCGTCACCCACGTAGCATCACGGGGGTCGAACTCGGCGCCGTTCAACTGGTACACGCGGCATCTCAGATCTGGACACATGGTGACGTACATAGTCAAGGCCCATGCATAATAATGTTGTGCTCAAATATGGCGGTCAGTAATACTGTGCAGCAAATATTACTACTCCGGTATAGAGGAAGTAAAATAATCGGCTTATTATATATAGCCACTCTTGGCTACATGGATGAGATAATAAGACATGGAAAAACAAAAATGGTGGCAGCTAGTGGGTTCAAGTCTTCAAGGGCCTAGCTAGCTATACGCGTCCTCCAAGGTAAAAGGTACTCCTACTAGTACTAGTAAGTAGAGTACTAGTACAACAATGAAAGAGAAGGCGAGAGGGTTAAAAAATGGAATACCTGGATAGATGGTGACGGTCCGATCGTGGTAGATTGTGTGACCATGTTGCACATTATTGGTACCATGGGTAACGACTGCTAAGATAGTTGATCCCAATATGCCAAAGTCAGCTAAAAGGTTCCAGGTTAGACCGAATCGCGGATGCAAATGCACATCCAGGATCGGCGATCTTATTTTGATCAGGGGATGACTGGTCCCTGCAAAATAATGGAGTACCGTTAGGGATGCAAATGATGGTTTGTGCATTCCATTTGTAATCTCCCGTACCGTAGGATGGCAACCAGATGAAACAAGTCCCCTGGCTTGTCACCGCGAAGATGCGGCCTAGATGGCACACAACGTGTTCGAACGTGTAGGGGTACAAATCTGCCGCCGCCAACATGCGCCAGCCTCTGCCGTTACTGCCTCTTGCATTGATGGCAATCCTTATGTCGAACACCGCGATGAGATAGTAATCGTCGTAGCCGCGTCGCTTTGTCGGCGGGTCCACAATTGCTATCTTCTTCAATCTCATGTAGGCATCATCATACGTATTCAAGCCCAGCCAGTCCGGAAGGCCCATCCCAATGGTGGAGAAGGGGTCTACCGGAACGGCCACACTGCTGTGGATGTTGTGCAAAATTATGGTGGTATCCGGCCGGAGGTATGCAAGCCAATCTTCATTGGCACCAACCTAGACCTATATATAAGACGGTGGGCAGCGGAGAAATTATGGGATGGAAATGGAATAACTAAGTACTACATGATCAAACTCCATTACTGACCTGCTCATCGGACAAAATCCGGCTACCTCTCAACGTCGGCAACTCTAGCGGAGTCAACGTGCAACCATGGCCAGGGAGCGGTGGACTGTTCGAAGGATTGTCCCATAGAAGAACCTTCTCCTCGAGGACGCATGGAAGACCAACAAGCATGGCCTTTTGCCAAGCCTATTTAAGGACCGTCTTGAAAAAGTTGGTGCAGGAAGCACCGAGTCTTGCGGCGGTGAGGACGTCGGAGCGGCGTGCGATTTCTCCCAGAGGATCGTCATCCAAGGTCTCCCAGCCCCGACCAGGAGGAGAACCGCCTAGCGAATCCATGGGAGCAGCGACGAACTGCCTTCTCTTCGGGGGGAGGGGAACTGGCGAGGAGGAGATAAGGGCGTAGTAACCGCAGGGCCTCGTCCCTTCCAACTGTAGATCGTTCCTTAGCGAAGGGGTGAGGCTATTATTTACTACTGGTACTAGCATTATGGGACGTTATGGGATTGCATTATACTGTAAATAATAGCACTAGTAAGAAATTTTTGGCACTAGCTAGTAGTTTTTGGCATGGATTAAGAAATTTTGGGTATGTTTTTGCTATTTTTTGTACACGCCAACTAGTGTCAAAAACATCTTACATTATGTGACGGAGGAGTACATACTCGTACTATAGCAGTACTAGTACTACTTTCTCAACTAGTGGTGCGATGTACTGTACTTCTAGTATAGTGCACCAGTTTTGAAGTCTTGAATCTCAGGGCCAAGGAGCTACAGTTGGAAGTGGAGGGTACTACTGTTCTCTAGAACCATCACTGTACTATCAATGCAGGGAAAGTACACCTGCGTAGTGGCCTAGTTGGTACTCTCGGTGCTCTATTCAGCCGCTCCTCTCATGTAGCTGGCCTACTCAGCCGCTCCTCTCACGCACACAGTAGCAGCCTGTTTATCAGTGACGGTTACTCCAGGGGCAGAACATTTGAGTTATTTGATACAGCAAGACTAGGCTTTTCGCTTCCATTTGTGGAGGTGTAATGGATCTCGTCGAACTTTGTTAGTAGTTCCTTCTTTATGAATGAGATGAAGCAAAGCTTTTGCCTCCGTTTCAAAAAAAACACGTCAAGAGGAATTTCTTTTATAGTAGAGCCGATAATGGAGTGAAGTCCATGCGTGCAACGCCACAAGCTACAGAGTAGTAGTAGAGCACTTTACCTACAGAGCCATATTGCACAGTTCCCAATGCCCCACCAGGCTTTTCCGGCTCCTCGGTCTTAATTGGGAGGCGCTAGTTTAAATATGCTACTAGCTGATGAGGAAGCTGCAAGCGAGGTGCGGCTAGGGCGAGCACGCGAGCCACGAGATGCTGGGAAGGAAAACCCGTTCACGTGGCTAGGATATCCAGTGCACCCAGATTGTGGTGCCGCACATCCGTTTGACTTCAAAACTCAAACTACCCGTTTAAAATATTGGGTGGCAGCAAAGTTACTATTTAAAAAAAGGCCGCCGTGCGTTTGGCCGGGATCGAACCCACAAAACGAGGTATACACTCCCGCGACCACTAGTAGTACTCGTTGGAGTACAACGCAACCTAGAATCGACTTTTGTCGCTAGTAGTACATTGTTCCTTACAAGAAACCCCTAATAATGCAAGAAACCACTAATAATGCCAAGAAACTACTACCACTTGCATACGTGGCAGACTTAAGATAAGACTACCTTATCAACCATTGTACATGCTCTTACCAACCAGCCCTACCAAGAAACGACTACTCTACAAAGTGCCGTTATAGGCACGTTTCAACCCATGGCCCTGTTTGGATACATTTGTTGTCAATCTAACCTTGCCATCCAAACACCACTTTGGTTAGAGTTAGTTCAAGGTTAGAATCTAGCTCTAACCTCTGACTTAGAGTATCCAAACAGGGCCCATGTCGCCCATTAAGTCAACGCCTTCTATTCGACCGGGCGTTATGACTTGTGGGACCTACATGTTAGTCTGCACAAAAATCCCCGAGTGATCTCCTACCTCCGGCCCATCCACCTAGTCATCCTCGGCCATGGGACGCAGCTACCGCTGCCGGTAGAAGGCGAGGTCAAAACCGCCGGCGGTGCGGAGCCCATCTTGCGGCAGCCTGGATGCCAGCTCCATCCAGCGCTTGCGGCCGCTAGCTAGCCAAGATAGCTCCGTCCAGCTGCTTGTCTGCAAGGTTTGCTAGCTAGATTGGCACGGCGGCGCGGCGGCTTGCTCGCACACGCCGCACTAAGGCCAGCCATCTGGCTCGAGCGAAGGCCAGTGCGGCGGCTTGCTCGCTCGTGAGTCATGCTCGGGCCAGCCTGCCAACCCGTGCGGAGGCCAGCGCGGCGTCCAGTCCATCCGGCGGAGCGGCGGCCAACTCGCTCATCACCGGCGCCACCGACGAACACGCATCAGTACTATTTGAAGTAATGTTCAGGAAAAATAATGATTTGAGGGGGAATAACAGGACCTCGTGTCAACGGTCAAACAAAATGTGTTGGTTTAAGCTGCCTCGTCAGCACGGACGTGTGGGCCAACCCTGTCGTAAATGGGTTTAAACTAACCTAATCGGTACTCCCTCTGTCCCATAATATAAGATGTTTTTGCAAGCTAAACTAGCTTGCAAAAACGTTTTACATTGTGGAACGGAGGGAGTACTAGGTAGTAGTTTTTGGCGTGGATTAAGAAATTTTGGGTATGTTTTTGCTATTTTTTATACAATAGATTCTTCCTAGGGCTGGTTGAAAGTGGTATTTTTTTGTTAATTACTCAACATATTGTAAGTAGGAGTGAAAGTTAAGCTTTGGAAGCCAATAAGCAAGGCTAGTTACATAGTGCATATGTGTACATGATTGAAAGTAAATATCAACCATGAGTGACTATTATCTTGATGGAAAACTCGAAACTATGGAATACTAGGAAACAAATTGCATGGTTGGAAATACTAGCAATGTTCATGTGCGTTGCAACGAATCATAATTACAATAATACTTATTCACAAACTTGATACAAAACACTCTAATTTTGATATACATATATCACTAGAGATATATTATGTTTCAATTAGAATATATTCCTTGGGCTGTTTTGGTGAGGTCAGGGAGGGATGTGGTTGGTTTTAAGATACTCATTACACGTTTTTCTGCAAATTGGTAGACAAGTGGGATGTAGGTGAGAAAAGGCAACAACTTACCTCACAGTCGTTAGATGTAGATCTAATGGTCACAAACGACAGATGGCAGACACACCATCATCACCAACTTAGTCTTCTGTAGGAGTACTAGCAAGATCCGTGCATTGCACGGAACATCAAGATGCATTTTTTTATAGAACACTTGTTGTGATTGACCCATGCGGGAGTAATCCCATGTGTAAAAACTAATGATATCTCGAGAAATTGGAGATAAGGTGAAGAGGAGTGGGGCGTGGTGGTGATTGGTGGTCGGACTGAGCGGAGGCATGGGGATTGATGACGCTAGCAGCGGCCACTAGGCCAGTTTGTTCCAGAGGCTTCCTTTCTTAATTGCTCAACAATGAGGTTGTTGGAGATAAGGATGAACGAGGGAAGGCCTTGTCTGCAAATGTGGAGAGGGGTGCGGGTATCTTTTTGTTTAATTTCAATCCGTCAGATATTGATCGGGCGGTCTATATTGCAAGATGGCACGCGTACCATCATCACCAACTCAGTTTTTTATAAGAGAAGAAATATAAGTATGGAGATACAAACGTATTATCGATACTTGTTTCCGTAAACTAGCATCTACATTGTATTCAACGCCTCAGCATGTGGGGCCTTAGCACAATGACTTCTCCACTGTGTAAAACAAAGGTTTTACCGTCGCCGATAAGGAGGGGGTGACGGCGGTGCGCTTTTTGGCTTGCTCTAGTCCTAGTAGTCATACTAGGTGGTCTAAGCACGTGTAGATTTATTCTTTTCACGTCTCGTGTTCACCGTACTGCCATGACTGTTGATGAATAGACGGTAAGTTATTCATGGGGAAACCCTTGTTGAGCGTGTTTGCGAGACAGAGACAGAGAGCGTGTGTGTGTGTGTGTGTGCGTGTGTGATATGTCTAGAGACTGAGGCAATGATAACATATTCTTTGTGTCTATGTGTGTGGGGGATAGAGAGATACATGTACATGGGGCTTTGTGTTGTGTAACGTGGAGACACATATACATAATTAGAGAGTGAGTGTGTGAGATACACATGCGGACATGGGGAGAGACGAGGATCCAGATTAATGGGTGTTTGTGCGTGTCTGTGTGTGTTTGAGCGCGCGTTTGTGTGTGAGAGGGAGTGTGTGTATGTGGAGTAGAGAGACCACTGATGATGTAAACCTAGTATAAGGGAAGGGGGAATGGTGTGACATGTGTAGTAGCGGGATAGCATGGGTGCGGGCGGGGGGAGCAGACTATTTGGAAGAGACATCGAGTGTGTGTGGGAGAGGGGTGTGAGCGAGAGAGAGAGAGAGAGAGAGAGCTAGCGACGGAGAGAGAGAGAGAGAGAGAGGAAGAGAGGGGGTGTTTGTGTCCATAAATGGCGTATAGATAGGCAGACAATGTTAATGTTGTTTGAAATTGGCCTATGTATGGAGACGCAAGGGAAGCGAGTCATCGTGTGTGTGATAGGGACTTCATGAGAGATCTAGAATAGATGGTGTAGAGAACAATGTGCGAGATCGAGAACGATGATACATTAGGGAGCTATGGAAAGAGTCACGACATATATGTATACAGGGAAGGAGCTAGGGCGGGTCCGCATGTGGGAGAGATAGAAAGAGGAGAGTGGTGCACAAGGATACAAAGTGTGCTTGTTTGCAGTGGGGGTGGTGTGTGAGGTGAGTGTGCGAGAACCACATAACTAGGGAGATAGACGTTTGGGGGCGACGTTTTGTGTGTAGGGGAAAGATACACTCTACATAGTGCGTGTGCTTGGGAAAGAGAGATGCCGGGAGACCTAGCTAGAGAGTGGGGGAAGAGATGTGTGCATGCCCAAGAGACAAAGTGATAGAGACCTATATTGGGGTCCGTACTTTAGAAGAGAGAGGGGTGTTAATGTGCTCGTGTGTTGGTGTTTGGGGGAGAGAACGACTTCTCTTTGTGTGTGGGGGGGCGACGAGGGGGGGGGTGGCTTCAGATAAAGAGTGAGGTGTCTATATTTGAGGGACTTTAGCGTAATTGAGATATACATGGTCAATAGTGTGTGCACTCATGGTTGATCAATTTGTTTCACAGTTTGGACTATGAGATAACGATACTTTTGAACATGCGTGATATACCTTGATGTACCATAATTACAAACCTAAGATTGGAATTTTGGAATTCGACTCCATCATTAGCTTTTGTAATTCATTTAAACGGAGGTACATTTTTTAAGCCGGGATTTCGTGATTTCAAATTCATATATCAAACCTAGAGATATACACATACGGGCATGTTCAAACTTTATAATCATCCACTTTATTCATACACATACACAATTTTTCTTTTGTCATCATATTTAGGATAAAACACATTTGGAATTTCATTTCAACTGGACCGTATGATGGTATTTGCTTGTAGTAGCTCAATGATCCATATTTGAATTGAATGGACAATCTAAGTTTCGAGTTGGAGACATTGATTTTCAAAACTTGCACTTTTTTTTGCGTGCAAAACAAACAAATTCTTGGCCATGATATCATAGTCGGCCGTACAAGAGCAGAATATAATTTCAGGCGCCAAAAGCTTTCAAACTTCTCGCACACATCAAAATATCTCGAGCCCGAAAGTTTAGCCCTGCGATATTCCTGTTTTACCCATGCCACATGAACGGAAAAGGGCTGCTTTGGTAACTCCATTGTTTTGCCCTCTTTGCCCCCAATATTCTTCCCCAGAGCCCCTCCCCTTCCCCTCCCAACGCCCCAACCACGGCAAGCCGCCGAATCTAGTCCTCCGCCACAACGGTGGACCTCACACCCCGACGGATCTACCTTCCGCACCTTGGAATCCCGAACTGCCAACTCACGACTTCACCAGAGCCGCTTCAGCGACTGGCTTGTCCACCGCTCCAGATCTCCTTGACCTCCATCATGGTCCACTGCACCGGATCTGCTTAACCGGCGCCCTCGTCCACCACAGTGTAGGCCCTTCACTGACTCCCTCGTCCGCCCCTTCGCTGGCCCTTCATACTAGCCCTCGTCCGCCGCAATAGATCCGCCTCACCGAAAGCACTGTACAACGCGACCGCCGAAGCCTTCGTCCACTGCACCAGACCTGCTCCACGGACGCCATATTCAACTCCACCAGCCCTGCTTTACCGACGCCGCAGCCTCATCAGGTTTTTTCGATTTGTACTCCTTTGGGTTTTCTCTTTATCGTGCAACTGTGCACTTACCACAGATGAGCTTTCTTGTATGTTGACAGGCGTCGCAACCGTAGCCCCGGAGCCGCTTCAGCGATGGCGACAGCCGGCCCAAACTCAACCGCAACACGAGCACCATCGACGATCCTTAGCTATCAAGTATGACAACGATACCCATACACCGCCGAGAATCAGGTACTATTATCCAACGGCCGGCGCCTATGTTCACTTTCTTAGCATAAGCACTGCACCTTTTAATTTCTTCAGGGCATCATTCAGTTTTTCATGAGATGCGTTATTCTGCTTGCACCTGTAGGACCATACTTCTGGCAGTGAACATGTTACATGTGCTAAATTACATACCAGTGCACATATAGTTACTATGCTTTAGTTTTGTCCTAAGTATTACTGTACTTCCTAGATATCACTGCCTACTATTTTACTTCTTGAATGCTATATTTATGATAATGGTGTTGTTCTGATGCCACCTGTTGGTTCCATCAGACTGCTTAATGTTCTCTATGCTTAATTACACATCAGCAAACTAGCATGTGGTTCCACTGCTTTTTGTTTGTTTTACCCTACATTTTTTGATGCTAGCTATTACATCACTGCTCCGAGCCTCTGTTCATTACTTGTTTGTGTGTTCTTGATCTTCCCAAGTTGCATGACTAATTTGATGCTTCTATTAATTATGGAGCTGCCAACCACATCAAGCAAAATATTTGTTCTTTTGGGGCTGGCACCTCGAACAAGCATAAAAATAGAGGGAAGCAGATATATTGTCGTGTATGCACACACCCTTCTTTCATTAGTTTAGATGAACCATTGATGATCAGTTCGGACCAGTGCATGAGATTAAAATTAATTTACCTAAATAGAGGGTGCAGAATAAACTACAACAACTAGATTTGCAACCACGGGATGCTGACGATATCTTCAAAGAACATTGCAATAGTAGCTAGGCTTCACAGCAACATATGGTAAGCCAATGTGTTTTAGTACATGTGAAATGTAATGCGAATGGGTTGCTTTCTTGGCTTGTGCCCTCAACATGTAATCCTACAAAATTACAAATAGTTCCGTTGTCTGCTTTGCTGTATTGCTGTGATTCGAATTCTGGTTTGTTCTTACGCTATACCTGAGTTGGCCAATATGTCAACAGTGCCTGCTGTACTATCGTAAAGAAATGCATGCCTAGTTCATTTGAGTCCTTAACTTTTCCTCGTAACTTCATCACAAGACTGTCTTCGTAGTTTATATGAGGCCACACTGTTAAGTGCTTTCTCAGATTATTTCAACTTCTTAGATGCCTTGGCAACTTAAATATAGCGGTGGTACACTCCCTTTCAACTTTCATCTTACCATTTTAATTTCTTTTCGGCTGATGCTGCTTCGAACCATTTAAATATAGCTTGCCGTGCTCGGCAATAATTCGTATGTCGTTTACCATGTGAGCTTACTGCCTGGATCATGCGAGAACTATCTCTTACTTATGTCCAGCGGAAACCTTTCAGGATGCCGTTCACACTAGGACACAATGTACAACCACAGAATCTATTTGTGGAAGCAGTGCGCCATCCATGTTACCAGATGGTAGAAGTTCAGAGGCAACACCGCCGGAGAGCAGTCTGAGCACAAATATTATAGTTCTTGAGGCTCTACTAGAGGCAGAAAGAGATGGTGTGGCTGCCATGAATGAGGTAATCTTTAACTTGAGGCTGGAAATTATGGAATTAGCGGCACGCATTATGCAACCAACCCAAGAATTGGAGGAAGTAAGAATGTTGCATTTGAAGACGGAGGAGGTCCTGCTGTTTCTGCTATCTGAAGCCCAGGGTAATCCCGGTTCTTCTTTAGATACCAGTTGAAATTGTCATTAGATTATTGTACTTGCATGTTGTGTCATGTCTCTGAATGGATTATGCTGTAAGACCCCCTATGTTGTCCATGTGTGGTAATGATCCAAATTTTTTAGGCGAGGTATAATCCTCAGTACTTGTATGATTGACATAAGGTGAACTATTTTTCGTGTGAGCATATTGTATTGGATGAAATAACTGTTTGACTCAAAGTGTATCCAACCTACTGAATTCAAAGATCACGGCATTTCTAAATCATAATCATATATAAAGGTGGAATAAATCTTTGTTGTGGTTTTGAAGAAATAAATAACAAAACGTAGAATTATCTGTGGATATTTGTAATCGACTACAAATTGGATTTGAATTTAGTTTGCCAGGGCCCAGGGCAAACATGAATGCTAATTCTCCCAAGTTTTGAACGAAGCGGCTAAACACCCACTATAATTTGTGGGCTGCCCGAAGCAAGTGTTTGCGAGATGGAAATTACTGTCTACCCCTGACACTTACATCATTATCGACCAGATTCACACTGCTGTTGATAGGGGTAGACTAGTAACTTCAATCAGACATGACACGACGGCCTCTGAGCCCATTCAGACACGGTGGGCGCCAAACGTGGGTGGCAAAACACATTTGATTCAAGCTCGTCCAAAATACATGTGTCTCTCCCTCCATTTCTCCATTCATACACGATGGGAGGCAAAACAAACTCTCCTCGTCCGAAATCGATGTAGGCTAATATTTTAAATAGGGGCAGATGTGTAACTTCCCTCAGACGTGACACAACCGCCCTACATGTCAGCCCCGTTCATACACCGTGGGCGCCAACCGTGGGCGGCAAAACACCCTCTCCTCGCCCAAAATAGTTGCCGGCAAATATTTGGGAGATGCAGGATTACCGCCCTATCCCCAACCGACGCAATGTCCGAAATTTTAAACGGGGGATAAGTTCGTAACTTTCCCACATTTCAGAGAAGCGCGTCCCAAAGTTTGAGATCCCCCCTCCCCTCCATTTCCCCATTCATACACCGTCGGCGCCATGACAACCTCCCCACTACGGCCAGCCTCCTCCGTCCGCCACCCCATCCTCCACCTTGCCGGAGCCGCTACCCCTACCCCGTCGTCCACTGCAAAGAGATGGACGTCTCTCATCCACGGTGCTGGACCAGGATCCTTTCATCGCATCCTCTCACTTCATCGGCGCCATTGTACACCTTGCCATTGCCGCTCCTACGACCGCCTCGTCCACTGCAACAGGATTTATCCCCCGACCCCGCCGTCTGCCGTCTAAAGTCTTCTTCCCCGCCGCCGACAGCCATTGCACCCGCAACACCCTCAACGTATCAGCAGAGGCCTACACGGCATCGCAAGAGAGGTGGTACTCTTCCATATGTGCTTAAGTTATTGACCTCACCTGGAAAATAGATCGTAATTTGTTTACTGTACTTTTCTTGTCCGTACCAAATCGTAGTGGCTAGTTGAAAGCAAACATTGGTTGCGAAGTAGCTTTGTCCAGTTTGCACCTTCAGATCCGCCATGGCACGGGCACTATACTCGTAAAGCTTATGGTTCCCCCCTTTATATTCACTACCATCATCGTAGGTGCTTCGTGTCGTGCTAGCAATGCTCCTCAAGACCTCAACCCAAAGCTTATGTGTTGAAATACAAATCTGATATGATGCTCATATCACTAAAACAGAGAAAGTCTAATTGGTCATCTAATGTTCCTATATTCGTTTCGAAAAGCATGTGTGCCACCCACTGGTCCATCTAGTTCCACTTTCCTGATTTTTCTCCTGATGCTTAGGGTTTCCCCTTTTATCTACTCTACTATGACCTGCGTAGGTGCTTTCTGTCGTACTAGCATTACTCCACCCTTCAAGCTAAACAACACAACACTCAAAATTCGAAAGCTTAGTTGTTCAAATATGATTGTGATATGATACTGATATTAGTTAACAGACACATTTAATTAGTTAGCTAAAGGTCCCACTTGAGTTTCCAAATGCATGTCGCGACATATAGAGAGATAGCAGAATTACATTTCTTTCTCACTTGTTGACTGTACTTTCTTGTCCATACCAAATCTTAGTTGTTATTTCAAAGCAAACATCGGTTGCTAACTACCCTTTGCGCGGTTTGCAGCTTTAGATCTGCCATCCCACTGCCACGGTCAACATTGTACTCATCATGCTTATGGTTTCCCAATTTTATGATGACCACGATCAGCCTACGTGGTTCGTGTCGTAATAGCACTGCTCCACCCATCAAGCTAAACAAGCTTAGTGTACAAATTCATATATGATATTATGCTGATATTAGTAAAACTGAGAGATGTTTAATTGGTCAACTAAATGTTCCTACTTTAGTTTCGAAATGCATGTGAGCCACATATGGAGAGACCGGAAAAAATAGTATTTCTCTGTGCGCTCTGGTTCATCATGGGTGGCCAACCGACATTGTATTGAAAGACTTGTAATATCTTCAATCTGCTTGCTCTTCTGCTCTTCTTTAAGATGATCCTCTTCTCTTGTGGTCGACTGTTCAGGTCGAGTTGTTCTCCCTTAGTATATTTTGAATCTGCCAGGTCATGTCGACTTGTTCTTCTTTACTATATGTTGAAGCTGTCATCTGCGAAGTGTCATCACTTCTGGAGCTCTCATATTTTGAGTAGTAGGCCACATTATATTAATGCACACACCAAATTACAGCATGCATGGCATCTCTTAAAAGAATTGCAGAGATAGCACAAAGGGATTTACATGGAGGCAGTATTGGATTAAAATCACTTCTGCATTACAAAGATAATCTCACTTGTTTTTATGTTTTCATGCATGTCAGATATTGAACATTATCAAAATGAATATGATTATGGGCGCACGAGAGCAATATTGAGGAACAATCCACTGGCTAACAAAATTGGCATGGTGGAGGATGGCCTATCTTATTCACCCATCAAGGTGCTTGCTCTAACTTGGCAAGGTTGTATTGGTCGCACATATTTTGCATCTGACCTCTTGCATTACTTCTACTTTGTTACACCATCTGCTTAGTTTAAGCATCATATATGAGTATATGCCATACCTATCCATTTTCTGTACCTATTCCATGTGTTGTCATACTATGGTTTTCCAGTCAAATGTTGTTCTTTGGTAATAGATGTCCAAAAGGAAGAGGGTGAGTGCACATCCTCAAGGAGTACAAACTAGGTATTTGGAAAAGGTAGTGATACCTGTTAAATCAGATAGATCAGCAGCCACAGAAAACACAGGCCCAACTGTAACACACTTTACCCCTACTCCAGTGGCTAAACCCCTATTAGAACTGCTGGGAGCCCAGCGTCAGGTACTGTCTATGATATCAATCCAAAATTTGAACTCCTAATTTTCTACATGTGCCTTACCTTCTCTCTTGTATGAAAACTAATTTCAGATGAATCTCCTTGCTCAAAGGATCATACGATCTCACAACAATACTAGGCTCTGCATTGCTCTTGTCAGTACCTCTCTCCCTTTTGCCTTGTAACGCTGTACTTGATTAATTGCTATTTGATTATGTATCATCAGTCTGCACCTGAGCTTCATTATCCTCTGTTTCTTCCAATATTATTTGATCTATATTTACTCTTTGCATAATGTAGAATAATGGCAACGCTTATAAAGAATTTCTTTGGGGAATTTATTGAATTATCCTTCCATCAACATGGAGAAGGGCTTTGTCCAGCCCGTGTTAACATGTAATGTAAGTTCATCCTTCTCAAGCCTTCAAACTTTGTTCTAGTATAGATTTGGATAGGCATCATTTCCTCCACTGCTGTTTGCTTTGCTGTTTACATCTGATTGGATGTTTGCAACAACTACCAGTTTCAAATTGTAGTTGTAAAAACATGTTCCTTATGCAGAACAGATCCATTTATTTGCTTATATAATTGCGAAACCTGTTACGTGTCTCCTTGTTTCTCTTTCAGAGTCGTGTCTCTTATTCCAGGCAGAACTTTAGGGAAGATAGTGAGCCAAACCATCTTGAGTACAGCGAGATGACCCCAAGGTCCTGTCTTGATGAAGAGAGTGAGTTGAAGCTACTCACCAGCAGGTGTGAGACAACCTCTGTGCAGTCGCTGCCTCAATCAGTTCGACTTCTTCAGTCTCAACTTAAAGCGGAAAGGCTTGCTTCAGCTCAGCTCCGACTTGAAGTCAAAGATGTAATGAAGATGTCAAAGGACTGCCTTGCGCACCATCATGCCATATAGCTACGGGTGATGCATCTATCGTTGAGACAACTGAGGTCTAATCAGCTTGTTCGGCTGTTTGGGGGGGCCGACCTTGCCAGGCCTAGTGCCTTCTGAAGTGCTCTCAGTTTTGTATATTCTTTTGTCGGCGCGTTTATTTGCACTGGTGGCGAACTTTGATGCCCAATGGATGTAATATGTGTAACAACCGTGATAACCTAGCGTAAGTTTGCTGCTTATTTATTTCCTTGTTGTCTTGTTTATTTGTTTGCTTGTAGTCAGTGCAGTTCTTTTTCCGCGGTTTGCTAGTGGCCGCAATAACCTATTTTTTAAAACTAGGCCACAATAACCATGGGCTACATATTTACTGTAGTGACACTGGGCCTCCTACGGGCCGTAGAAACAATGGGGCTTCTACGGTCCGTAGAAACAATGGGCCTTCTACGGGTCATAGAAACAATGGGCCTTCTACGGGCCGTATCATCAATGGGCCTTATACGGGCCGTATGATCGATTGGCCAAACATGGGCCAAAAACAGACCGCATTATGTCTGTAAATGGGGTAGAGTTGGAGTCGTCCGTTCATGGGCCGACCATAACGGGCCGTCATTAATAGGCCGTATTTGATGACACTATGAAAACGGCCCAACGTATTAACGGGCCACAAATGGGCTGACTGTAACCACGGGTTGAATTTGGCACACAAGCAAAAAATGGAAGTAACAGGCCGTAAGTAACCGAATGCTGGAAATGAGCCCAATAATAAATGGGCCCTGAGAAGGCAGAAAGATAACATGGGTTGCAAACGGCCCAATGGATTAATGGGCCGTTAATGGGTATAAAGTAATACACTGTTCATTACGGGCCAGTTTCACCATGGAAATTTAATGGCCCAAGAGTTACAAAGGGCCTCATATGGGCCGAAAGACGTCATGGGCCGGAACTTAAAATGGGCTGGAATCATATTGGACGGCCCAGATGACGCTACTGGGCCTAATTCAGATAGGTCGTAACGGGCCCTTGGTTAGCGGGCAGTAAATGGGCTATATGCGAACACGCCATTAATAGGCTTTCTGTGGGCCGGCCCGCCTCATTTTGACCAAGTCAAACGGGCCGGCCTTTTCACAGGAATGGGCCTCTGTTCGGTCGTGCCACGTGTCGACGTATCATAGGCGCATGCGGTCCAATGAGTGGATGACATCTGTCCCAACGGTGAGCCGACACATGTTTCCTCTAGCCAATGATGATTTTACACGTGGAAAATCCCCATTGGTCGGGGCTGTTAGTGGGTTATCGGATCCAAAACCGGACCCGATGGCTTAACAGCGTTCCGTTACGGTGGATGCCACGTGTCGGTCACCCTTGACAAAAGCACTTCTGTGACGCGCGATTTATCGTCATGGAAGTGGACACTTCCGTGATGATAATTTTGGTAATGTCATGGAACACTTCTACGATAGCACAGGTATGACTATCTTGATTCTTTCATAAAATCGTCATGGATGTACATGCATGACAAAAACGCGACCTACTGTGACAAACATGTATCATCACGGAAGTGTAATTTTTTTGTAGTGTGTCGTATATCGCACACACCTTGATCTGGCTGACCGTTTCTTTTGTGTTGCCTAATCACAAACAGTTCATCCGAGTGAACCGTATGCTGTACATCGCACACACCTTCATCTGGCTGACTGTTTCTGTTCTCTTGTCTCAACACAAATAGTTCATCCGAGTGAACCGCATGTCGTATATCGCACACACCTTGATCTGGCTGACCGTTTCTTTTGTGTTGCCTAATCACAAACAGTTCATCTGAGTGAACCATATGTTGTATATCACACACACCTCCATCTGGCTACCTGTTTCTTTTGTTCCTCCTCATCGCAAATAGTTAATCAAACTGAACCGTATGCCCCGCATCGCACACGCAACTAAATCCGAATCGTGTTTGATGCATCCGTCATCACAAACGTTTTGCACCTTTTTTGACGTTTTTTACACCACCGTTTGTGATTATTGCATCGCACACAGTTTCATCGAAGGGTCTCTGGTCGTAGTGTCGCGTTAGCAGCATCCTGCAGTAGTGTACAAGGACAAATCACAATGCAAACTCTCAAAAAGAAAGGATCAAACTAAACTTTTATTCATCTAAAGCAAAAGATAACTATGGATCAAACTAAGATAAGTAAAGGCAAAAGATAGTGGGGGTGATACGATACCGGGGCACCTCCCCCAAGCTTGGCGGAAGCCAAGGGGAGTGCCCATACCCGATACTCAATTTTCTTTTGGTGATGAAGAAGGTGGTGGTGATGAAGTGAGGCGATCCTGTCCTTTATGATCAAGAGATTCTCCAATCTACGAATGACGCTCCGGAGGAAGATGATGTGCTCTTGATGCAGAATATTTTCACGAGTGAGATATTTATTTTGCACATGAATCGTTTCAATGATTCGAAAGGCTTCAATCTCAGTCGGGGTAAGATGATCATAGTAAGGTTTAAGGATATCTTCTTATTCTTCCTCAGCAGGCCAGGCCTGCTCAACCAATGGCGCTTGATCTCCGGTAACCTCCTTGCTCTTGTCCCATTTGACGGCTTCTGCGGGCTCTTCTCTCTTCAGCTCGATCTTCATCAACCAAGCATCCTCTTCCACGTTGTTGGAGGAAGAAGAATACATGATGGCTGGTTCAACAGATCTGACCGAAAACAGCAAGAAGAGAGAACAAAAGATTTCTCCGCGATACGGTGGTCAATAGGCTCGGGGGGTATATAAAGATTTTTTATCTTGGGAAATGTAAGTGCATCTAGTGCCACCCCAAGTTGGTTTTGGAGTATTGACGACAAACTTGGTTGAGGGACCAATGTGTTTGTGAGAATTGCAGGATAACACAGGTAGTAGTCCCTTATTTATTTGGTTTGCCTACCAGAGATGACCCCTAAAAATTGAATACAATGGTGGTTCGTGAAGACATTCACGATGAAGATTATGGCATGAGAATACATTCATATGAAGACTATGGAGTGCGAAGACATAGTTGTTTCATAGTTTCCTTTTCTTCTTTGTTGAGTCATAGGAACCACCGTATTGTTAAGTGGGGTCCTAGTGAACAAAGTCAGAGTGAATGAAGTGATGCTCAACCAAATCATATGTCTTCGAGCGAAGACAATGAGAGCAAATCTTATGCAGAGCTGGATGAGTCAGCTTTACTTGTAGCCCAAGTCAAGCCGCCGCGTGTGTTTGAAATCTGACCATTCGACACATGTCGGTTCCTTAGTGACCCAGGGTCATTTTGAACAATTCAGGTCGGGTTGCCTCCTGGCTACAAATAGCCCACCCCCTACACCATAAATTGGTGGCTGCTCAGAGTTAGTGCAAGACTTTTGTCGTTTGAGAGCAACCCACCTCCCAAGCATTTGAGAGAGAGATCCTTGCGAGGACAAAGCCCAAAACACCCAGAGCCAAAGAGTGTTAGGCATCACTGAAGTCTTTCTATCCGCGTGACCTGAAGACTTGTTACACTTGAGGACTTTGAATCCTCCAGCCGGTTAGGCGTCACGTTCTGAGCATCCAAGAGCCATTGTGGATTGCAAGTGAACAAAGTCTGTGAAGGTTTGGAAGTCTACCTTGAAGACTTCCAGAGTTATTGGGCAAGGACTGGGTGTCCTTAGCTAAAGGGGAATAAGGTGATGACACGGTCTTCTGAGTTAAATCTCAGCCTCCCTAACCAGACGTACAATTATCACAGCAACTGGAACTGGTCTACCAAATCCTTCTCTTCACCAAGCAACTGGTTCTATCCTCCACTTCCCTTCTTTACAGTTTGTCTCCGTGAAGTCATTGCCTGCTTGCATGATCTGATTTTCTTCACTGTGTGAAGACTGTTTACTGTTTGGCTTCTGATGACCCACAAGTATAGGGGATCTATCGTAGTCCTTTCGATAAGTAAGAGTGTCGAACCCAACGAGGAGCAGAAGGAAATGATAAGCGGTTTTCAGTAAAGTATTCTCTGCAGGCACTGAAACTATCGGTAACAGATAGTTTTGTGATAAGGTAATTTGTAACGGGCAACAAGTAATGAAAGTAAATAATGTGCAGCAAGATGGCCCAATCCTTTTTGTAGCAAAGGACAAGCCTGGACAAACTCTTATATAAAGGAAAACGCTCCCGAGGACACATGGGAATTATCATCAAGCTAGTTTTCATCACGCTCATATGATTCGCGTTCGTTACTTTGATAATTTGGTATGTGTGTGGACCGGTGCTTGGGTGCTGTCCTCTCTTGGACAAGCATACCACTTATGATTAACCCCTATTGCAAGCATCCGCAACTACAAAAGAAGTATTAAGGTAAACCTAACCATAGCATGAAAAATATGGATCCAAATCAGCCCCTTACGAAGCCACTCATAAACTAGGGTTTAAGCTTCTGTCACTCTAGCAACCCATCATCTACTTATTACTTCCGAATGCCTTTCTCTAGGCCCAAACAATGGTGAAGTGTCATGTAGTCGACGTTCACATAACACCACTAGAGGAGAGACAACGTACATCTCATCAAAATATCGAACGAATACCAAATTCACATGACTACTTATAGCAAGACTTCTCCCATGTCCTCAGGAACAAACGTAACTGATACGTCTCCGTCGTATCTACTTTTCCAAACACTTCTGCCCATGTTTTGGACTCTAACTTGCATGATTTGAAAGGAACTAATCCGGACCGACGTTGTTTTCAGCAGACTTTCCATGGTGTTATTTATGTGCAGAAACAAAAGTTCTCGGAATGACTTGAAACTCCACGGAACATCTTTTTGGAAAATATTAAAAATACTAGAAGAAAAATCCACGTCAGGGGGCCACACCCTGTCCACGAGGGTGGGGGGCGTGCCTACCCCCCCCAGGGCACGCCCCTGCCTCATGGGCCCCCTGACGCTCCACCGACCTCAACTCCAACTCCATATATTCACTTTCGGGGAGAAAAAATCAGAGAGAAGGATTCATCGCGTTTTACGATACAGAGCCGCCGCCAAGCCCTAAAACCTCTCGGGAGGGCTGATCTGGAGTCCGTTCGGGGCTCCAGAGAGGGGGATTCGTCGCCGTCGTCATCATCAACCATCCTCCATCACCAATTTCATGATGCTCACCGCCGTGCGTGAGTAATTCCATCGTAGGCTTGCTGGACGGTGATGGGTTGGATGAGATTTATCATGTAATCAAGTTAGATTTGTTAGGGTTTGATCCCTAGTATCCACTATGTTCTGAGATTGGTGTTGCTATGACTTTGCTATGCTTAATGCTTGACACTACGGCCCGAGTGCCATGATTTCAGATCTGAACCTATTATGTTTTCATGAATATATGTGAGTTCTTGATCCTATCTTGCAAGTCTATAGTCACCTACTATGTGTTATGATCCGGCAACCCCGAAGTGACAATAATCGGGACCACTCCCGGTGATGACCGTAGTTTGAGGAGTTCATGTATTCACTATGTGTTAATGCTTTGGTCCGGTACTCTATTAAAGGTGGCCTTAATATCCCTTAGTTTCCATTAGGACCCCGCTGCCACGGGAGAGTAGGACAAAAGATGTCATGCAACTTGTTTTCCATAAGCACGTATGACTATATTCGGAATACATGCCTACATTACATTGATGAATTCGAGCTGCTTCTGTGTCACCCTAGGTTATGATTGTTACATGATGAACCACATCTGGCATAATTCTCCATCACCGATCCAATGCCTACGAGCTTTTCACATATTGTTCTTCACTTATTTACTTTTCTGTTGCTACTGTTACAATCACTACAAACCCCAAAAATATTACTTTTGCTACCGTTACCGTTACTTCCATATTACTTTGCTACTAAATACTTTGCTGCAGATACTAAGTTATCCAGGTGTGGTTGAATTGACAAATCAACTGCTAATACTTGAGAATATTCTTGGGCTCCCCTTGTATCGAATCAACAAATTTGGGTTGAATACTCTACCCTCGAAAACTGTTGCGATCCCCTATACTTGTGGGTTATCAAGACTATTTTCTGGCGCCGTTGCCGGGGAGCATAGCACTATTCTTTGAGTCACTTGGGATTTATATCTGCTGGTCACTATGAAGAACTTGGAAGACTCTAAAACAAAAATTTATCCCTCAACTACGAGGGGAGGTAAGGAACTGCCATCTAGCTCTGCACTTGATTCACCTTCTGTTTTGAGTAAGCTTGCGACACCCAAACCTGCTTCTGCTATTCATTCTGATATGTCGCATGTTATTGATGATGCCACTTCTGCTATGCATGATACTTATGATGAAACTACTTCTATGCTTGATACTACTGTGCCACTTGGTGAATTTCTTGATGAAACTTGCTAGGGCTAGAGAGAATGAAATTATTGAAACTGATAATATCGATGAAAGTGATGATGAATACTCTCCCCCTAATAACTATGAATTTCCTGTTGTTCCTGAGGGTTATGTTCTGGAAAAAGAAGCTGCTAGAGCTATTTTAGCTTGCAACGATAGATACGAGCTCAAGAGGTAATTAGCTAAATGGAAGCAGCAATCTCTTAATGCTAGAATGAAACCTGACCCTGCTTTTGCTACTTCACCTATCTGTGTTACTGATAAGGATTATGAATTCTCTGTTGATCCTGATATAATTACTTTGGTTGAATCTGATCCTTTTTATGGCTATGAATCTGAAACTGTTGTGGCACATCTTACTAAATTAAATGATATAGCCACCCTGTTCACTAATGATGAGAAATCTCGCTACCTTTATATCCTTAAAATATTTCCGTTCTCCTTAAAGGGTGATGCTAAGATATGGTTTAATTCTCTTGATCCTGGTTGTGTGCGTAGTCCCCAGGATATGATTTATTACTTCTCTGCTAAATATTTCCCTGCTCATAAAAAACAAGTTGCTTTAAGGGAAATATATAATTTTGTGCAAATTGAAGAAGAGAGTCTCCCACAAGCTTTGGGGAGGCTTCTCCAATTACTTAATGCTTTGCCTGATCATCCTCTTAAGAAAAATGAAATACTTGATATCTTTTATAATGGACTAACCGATGCTTCCAGAGATTACCTGGATAGTTGTGCTGGTTTTGTTTTCAATGAAAGAACACCGGATGAAGCTGAAATTCTATTGAATAATATGTTGACAAATGAAAATAATTGGACACTTCCTGAGCCAGCTCCTGAGCCAATTCCTGAGCCTATTCCTAAACCAACTCCGAAGAAGAGGGGTGTTCTATTTCTCAGTCCTGAAGATATGCAAGAGGCAAAGAAATCTATGAAAGAAAAGGGTATAAAAGCTAAAGATGATAAGAATTTACCTCCTATTGAAGAAATACATGGTCTTAATTTACCGCCTATTGAAGAAACATATGCTCTTAATCCATCACCTATTGAAGAAACTCATGGTCTTGATAACCCGACACAGGTAGTAAAGGTAAATTCTCTCTATAGATTTGATGAAGGTGATATTCCTCACTATAAGCCTGCTAGACAATGCTTAGAAGAGTTTGATAATTTTATTGTCAAACAAGAAAACTTCAATGCTTATTTTGGTAGACAATTGAAATCCAATTCCGATACGCTTGAATACTTGGGTGATTATATGTCTAGAGTTAAAGGTGAACTTAAACTCATTAGTAAACATGCTTCTATGGTAACCACTCAAGTAGAACAAGTACTTAAGGCTCAGAATGATTTGCTCAATGAATTAAATAGTAAGAAAAATGATTATGCTGTTAGAGTGGCTACTAGAACTGGTAAAATGACTCAGGAACCTTTGTATCCTGAAGGCCACCCTAAGAGAATTGAGCAAGATTCTCAGAGAAATAATATTGATGCACCTAGTCCTTCTAAAAAGAAGAAAAAGAAAAATGATAGGACTTTGCATACTTCTAGTGAACCTATCGCTGAACCACCTGAGAATCCAAATGATATATCTATTTCTGATGCTGAAACACAATCTGGTAACGAACATGAACCTAGTGAAAATGTTAATGATGATGTTCATGATGATGCTCAACCTAGTAATGATAATGATGTGGAAATTGAACCTGCTGTTGATCTTGATAACCCACAATCAAAGAATCAACGTTATGACAAGAGAGACTTTGTTGCTAGGAAACACGGTAAAGAGAGAGAACCATGGGTTCAGAAACCCATGCCTTTTCCTCCCAAACCATCCAGGAAAAAGGATGATGAGGATTTTGAGCGCTTTGCTGAAATGATTAGACCTATCTTTTTGCGTATGCGATTAACTGACATGCTTAAAATGAATCCTTATGCTAAGTATATGAAAGATATTGTTACAAATAAAAGAAAGATACCGGAAGCTGAAATTTCCACCATGCTTGCTAATTATACTTTTAAGGGTGGAATACCAAAGAAACTTGGAGATCCAGGAGCACCTACTATACCATGCTCCATTAAAAGAAACTATGTTAAAACTGCTTTATGTGATCTTGGAGCCGGTGTTAATGTTATGCCTCTCTCTTTATACCGTAGACTTGATTTGAATAAGTTGACACATACTGAAATATCTTTGCAAATGGCTGATAAATTAACTGCTATACCTGTCGGTATTTGTGAGGATGTGCCTGTTGTGGTTGCAAACATTACTATTTTAACGGACTTTGTTATTCTTGATATTCCCGAGGACGATAGTATGTCTATTATTCTTGGAAGACCTTATTTGAATACTGCAGGGGCTGTTATTGATTGCAACAAAGGCAATGTCACTTTTCATGTTAATGGTAATGAGCATACGGTACACTTTTCGAGGAAACAACCTCAAGTCCACAGTATCAATTCTATTGGAAAAATTCCATCGATTGTATTTGGAGGTTTTGAATTTCCTCTACCTACTGTCAAGAAGAAATATGATATTCTTATTATTGGGGATGTGCACATCCCCATTGAGGTAACATAGTGTTATTCGAAATTTCTCCGGTTCCATGTTAGTCAGAATGAGTTTGTTAACAAGACTTGAGCAACCTTGTTAGTGGATTCCTTTTGATGAGCATGAGATGGATGAAGTTAGAAGGCACAACCTTCTGTACCCTCTCTCTACTTTCTGTTATTTAGTTGAAATAAAGTAAAAATAGTATTTTTTCTGTTTGTTTTCTGATTTATCCGTGCAATATAAAAATACCCCGAAAATAAAAGTTCTCCAAATGCCCTGAAAATGGAATATGATTTTTTCTGGATTATTTGAGCATATCTGGCACTGAGAACACAGCAGGGGGAGCAAGCACCTGGCCACGTGGGTCCAGGGCGCGCCCACCCCTAGAGGGCGCGCCCCCCTGCCTCGTGGGCCCATGGTGGCTCCCCTCCACTTATTCCTGCACCCACACACTTCTTCTTCCTCCCAAAAAAATCACCATCCAGCTCAAGCACGAGTTCTAGCTCATTTTGCTGCGATTTTCGATCTCCTTGCTCAAAGCACCTCTCACAAAACTGCTTGGGGGATTGTTCCTTGGTATGTGACTCCTCCATTAGTCCAATTAGTTTTTGTTCTAGTGCTCTATTCATTGCAAATTTGTGCTTCCTAGGTGACCATGTTCCTGAGCTTGCATGTCAAATTTATATGGTTCCAAGTAGTTCGAATGCATGATATAGGCTCTAGGCACTTGTAGGAGTAGTTTCTATCACTTTTGTTGAGTTTGGTTCACTTTTATTTGAAGTTACTAAAAATTTCAGAATTTTTTAGAAAATAATGAAGAGATTTTTGAGGGGCTCATCAAGCCGAAGCTCGAAGGAAAAGCAGAGTGAAGAAGCACATAGGCCCAAATATAATCTGCCTCGCACCACGGAGGTTCGGCCGTGTGAATGGCCTTCCGTTGACTTCTTGAGAGAAGCTGGGATTTATGATGATTTTTATGAATTGGCTGAGAATACGGGCCTCACCGACTTCCTCCGCGACCAACGGGAACAGTATCTCTTACTCATCAATACTTTTGTGCAAAACTTATACTATTATCCTAAGGAATCACCTCCTTCAGTAGAGTTTCATTTATATGATGTGGTTAAGAAGATGCCACTAGATGAATTTTGCAAGGTTTGCAAAATACCTTTTGAGGGTAGTTTAGAGGAACCACATCGTAAAGATGTGGACGGGTTTATTGACACTATTACTGTGGGGGAAACCAGGAAGGTTTCCGATGCAAAAATCACTAGCATACATTTTCCTGTTTTATGCTACTTTGCCATATTTGCTAGTCGTTGCTTAATTGGTCGCGGAAACTCTGGAAACCTTAGTATTCCTAATATTATCATTTTGTTCCATGGTTTATTCTGCGATAACACTGTTAGTATGGGCGGTATTATTGTGAAACGGTTAAGTTTGAACCGTACAAAGGGCACCATCTTTGGAGGTATTTATGCTTCACGCCTTGCTGCACATTATAACATACCTATTAGGCACTATGAAAAAGAAGAAAAATTGCTGCCCAATGTTATTTAGATTATAAGAGTATGATAGCGCATGACTTTATTGTTAAGAATATGGAAGGGGTTCTTAAATACAAATTATTCTTTGATAAACATCACCCTGAGACTATTACCTTGCCTGCTCCCTCCTTGTTTAATTTATCTACAGGTCTGTATCTTGTTCCATTGGCGGCTATTTACGCCTACCGGAACCCTACACCAGCCACGGAGCCGGAACCACAATTTGAGCCTCCACGACAGTCTAACTACCAGTGGGATCCGGAGATGATTTCCAACCAGTGGCAATCAGAGTCTTCTTCATCTCAGTACGACCCCGGCTACAACTATGGATATCCGCCAGGCCATCCGTGGCAATAAACCAACTTAGGCCAAAAGCCTAAGCTTGGGGAGTACGTATTTCCCACCGACATTACATTCATGTTCACACACACTCATTGCTAGATGTCAGTGCTCATACTTTTTCACTGTAATATCCATGCTAGTTTATTTTCTTTTTCTTGCTTTCTTCTTGCGTGTTTGATAAATCTTAAGAAAAACCAAAAAAATTAGTGTAGCTTTTAGTTAGTTTACCTTTCTTGCTGTAGTAGTATTAATTAAAAAGAAAACCCAAAAAGATTTCCTGTTCTTCTTTTGCTTGTTGGGAGCTTTCCCGTGTAAATAGTTTTATTTCTTTTCTTTTCTTTGGGGGTCGATAGGAGAAGACCTTAATTAAATTGTTGAAGTGGCTCTTATATGCATTATTGTTGATTTAACCAGGAGCCCATATTACCTTGTCTTCTCCTGTTTATCGAATGCTCGCAGATTCCAGCTTAGTCCGATGCACGTGCACTCTTATTATTATTCACATCGTTCGGTTGTGCAAGTGAAAGGCAATTATGACGATATATGATGGACTGACTGAGATGAGAAAAGCTTGTATGAACTCGACCTCTCTTGTTTTTGTAAATATGATTAGTTCATCGTTCCTGATTCAGCCTATTATGAATAAACATGTTTGCAATGACAATTAGAGATCATAGTTGCTAGTGCCATGCTTGGTTAGCTATGAGTTATAATGGTTTACCTTGCGTGCCAACATGCTATTAAAATGGTTGTGATGTGGTATAGTGGGGTGGTATCCTCCTTTGAATGAATTAAGTGACTCGACTTGGCACATGTTCACACATGTAGTTGAAACAAATCAACATAGCCTTCACGATATTTATGTTCATGGTGGATTATATCCTACTCATGCTTGTACTCAATGTTCATTAATTTTAATGCATGTTCATGAATGTTGTCGCTCTCTAGCTGGTCGCTTCCCAGTCTTTTGCTAGCATTCACTTGTACTAAGCGGGAATACTGCGTGTGCATCCAATCCCTTAAACCCCAAAAGTTATTCCATATGAGTCCACCAATACCTTCCTATATGCGGTATCTACCTGCCGTTCCAAGTAAATTTGTATGTGCCAAACTCCAAACCTTCAAATGAAATTCTGTTTTGTATGCTCGCATAGCTCATGTATCAACTAGGGTTGTCCGTATCTTCCATGCTAGGCGGGTTATTCTCAAGAGGAGTGGACTCCGCTCCTCACTCATGAGAAAATGGTTGGTCACCAAGATGCCCAGTCCCATGCTTTATGCAAAATAAATCAAAATAATTGCAAACAAAACTCCCCCTGGGACTGTTGCTAGTTGGAGGCACTCGTTGTTTCGAGCAAGCCATGGATTGATGCTTGTTGGTGGAGGGGGAGCATAAACTTTACCATTCTGTTTGGGAACCGCCTATAATGTGTGTAGCATGGGAGATATCGCCATCTCTTGGTTGTTATGTTGACAATGAAAGTATGCCACTCAAAATATTATTTATCTCTATTTCAAAACCAAGCTCTGGCACCTCTACAAATCCCTGCTTCCCTCTGTGAAGGGCCTATCAATTTACTTTTATGTTGAGTCATCACCCTCTTATTAAAGAGCACTAGCTGGAGAGCGCAGCTGTCATTTGCATCCATTACTATTAATTTATATTGGGTATGACTATGATTGGATCTCTTTTACCATGAATTACAATGTTTAGTCAGTCCTTGATCTTTAAAGGTGCTCTGCATTTATGTTTTGCGGTCTCAGAAAGGGCTAGCAAGATACCATCCTATTATATCATATCATGATTGTTTTGACGAAGTGTTGTCATCCGAGATTTATTATTATTGCACCCTAGTTGATTATGCCATTGATATGAGTAAACATGAGACCTAAGAGTTATTGTGAATGTGGTTAGTCATAATCTTTGCTGAAAATTTGAATGCTGGCTTTACATATTTACAACAACAAGAGCAAACAGAGCTTGTAAAAGTTTTTCTTTATCACTTTCAGTTTGTCAACTGAATTGCTTGAGGACAAGCAAAGGTTTAAGCTTGGGGGAGTTGATACGTCTCCGTCGTATCTACTTTTCCAAACACTTTTGCCCTTGTTCTGGAATCTAACTTGCATGATTTGAATGGAACTAACCCGGACTGACGCTGTTTTCAGCAGACTTTCCATGGTGTTATTTATGTGTAGAAACAAAAGTTCTCGGAATGACCTAACTCCACGGAACATCTTTTTGGAAAATATTAAAAATACTGGAAGAAAAATCCACGTCAGGGGGCCCACACCCTGTCCACGAGGGTGGGGGGCGCGCCTGCCCCCCCCCCAGGGCGCGCCCCCTGCCTCGTGGGCCCCCTGACGCTCCACCGACCTCAACTCCAACTCCATATATTCACTTTCGGGGAGAAAAAAATCAGAGAGAAGGATTCATCGCGTTTTACGATACGGAGCCGCCGCCAAGCCCTAAAACCTCTCGGGAGGGCTGATCTGGAGTCCGTTCGGGGCTCCGGAGAGGGGGATTCATCGCCGTCGTCATCATCAACCATCCTCCATCACCAATTTCATGATGCTCACCGCCGTGCGTGAGTAATTCCATCGTAGGCTTGCTGGACGGTGATGGGTTGGATGAGATTTATCATGTAATCGAGTTAGATTTGTTAGGGTTTGATCCCTAGTATCCACTATGTTCTGAGATTGATGTTGCTATGACTTTGCTATGCTTAATGCTTGTGACTAGGGCCCGAGTGCCATGATTTCAGATCTGAACCTATTATGTTTTCATGAATATATGTGAGTTCTTGATCCTATCTTGCAAGTCTATAGTCACCTACTATGTGTTATGATCCGGCAACCCCGAAGTGACAATAATCGGGACCACTCCCGGTGATGACCGTAGTTTGAGGAGTTCATGTATTCATTATGTGTTAATGCTTTGGCCCGGTACTCTATTAAAAGGAGGCCTTTATATCCCTTAGTTTCCATTAGGACCCCGCTGCCACGGGAGGGTAGGACAAAAGATGTCATGCAAGTTCTTTTCCATAAGGACGTATGACTATATTCGGAATACATGCCTACATTAGATTGATGAATTGGAGCTAGTTCTGTGTCACCCTAGGTTACGATTGTTACATGATGAACCGCATCCGGCATAATTCTCCATCAGCGATCCAATGCCTGTGAGCTTTTCACATATTGTTCTTCGCTTATTTACTTTTCCGTTGCTACTGTTACAATCACTACAAAACCCAAAAAATTACTTTTGCTACTGTTACCGTTACTTCCATATTACTTTGCTACTAAATACTTTGCTGCAGATACTAAGTTATGCAGGTGTGGTTGAATTGACAACTCAACTGCTAATACTTGAGAATATTCTTTGGCTCCCCTTGTGTCGAATCAACAAATTTGGGTTGAATACTCTACCCTCGAAAACTGTTGCGATCCCCTATACTTGTGGGTTATCAGTAACTACTCACAAATCATATTCATGTTCATAATCAGAGGGGTGTTAATATGCATAAAGGATCTGAACATATGATCTTCCACCAAATAAACCAACTAGCATCAACTATAAAGAGTAATCAACACTACTAGCAACCCACAGGTACCAATCTGAGGCTTTGGGACAAAGATTCGATACAAGAGATGAACGAGGGTTTGAGAGGAGATGGTGCTGGTGAAGATGTTGATGGAGATTGACCCCCTCCCACTTAGAGGATCGTTGGTGATGACGATGGCGATGATTTGCCCCTCCCGGAGGGAAGTTTCCCCGGCAGAACAGCTCCGCCGGAGCCCTAGATTGGTTCCGCCAAGGTTCCGCCTCGTGGCGGCGGAGTTTCTTCCCGAAAGCTTGCTTATGATTTTTTCAGGGTAAAAGACTTCATATAGCTGAAGATGGGTACCGGAGGCTTGCTAGGGGGCCCACGAGGCAGGGGCACGCCCAGGGGGGTAGGGCGCACCCCCCACCCTCGTGGGCCCCCTGGCAGGCCTGGGTGGCCCCCCTCTGGTACTTTCTTCGCTCAGTATTTTTTATTAATTCCAAAAATAACTTCCGTGAAGTTTCAGGACTTTTGGAGTTGTGCAGAATAGGTCTTGTTGGGGATATTACCACTGGGCGTAAACCGGTCAGGAGAGGCCGGGTTAACCCCATAAGTAGTTCATCTGTATCTGAAGCCTATGAAGACAGGCGGTGACGCTTCATGAAGGCCCAGGGCCCAAAGCCGGTTTAAGGCCCGTAGACACAAACCGGCATTGATATGTAAACTTGTGTTGTAAGATCGAGGTAGCAGAGACCGATCCGGACACGATTATGAGCCGGCCTCGGAGTCTGTAAACCAACGGGCGTCAACCCATGTATATAAGGGGACGACCCGGCGGCGGTTCAGGGACAACAGACAACACCTCAAGACTCAGGCAAAGCGTATTCGCTCCCTGGTCATCGAAATCCCATCAATTCCATCACAACTAGACGTAGGCTTTTACCTTCATCGTAAGGGGCCGAACTAGTATAAAACTCTCTTGCGTCCCTTGTCTGCTCTAACCCCTTTAAGCTAACCCGTAGCGATGGCTCCACGACTAAGTCCTTTCTCTAGGACATCTGTCGTGACAAAACCACGACAGTTGGCGCCCACCTTGGGGCGATCGCACGATGGTTTCAAGTTCTTGGAGGGTAACTTCGAAGGACTCAAGGATTACGCTGTGGGCCGGATGACCAAAAGTCGTCGCGGCAAGCTCTACATCGACGATGCAGGCTGGGGCCCCGAGGCCGGCTCAATCGAGTACGGGTACCGGGTCCCCTTTGGTGGCATACACGTCTTCATTGGCAAGATCGGCGAAACGGGCCCTGAGCCGGACATCTGCACCAACCTCGTCGAGACGGTTCAGCGTGCGAGATCTGCCCGGGTCAAGCCTGTCATGAAGCGTGCCTTCGTGGGAGTTATCCATGGCGGGGAATCTGAGGATGGATCGAAATCTGGTGGTGAGACTGTCGTTTATTCCGGCGACGAATCATCGACCGGAGAGACCGAGTCGTTATATCAGTTACAAGATGGCCGGATTGGGGGCTGTTCCGATGGCGACAGTATTCCGGACCCCTTTGATTTGCCAAACCGGGTTGCGATCTTCATGGCCGGCACGCAACCGGCGCTCCACTCTCCGACCGCAGCGGCGATGATTTCCGGATCAGCAGCGGCGGCAGCGGCCGGGGCAGGAGGCCCTGTGCGACCACCAGCTTGGGTTCTATCTGATTTGTTTGACGCGTTGGCAGCGCTGATGGCGGAGGTTAACCCGGCGGATCAGGATGCACACAATGCAGAAATCACGAAAGTGAAAGATCAGATCACCCAGGCCAAAGCCGACTTAGCAGCTAAGGATACCAGGATAGCCGTGGAGCGGGCCGCTTTGGATGCACAAGCTTACCGGATTATGCTGGATCAGAGTGCGTCGAACGAAGTCCTGAAGAGGAGGTACCGATCTCGTCTGCCGCTGGTTTATGACGCTAGAAATCTCTTTAATACCCCAGGAGCAGGGACTAGTAATCCGCCGGTGGAAAACCGGACGGAGGCACCAGGGGCAGGAGCGCCGGTTCAGCCACGTTTGGTGGATCCGCCTCGTCAGGACAATATGTGGCACCGCATGTCCCCACACCACTGGGTCATTATTCTAACCCGATGGACAACATTGTCGCTGCCGCTTCACGGCTGGCGGCCATCCCGATCGAAGGCGATTCTCCAGCGGCAGTCGAGATGCGTCGGGTTAAGGAGCTTCTTCAGACAACCTTGATTCAACAGGAGGCTTATTCGTATAGTCGCGATCGGATTCATTCCACTCCCCGTCCAAGCAGGAGTCACAGCAGGCATATGGATGAACCGGCAGTGTCAAGCAATGCGCGGAACCGTGATCAGCCCCGTGGCAATAACCCGGCGGGTGGTGCTGGTGATGCTCAGGAGGTGGTGAACCGGGCTCGGGCATGCAGAGAGGCCGAGTTAGCGGCGCAGCATGAAGCCCGTCAGCTTACTCCGGTTCGTCCAACCACATCAGTGGAACCAGGAGTTACCTCTAGTTCCTTGGGAGTGCCATGTCTGGTCCCAGCATTACGCAATGTGCGCCTGCCCAAGGATTTCAAGGGCCCGCGCAAGGTGCCGAATTACACCGCTGATTTATCCCCAGAAACATGGGTCGAAAGCTACGAGATGGCCATGGAGATGCTGGATGTGGATGATGTGGCTTGTGCGAAATACTTCACCATGATGCTAGAAGGGACAGCCCGCACTTGGTTAAAGAGCTTACCGGCTAATTCTATCAGGTCATGGGCCGAATTGAGAGCCTGGTTTATTCAGAATTTCAAGGATACATGCAAGCAGCCCATGTCAATTGTGGACTTAGCTGCCTGTGTCCAGGAGGAAGGAGAATCAACAACCCATTGGGTGCGCCGCATTTCGGAGATTTTGCATTCATCGGACCGCATCAACGCTGACACCGCAGTTTTAACCTTGGAAGGCAATTGCCGGTTTGAACCCCTGAAGTTGAAGTTGGGATGGCTCAAACGTCATTGTAATGACATGGGAACCCTCATGGCTGCATTGGTGAAGTATGCCGATTCTGATAGTACCAAGGATCCCGAGTCTGACGATGATAAGACAGGGAAGGGAAAGAAGAGCGGCAACGCCAAGGGGCAGCACCACAACCCGGCGGGTCATGGAAACGGCGACAAGCGTAAAGCGGACCGCGGTTTAGACTTTGTGGCTAACACTAATACACATGACAAGGGCCAGCGGTGTAAGGGTAAGCCGCCCCAGCGCGATGGAAGGCCAGATCCTAATCCGGACCATTTGTCTTATCTGTTGAACCAACCCTGTCCAAAGCATGGGACGAAGGAGAACCCGTCCACGCACCTCTGGAAAGATTGTTACATCATGCAAGAGTTCAAAAATTCTGATTCTTTCCGGTTTGATCATGGGCGAGGAGGCAGTTCGGGCCCCGGATCTCATGGGTCGGGTTATGGTGGAGGAAATTCCGGCTCAGGCTTCCACGGTAATCAGGGTGGACATCACAATCAAAGTAACCAGGGCAATCAAGGTGGCTATAATCATCAGGGCAATCAGCAGCAGCAGCAGTCGGGTTACCAGAGCAAGCCGAAGTAGTTGAATAGCGGACAGTATCATGTATTCACCACTTGCTTGGACAAGCGCGATCAGAAGCTTCATAAAAGGGCGGTGAATGCCGTTGAACCGGCGGTACCCCGTTATTTACGTTGGTCCGAGCAGCCGATTGTGTGGAGTAGAGAAGATCATCCACCCCGGGTTGACAATCCGGGTCATCTGGCTCTGGTGGTGGCACCTCAGGTGGGAGGTTATAAGTTCACTAAGGTACTCATGGATGGAGGGAGTAGTATCAATATCCTTTATTACGAAACTTTCCGTCGCATGGGGTTAATAGATAAAAAATCTTAAACCGTCCCATACGGTGTTCCATGGTGTGGTGCTGTGACGCCCCGAGACCGACGCTCCGATTGCCTTCCTTGTTTGGCGAGTCAGCTGTGTTTTATTTGTGTGTTGCATTCATCATCGCATCATTTGCATTGCATCGGCACTTCGTTGCCGCCATGTTGTAAAACTTGCATCCCCTCGTAGTGGCCGTGCCCCCCCCTTGCTTCCGCTGACCCTTCCGAGACCAACCTCGTTCTTCGTTTTCCCTCTTGCTTAAACCGGAGTCCCTCTTTGCACAGTGCATCGCCCCCTCGCGCGCGTCCGAAATTTGTCCCGAACCCGAACCGGACTTTCGTTACCGTTGGGTCCGGATCATCCCCTAACATCTACAAAACATCACCGTTTTCTTTGTTGGACGCTCTAGCCTACTTATTCTTGACCGCCCGATTATAATCGGAGGGCCCGAGTAGCCCCTAAACTAATCTACCTGCTATATAATCAGACCAAACCCTATTTTCTAGGGATCCTCCCCTGTCCCATCCATCTCACCGCCGCCGCCACTGTTCTCTCGGGATCCATCCCGAGCCAACCGCCGTCCCTCCTGCCCGATCCATCCATCCAGCGCTCCCCACTGCTCCTCCTCGATCTAGGTGCCCGTGCCCCCGATCCAAACTCCCTCTCGAGCTCTCCCTGCCAACTAGTGCCTCCCCTGGATCCCGTCGTCTTCACGTGCCACGCCGGAGTTCCACCTCGCCGGAGCACAGGACCCCTCTGCCGCCGGTGAGATGCCCTGCTGCTGCTCCACCATTTTCCCCTGCACCTCCCATGCCTCACATCTCCCTCTCGACCTCATAATGCAGCGCCATGGATGGCTGCAGCCCAAGGCGCGTCCTCGCCGGGTCTCTCGCGTGCCCGAGCTCCAGCTTGCCTGTCCGTCTCCTCGTCCTCGTGGCCGAAGCAACCGAACAGGAGGCCGAGCGCCCAAGCCCAGCAGCCGTGCGCCTCCTCCCTCGACCAGCCGGAGCTTCTTCCAGCCTCGCGCGCCCGAGCCCCCGAGCTCCTCTGGTCGCGCACGAGCTTCGTGACCCCCCAACGGCCACTTCATCAGCCTCGTCGCCGTCACGTGCCCCCTCCTCCCGTCCTTCTCCTGCTCGTCTTCCCCTCTGTCTCTCATCCCTCTCGTTTTCTCTCTGACCAGGAGAACTAGCTGCCGCCAACATCGCCGGAGATGGACCCCCGACGCCCAGATCCGCTCGCCTTCACTGCCTCGGCGCCGTCCCTGTCGCCGTCGTCTTCATCGGTTCCTGACGAGGACGGCGCCCCTCCAGTTCGTCTCGAGCGCCATTCTTTGCCCGATCTGGTCCCCGTTGACCGCGAGCATTGGCTGGGTCACAGCTGCGCAGGCCCTTCGCCCGCGAGCCCAGCTCCGCGCGTCCCTGCAGGCCCAATGTGAGCCACAGCCCAGTCCCTGGCCCAGCAGTGTGCTAACTCAGCCCGTGTTGTGTTTTTTTCCTCTGGACGAATTTGTCTATTTATCCAGGGAATTACTGTTTTACAGAAAACCCCTTGCACTTCATGCATTTAATAACTCCACAACCGTGCATCGGATTAAAACAAACTAAATATGTAAAATGCTTAGAATTTTGTGTAGTTTAATAATATGCCACTTTCACCCATGTTAAAATTGTTTAAAATGTTGTTTGATTAAATTTGCTCGAATAATATGTTAAAATGATTTATTTCATAACTAAATAACCGTAGCTTGGATTTTAATAAATTATATATGTAAATGGGGTAGAAAAATGCCTAGTTTAACTTGGTGCACTTCTTTTTGCTGTTTAACAACAATAAAATACGGGTTTAGGCAGAACAGTACCAATCCCAAAATATGCATATGAGGATTTTTCGGAAATTGTTGTTTGTTGTTCCGGCCTCATTTAAATTGCCTAAAATAGTTAGTTTACTTATGCTTCACCCCTTGCCATGTTTAATAACATTTAATATTGTTGGGTACATAAACAAGAGCGAACTAAATAACTGGAATGTGGTGTTTCGTCAATTTGCAACTCGTTGCATATTGAACTCCACTTAATTTGTAGTGTTGTTTGTTGCACTTTGCCTTGCCTTGAATCATTAAACCGGACATGCATCATACTTGATTGTGCATCATGCCATGTTTCTGTGTTGGTTGTTTTACTATGTTGTTTGTTTCTTTCCGGTTTGCTTCTCCCGTTAGCTTCGGTTTCGTTCCGGAGTTGTGAGGATTTGTTCGACTACATCTGTTTGTCTTCTTCATGGACTCGTTCTTCTTCCTTGCGGGATCTCAGGCAAGATGACCATACCCTCGAAATCACTTCTATCTTTGCTTGCTAGTTGTTCGCTCTATTACTATGCTGCGCTACCTATTCACTTGCTCTTCAAGCCTCCCAAATTGCCATGAACCTCTAACCTTTGTCACCTTCCTAGCAAACCGTTGTTTGGCTATGTTACCGCTTTGCTCAGCCCCTCTTATAGCGTTGCTAGCTGTAGGTGAAGATGAAGATTGCTCCATGTTGGATTATGTTTATGTTGGGATATCACAATATCTCTTATTTAATTAATGCATCTATATACTTGGTAAAGGGTGGAAGGCTCGGCCTTATGCCTGGTGTTTTGTTCCACTCTTGCTGCCCTAGTTTCCGTCATACCGGTGTTATGTTCCTTGATTTTGCGTTCCTTACGCGGTTGGGTGATTTATGGGACCCCTTCACAGTTCGCTTTGAATAAAAGTCCTCCAGCAAGGCCCAACCTTGGTTTTACCATTTGCTACCACCTATCCCCTTTTCCCTTGGCTTCTGCAGACTCAAGGGTCATCTTTATTTTAGACCCCCCGGGCCAGTGCTCCTTCGAGTGTTGGTCCGAACCGAGCAGCCTGCGGGGCCACCTCGGGGAAACTCGAGGTCTGGTTTTACTCGTAGCTTGACTTATCCGGTGTGCCCTGAGAACGAGATATGTGCAGCTCCTATTGGGATTTGTCGGCACATCCGGGCGGCTTTGCTGGTCTTGTTTTACCATTGTCGAAATGTCTTGTAAACCGGGATTCCGAGACTGACCGGGTCTTCCCGGGAGAAGGTTTATCCTTCGTTGACCGTGAGAGCTTATAATGGGCTAAGTTGGGACAGCCCTGCAGGGTATTATCTTTCGAAAGCCGTGCCCGCGGTTATGTGGCAGATGGGAATTTGTTAATGTCTGGTTGTAGAGAACTTGACACTTGACTTATTTAAAATACATCAACCGCGTGTGTATCCGTGATGGTCTCTTCTCGGCGGAGTCCGGGAAGTGAACACGGTTTCTGGGTTATGTTTGACGTAAGTAGGAGTTCAGGATCACTTATTGATCATTGCTAGTTCACGACCGTTCCGTTGCTTCTCTTCTCGCTCTCCTTTGCATATGTTAGCCACCATATATGCTTAGTGCTTGCTGCAGCTCCACCTCACTACCTTTTTTCCTTCCTATAAGCTTAAATAGTCTTGATCTTGCGGGTGTGAGATTGCTGAGTCCTCGTGACTCACAGATACTTCCAAAACAGTTGCAGGTGCCGATGAGACCAGTGCAGATGACGCAACTGAGCTCAAGTGGGAGCTCGATGAAGATCTTGTTCATTACTATGTTTCTTTTCATGTTGATGAGTAGTGGTGCCCAGTTGGGACGATCAGGGATCTGGCAGTTGGGTTGTCTTCTTTTCTTTTGGTTCCGTAGTCGGGCCTATGTGTGTATCTCTGAATGATGTATGTTTTATTTATGTATTGTGTGAAGTGGCGATTGTAAGCCAACTCTTTATCCCATTCTTGTTCATTACATGGGATTGTGTGAAGATGACCCTTCTTGCGACAAAACCACAATGTGGTTATGCCTCTAAGTCGTGCCTCGACACGTGGGAGATATAGCCGCATCGTGGGTGTTACAGGTGCCTGGTAAGTCGGCATATCCTGTTGGTAAAATAGCTCTGGATGTGGCTTTTGGAGATGAGCATGACTCGAGATCAGAAACCTTGACCTTTGAAGTGGTGAAAATCAGCAGCCCGTATCATGCCCTATTTGGACGGCCAGCTTATGCTAAATTTATGGCACGGCCTTGTTTTGTTTATCTACAGCTCAAGATGCCGGGTCACAAGGGAACTATAACCGTGCATGGAAGCCGCAAGATTGCTCTGGAGTGTGAAGAAGGTGATGCGGCTTATGCTGAGTCGGTTTGTGCAACAGAAGAGTTGAAGTATTACAAGGACAATGTTGATCCGGCAGATATGACTTCATTGAAGAAACCAACTACAGAGCATGATACGGCCCTGAAGTTTAAATCGGCTGATGAGACTAAGCTTATTGACTTCGTGCCTAGCGATTCGTCCAAGCAGTTTAGCATCAGCGCTAACTTGGATCCGAAATAGGAAAGCGCGCTCATCGAGTTCATCCATGAGAATCGGGACATCTTTGCGTGGAAGCCTTCTAACATGCCAGGTGTACCGAGAGAACTCGCTGAGCACACTCTCAATGTTGATCCCAAGTATAAACCGGTGAATCAGTTTCTTCGCTGGTTCAATGAAGAAAGACGCAAAGCTATTGGAGAAGAAGTAGCCAGGCTCTTGGCGGCTAGATTTATCGTTGAAGTATTCCATCCTGAGTGGTTGGCTAATCCGGTGCTGGTCCTCAAGAAGAATGGCACTTGGCGTATGTGTGTGGACTACACAGATCTCAACAAAGCTTGTCCAGCAGATCCTTTTGCCCTTCCCCGTATTGATCAAATTATTGATTCTACGGCGGATTGTGAGCGTTTAAGTTTTTTGGATGCATATTCTGGTTATCATCAGATCAAAATGGCAGTTAAGGACGAGGAGAAGACAGCTTTCATAACTCCCTTTGGAGCCTTCTGCTATGTATCCATGCCCTTTGGGCTCAAGAGTGCCCAGGCAACTTATCAAAGGTGTGTGCAGAATCGTCTGCACGAACAAATCGGCCGCAATGTTCACGCCTATGTGGATGATATTGTGGTAAAATCAAGGAAAAAGGAGACATTGATTGATGACTTGAGGGAAACCTTTGATAACCTGCGGGTTTATAAAATGATGCTTAATCCGTCCAAGTGCATCTTTGGTGTACCTGCAGGCAAGCTCTTGGGTTTTTTGGTGTCTAACAGGGGCATTGAAGCTAATCTAGAAAAAAATCAAAGCCATCACCTCCTTGGCTAAACCGAAGTGTATCAATGATGTTCAACGCCTGGCAGGCCGGATTGCCGCATTGAGCCGGTTTGTCAGTCGCCTTGGCGAGAAGGCCATCCCTTTATATCAGATGCTGAAGAAAACGGATAACTTCGTCTGGAGTGACGCTGCTAATGAAGCATTTGAAGACATAAAGCGGCAGCTGGCTAATCCGCCAATTCTCGCTGCTCCAGTGGACAAAGAACCATTGTTGCTATATGTGGCAGCTAATGCTCAGGCTGTTAGTGTGGCTATTGTGGTGGAGCGCAAGGAGGCAGGAAAGGAATATCTGATTCAGCGGCCGGTTTACTATATCAGTGAGGTACTTATTGAGTCCAAGCAGAGGTACCCGCATTGGCAAAAATTGGTGTATGGGGTTTTCATGCAAGCCGGAAGCTTAAGCAGTATTTCCAAGGTCATCCCATTACGGTGGTCAGCTCTGCTCCTTTGGGGGATATCATCCAGAACAGGGAAGCAACTGGTCGAATTGCTAAGTGGGCTATCGAGCTCGGGCCTCACGGGTTGAAATACATATCCCGAACGGCGATCAAATCTCACGCACTTGTGGATTTCATTAATGATTGGACAGAATTACAAGCGCCAGAGGAGAAGCCGGATCACACTTATTGGACTATTCATTTTGATGGGTCCAGGCAATTGGAGGGCTCAGGGGCTGGAGTCGTATTAACTTCCCCACGAGGTGATAAGCTTTGTTATGTTCTCCGTTTAATGTTCCCTTGCACTAACAATGTAGCTGACTATGAGGCTTTACTCCATGGTCTTCGGATGGCTAAGGAGATGAACCTAAGCCGAGTTAAGTGCTTTGGTGACTCGGATCTGGTGGATCAACAATTGTCCGACACTTGGGATTCCAAGGACCCACTAATGGCAGCATATCGTCGTGAGGTGGATATTGTTGCAGGTCACTTTAAGGGTTATCAGGTGGATCATGTAGACCGGCGGAAGAATGAAGCAGCGGACGCTTTAAGCCGCCTGGGTTCCCAACGTAAACCGGTTCCACCTAATGTCTTCCTGGATGTTTTGCATAATCCGTCCGTCAAGCTCCCTGGTGAAGAGGATTTGGCTGTTCCTGATCTGGAGGCCCAGTTGGTGGCGGCTCTTCATGTTATCCCGGACTGGACGGTTCCATATCTGGCATATATAAACTAGGGCAAGTTACCAGAGGATGAAACTTTGGCCAGGCAGATAACCCGGCGATCCAAGTCCATGACTATTATCAATGGAGAGTTACATCATTGTAGTGTGACAGGGGCGTTTCAATGCTGTGTGTCTCCTAAGGAAGGCCGTGAAATTTTGTGTGAGATCCACGAAGGAGATTGTGGTCACCACGCCGGTTCAAAATCTTTGGTGGCCAAGGCGTTTCGTCACGGTTTCTATTGGTTGACAGCTCATGCTGATGCCGAGGACTTGGTCAAAATATGTGATGGTTGTCAGAAATTCTCAAGGCGCGCTCATGTACCAGCTCAAGAATTGAGGATGATTCCAATCACCTGGCCGTTTGCAACTTGGGGGCTGGATATGGTTGGGCCTTTCAAGAGGTCCAAGGACAAGAAGACCCACCTTTTGGTGGCGGTTGATAAGTTCACGAAGTGGGTGGAGGCAGAGCCAGTAGTAAGTGTGATGCAGCCACGGCGGTTCAATTCATCAAAAAGGTGATCTTCCAGTTTGGCTTTCCACACAGCATTATAACAGACAATGGTACCAATCTGTCTAAGGGTGCCATGAAGGAGTTCTATCAACGTGAGCACATCCGGCTTGACATGTCATCAGTGGCTCATCCTCAGTCCAATGGTCAAGCGGAGAGGGCCAATCAAGAGATCTTGAGAGGCATCAAACCCCAGCTTATGGTTCCTTTGCAACGGACGCCGGGTTGTTGGGTTGAGGAGCTACCTTCAGTGTTATGGAGCATCAATACCACACCCAACAGATCGACAGGATATACACCGTTCTTCATGGTTTATGGAGCGGAAGCGGTTCTTCCTAGTGGCATCAGTCATGACTCACCTCGTGTAGCGGCATACGTTGAAGCTGACAACGAGAAGGCACGGCAGGAAGCTCTTGACCTGTTAGATGAGGAGCGTGACATGGCGGCAGCCCGTTCGGCGATTTATCAGCAAGATCTGCGTCGTTATCATAGCCGCCGGCTTAGAACCAGAACCTTTCAAGAAGGTGATTTGGTGCTTCGGCTCATCCAGGATCAGATGGATATGCACAAGCTATCCCCCCTTGGGAAGGACCCTTTGTGGTCAGCAAGAATCTACAGAATGGGTCGTATTACCTAATTGATGTTCGAGAGCGCAAAGACTCACGTAAATCGGAGGAGGAGACCAACCGGCCATGGAATATTGCTCATCTTCGGCCCTACTATACTTGAGCTACAGGCTCTGCTTATGTACATATTATGACATTGTATATATTATGATCAATATAATAAACCGGAACCTCAGCTAAAGCGGGGTATCTGTTATTTTCTTATATCATGTGTGGTTACATGGAGCTTACAAAGCGGCGTCCGATTCACCCCTTGATTTAGCCTCTCAAAGCTTAATATTAGGTCACTTGGGGGCTTGGTCGTATCCGAACCATAGCTACACCTCTTGATCGGCGTAAGGCCACAGCATCACTTGGGGGCTTGGTCGTATCCAAACCATAGCTACACCTCTTGATCGGCGTAATGCCACAGCATCACTTGGGGGCTTGGTCGTATCCGAACCATAGCTACACCTCTTGATCGGCGTAATGCCACAGCATCACTTGGGGGCTTGGTCGAACCCGAACCATAGCTACCTCTTGATCGGCGTAATGCCACAGCATCACTTGGGGGCTTGGTCGAACCCGAACCATAGCTACACCTCTTGATCGGCGTAATGCCACCGCATCACTTGGGGGCTTGGTCGAACCCGAACCATAGCTACACCTCTTGATCAAATTTGGGGCCTGGCAGCCCGTGAAAAGCCTCGACTACAACGATTTTTATTTGCCTTTTGCTGAGTTTTCTTCGTTCTCATAACATTTGTGACGTTTTCAAACTGGTGTTTTTCAACCCGGTTAGGCTGTCAACTACAAGTTGTCAGTACATGATCAAGTTATAATCCGGAGACTATCAGCCCGGTCTGGTTTTGACTCATAGTCACCAGTAGGAATAAACTGGTGTTTAACACAACCCGGAACGGTTTTATTGTAAACCGGCATCATATAACAGGAGTTACTTATACTCCGGATTAGGGCTATTACCCTCATTACAAGGTTGGTTAGCCAACACTATGTCTATAGGTCACAGGTATCATATATTTCCATACTTGATTATCTTTTACAACCTTGGTTATAAACCTTGGTCATATATGTATTTGGGTATCGTAACCCGCCCGGTGGTAAACTGCCAGGGCGCTTTAAGCTTCTTATCTACAGGAATAGCTTGAGTAAATAGTTATGGATTATGAACATCATATCTTAAGCATGGCTAACACGCATCAGTTGCAGATAAATATGCACGAAGGCATAACAGACAAAGTGTTTTAACTAGCCTATTACAAGGCATTTCAGTGCCCAAAAGAATAATTGTTTCTCAGTAAGCATTGCAGTAAGTGAAAGACTAAACCGGCCCCCAGATTACGATTGCTTGTCAGCTTGACCTGACGGCTGTGGATCATCTTGCACTGGTTCATCTTCTTCGTCTCTACCCAGCGGCTGGAAGTCAACAGTTGTCCAGTCGATCCCAGTTAAAGCTTGGAACACAGCTTCGTCGCTTATAAGGGTTGACGGTTCAATATCAGGGGCATAAGTGTGCTTACGGATTGGAGGGATCAGATTTTGCGCTTCTGGAATTGGCGCCGCAACCCGTCTGTTCTTTTCATCATAGCTTGCCTGATAGTGTGAGAGATCAACTTCTTCAGCCAATTGACAAGCCAGTGGACGTACTTCCCGGTTTATGGCGCGGAGATCCTCCTGGCCAAATTCTGATCCATCTTCTTTTAAGCTTGGGAAGCCTTTAGCCACGTCCACCGGATCAAGATCAGGCACCCACGCCTTTGCCCGGGTTAGAGCGGTCAGAGTGCCAGCCCTTGCAGCAGACCTCTTTAGCTCTTCTACCCGGGCAGGTAGCATAGATAGCCTGTCTAAGGTATCCTTGTTTGAAGTCGGGGGCGGTTTATTGTGAGAAGCGGTGCAGATAATTCGTTGAGCACCGGTATACAGTTGTTCTATTAGCGTGTAGGCAGCCTTCAGCTTCTTCTGAACATCAGAGCCCAGATGACTAATGCGAGTTCCTGCATCATTGCAAACATCAGTAAACCGGCAACGCATGGGAAGATATGTTAAAAGTATTAAGGAAAAGATGCTTACCAAACACAGCTGCGGTCATCGCATGTACTTACCACTTTACACCAGTCAGCTCGTCTACCACCGGTTTGAGAGCTGCTTCTGCGTCCTCAGCTCTTTTCCGCAAAGCGGATGTCTCTGTGTTCCAATCCGCCCGTTCCTCGGCAAAGCTCTCTTTTAGCTTTTCCATAGCGGCTAAGGCGCTCGTCAGTTCATTTTTTTGCTTTGGATGTTTCGGCCTGTTGGGACTTGATGTTCTCTTGCAGATCAGCGGTTTGGCTTTCCTTCTTGCTCAGCTCAGCTTATAAACAGACAGATACATAATGAGTTGACAATACATAGTTCAAGTACCAAGCACATAACAAGTTATCCCCTTGATACTTGGGGGCTAATGCATATTTTCTCCTTATCAGACATTTCTACAAGTCCCAAGCACAATACAAGTATTAATCTTGGCACTTGGGGGCTAATGTGTGTTTGCTCAAAAACTGTTGGTATGGGAATTCTTCTACAGTCCCGGTTCATCTTTATAAAATTAAACCGACCCTTGGAGGATATACCGGTGAAAGAGCAGTATGGCAAATTTTAAGGAACCGGTTCATCTAAAAAAGGTAATCCGGTCCCTGGAGGCTAAAACATGCAAGGTTAAGTTATGACAAAAGTCCCGGTTTAGATTGGAATCATAAACCGTCACTTGGGGGCTACTAGGAGTTGATAAACTGCAATTGGAAAAAAGAGAAAAATAGTAGTTACCTCATATCGCTCCTTCATCAAGTTTACCAAACTAGCTTCATAATCACGGCTGGTATACAGACGGTTCAAGAAGCCAGAGTGAATGTCTTGAGCATTGAGATTAGCGTAGCTTGATAAATCGGCATTCCACTTGCCTTAGCCGATAGCAGAAAGCTCCTCCTTGGCGGTATGCTTTGACAAAGCGACAGGGTTGCCAGGAGTGGTGTGGTCAGTGCCAGTAATCATAACGTCATCATCTTGGTCATTAGCAGCCTTTGATGGAGTTGGCGGTTTATGAGTACCTTTAACCGGGCTGGCCGGTTTGTCATCAGTTCGGACAGGGCTGGTTGGCCAGCCTGCATGGATGGTAGTGTCAACTTGCACTTGTTCGGCAAGGAAGTCATGGTCTTGAGGCGGCGGATCATTAAGCATGTCGTCAGCTTCGGTTTCTTCCGGATCTGGAGTTGCTTCCGGTTCAGCAGCTACATTATCATCAGCCGGTTTGTTTAACTGAGCCTTTTTGATGGGTCTTGGCTTGGCGCTGAGAAAAGATAGACATATGGATCAGTACAGTATGTAAAGATAACACATCGAGAATAAAGACATGTGCATAGCTCACCCAGGAACTGTTTTGAGGGGTGGAAGCTGTGTGGCCGATGATTTGCCAGAGGATGAGTGAGAAGTACCCTGATAATTTGAATCAGATGGGTTAAGAGGATGGCGAAAACAACCTGCTTTTGGGCATGAAGTATCAATGGGATAAGAGACCTCTGATCAGCGTTTCCGAACCGGACTGTTCGGTAAACCGGCGGGGTAACTACCTGGCCGCTGTGCCGGGTTGTACGGCGAGCCTCGTGCTGCTGCGTCTTCAAAAGAAAGTTTGGGTCCAAATAAGCAAGAGGGTGAGAAAATTTTACTTTCCGGTTTGCTTGATGAATTTTTTATGTTGGCAGAGGATCTGAATCGGAGGAAAGAATGGTTACCTCTACGTCCTCAGCATGACTGCCTTCAGCGTCGTCCTGATAATAATCATTGTCAATGAGATGTACGAAAAATGAACCAAGAGAGTCAAGTTCTACCTCTAGTTCTGGATTACCCACATCATCATCAGCTGGTGGATCGGAGGATGCAGTAGTCCTTCTCTTGGCAGGTTTTTTAATAACCTTGGTCTTTGGACGAACTGGCTTGACCGGTTTGTCTTGCGGCTTCGCCGGTTTGTCTTGTGACGGTTTCTTGTTCCAGAACGGATCGTCACCCTGTCAGAAAATAATCACACTTTCAGAGAATATTTGGACAGAAGCAACGTCATGTAAAAAGATTATATGATTCTTACAGCTGGCGGTTTGTTGAAGGTGCAGAAAGGGAGTAGCCCGGTTTGGGCACAGACAGCCTCCGGTTCATTCAGTATCTTTTTTACAGCTTTAGTGACTTCAGCATCTGTGAGCTGAATGTCAATATGCCGCTGAGCATCCTTCAAACTCCCCGTGTACTCACACATCAAACCGGGGCGCCGGCTTAAGGGCAGAATACTCCAGCTTATCCAGCAACGAGCAAGATCCACTCCTGTCAAACCGTTCGCCATGAAGGTTCTAAGCTTTGATAATTGGGGAGCATAGTTGGCCCTTTCTCTTGCTGTCAACCTTTGAGGAAAAGGATGTGTGTTGCTAAGGCGTTCAGGGCGGTAACCCGGTAGGGGGTTCTCATCAGATGGAGATGTATCCATGCAGTAAAACCAAGTCTGGTTCCACTCTTTGGGGTGACTGTCGAGTTTGGTATGAGGGAAGGTGACTTCCTTCCTTTTTTGAACCGCCATTCCACCCAATTCCGTATTGGGTCCATCTGAGAATTTTGTGCGACGGTTAAAGTGAAAGAAATCCCTAAACAGTTCGACTGAAGGTTCCTCTTGCAAATAAACCTCACAAAAGACTTGGAAGTGGCAGATGTTGGTCACAGAATTGGGATCGATGTCTTGAGGGCGCAGCTGAAAATTGGCCAGTACATCCCATAAATTTTTTGAACCGGGAGGGCTAAAACCTCATCCAAGATGATCAGTGAATACGACTACCTCTCCATCCTTGGGTGTAGGAGGATTTTCCGGGCCAGGGACCCTCTAGTGGATGACATCTTTCTTAGCTAAAGCGCCCGTTTTTACAAGGTTGCTTAACTGCTCCTCGGTTACTCAAGAGGGAGCCCAATTGCATTCATAGACTTGCTTGGCCATGACAAGGGAAATCTGAAACATGATTATTTCCGGTTTAAGAATTACAGTGGACAACTATACAACGGTATGAGGATACAAGCACATTGACAGACCGGATTTGGTTATTCATAAACCGGAGTCTGACAATGGAAACAATGTAATGCGTTGGCGGTTCAACAGGGGACTAATGGTATCTACTGGGTCATCATTTGGTATATAAAGTTAAACCGCCCAATCTAGTGTTAAGGATGTATAAGTGAAGAGAAAACATGTTTCACAAGTTGGCATTGTAATTTTGGATCTACCGCATGTCAGAAAATGAAAATATATTCAGACCTAAATATTGGTACCGAAGCAGTTGATGAAGATTCAGATGGGATTTTCTACTTAAACGAGATGAGTTGGATATCAAACAGGTGCTAAAACTACCACCGCACGAGATCTATGTGGTTCTTGGATCTAATCCATGGATATAAGTAAGGATAAAGAAGGTTCGGGCGAAGAACACTGATGAACGACAGAAACCCTAAGTGCAGATCTATGGTGAGAGAAGGGGAGACTTATGGAGGCTGTCGAGCAGCGGCGGCGCGCGGAGGAGCTCTGGTACGTTCAGGTCGATGCAGCGGCCAAGGTTGGTGCAGCAGTCGAAGGTCGACAGCGGCGGCTGAGGTCGAATGCTCGGGCGTCGCGAGGATGACGATGATGCGAAGAGGTACGAGGGAGAAAATGGAAAGACCCCCAGGCCCTATTTATAAGGGAGATAAACGACAGGCGCGAAAATCGAGGAGCCGAATTTTTTTTGAGGCGGAGCTGTCGCCTCGATTGTCAGAGGCTCATTAATGAAGGTGGATTATACAGAGTTTTAAATAGCAGGTGACGTCACGGCGGTTTATCATGATCCTAGAAGATGACATCACGATGGTTTACAAGATTATATGAAGATGTTGAAGAAGCAAATTTCTTAAGTATTGAGGATTGACATGAACCAGTTCAAATCAATCTGGGGCCTAATGTTGGGGATATTACCACTGGGCGTAAACCGGCCAGGAGAGGCCGGGTTAACCCCATAAGTAGTTCATCTGTATCTGAAGCCTATGAAGACAGGCGGTGACGCTTCATGAAGGCCCAGGGCCCAAAGCCGGTTTAAGGCCCGTAGACACAAACCGGCATTGATATGTAAACTTGTGTTGTAAGATAGAGGTAGCAGAGACCGAGCCGGACACGATTATGAGCCGGCCTCGGAGTCTGTAAACTGACGGGCGTCAACCCATGTATATAAGGGGACGACCCGGCGGCGGTTCAGGGACAACATACAACACCTCGAGACTCAGGCAAAGCGTATTCGCTCCCTGGTCATCGAAACCCCATCAATTCCATCACAACTAGACATAGGCTTTTACCTTCATCGTAAGGGGCCGAACTAGTATAAAACTCTCTTGCGTCCCTTGTCCGCTTTAACCCCTTTAAGATAACCCGTAGCGATGGCTCCACGACTAAGTCCTTTCTCTAGGACATCTGCCGTGACAAAACCACGACAGGTCTCTAATATTTGCTCCTTTTCTAGCCCAGAACTCCAGCTGCCGGCATTCTCCCTCTTCCTGTAAACCTTGTAAAATAAGAGAAAATAGGTATAAGTATTGTGACATAACGTGTAATAACAGCCCATAATGCAATAAATATCGACATAAAAGCATGATGCAAAATGGACGTATCAACTCCCCCAAGCTTAGACCTTGCTTGTCCTCAAGCGGAAGCCGAGAACGAAAAATATGTTCACATGTTTAGAGATAGAGGTGTCGATAAAATAAAATACGGACATGAGGGCATCATGATCATTCTTATAACTGCAACATATATGGATATTTTCATACGATTTATTATGCTCAGGTAACAATCTATTCACAATGTCAAGTATGAATCAGAAACTTCATTGAGAACTAACAAACTATGATCTCGGTCATTGAAGCAATTGCAATTTATCATAACATCGGAAAGATTCAATATAAGAGCTTTTCAGCAAGTCCATATACTCAACTATCATTTAGTCTTTCACAATTGCTAACACTCACGCAATACTTATGGGTATGGAGTTTTAATCGGACACAGAGAAATATAGGGGCTTATAGTGTTGCCGCCCAACCTTTTACCTCAAGGGTAATGTCAACAATAATAGTTCATGCTAACTTACATCCAATTGGATATATATATATATATATATATATATATATATATATATATATATATATATATATATCAGGATCTTTCCAACACAAGGTGCTTGCCAAAGGATAAAATGTAAAAAGGAAAGGTGAAGATCACCATGAATCTTGCATAAGGTATAAGACAAAAGTAAAAGATAGGCCCTTCGCAGAGGGAAGCAGAGGTTTTCATGTGCTTTTAGGGTTGAAAGCATGAAATCTTAATGCAAAAGAACGTCACTTTATATTGTCACTTGTGATGTGGACCTTTGTTATGCAGTCCGTCGCTTTTATTTCTTCCACATCACAAGATCGTATAAAGCTTATTTTCTCCACACTAATAAATCATACATATTTAGAGAGCAACTTTTATTGCATGCAACATGACAACTTACTTGAAGGATCTTACTCAATCCATAGGTAGGTATGGTGGACTCTCATGGCAAAACCGGGATTAAGGATATTTGGAAGCACAAGTAGTATCTCTAACTGGTGCAAAGAATTTGGCTATCATGAGAGGGAAAGGCAAGCTCAACATGTTGGATGATCCATGACAATATACTTTATTTCGGATATAAGAAAACATAACCCATTACGTTGTCTTCCTTGTCCAACATCAACCCTTTAGCATGTCATATTTTAATGAGTGCTCACAATCATAAAAGATGTCCAAGATAGTGTATTTATATGTGAAAACCTCTCTTTCTTTATTATTTCCTATTAATTGTAACGATGACCAAAACTATGTTTGTCAACTCTCAACAACTTTTATTCATCATACTATTTATATGTGAAGTCATTACTCTCCATAAGATCATTATGATCTCTTTTATTTCTTTTTATTCTTTCTTTTATTCTCTCAAGATCGTAGCAGGATAATCAAGCCCTTGACTCAACACTAATCTTTATTATATATAGCTCACAGACTCGATTACATAGGGGGTCATAAAGCAAAACTCAAAACTAAATCATACCAAAACTTTATTCTACTAGATCAAGATATTACTAAAAGGATCAAACTAAGAAAAATGGTAAAGATAGGAGTGTGATGGTGATACGATACCGGGGCACCTCCCCCAAGCTTGGCAGTTGCCAAGGGGAGTGCCCATACCCATGTGTTTATTGCTCTTTCTACGGGGGTGGTGATGTGATATTCTTGGCGATGATGCCCCTCAGGATGCGATTCTCTTCCTCGAGCTTATTGACTTGTTGCTTGAGATCCATTACTTCCTTACGGAGCTTACCCGTGACGGCTAAAGCTCCTTGCACCCATGGATGTTGCATAGCTACGGGAGAACAAGTAACACTCTTTTTCATATTTTCATAAGAGAGAAATTTAACATTGGAGGGGATGACCGAGTTTGGAATAGCTGAGCTCTGTAGTTCCCCCATCATGAATCCGGCTCGGAAACGGGACGTAACTTCTTGATCCTCCTCCATGGCATCTATCCTTTTCAAGTCGGCCTCCATCTCCTCCGTTGATGGCCCAAAGTGGTCAGCATCACTGTTTGCTCTTGGCCCCAGTGTCGGATTAGACACCCGGCTCTCCCCGACTGACTCTTGAGAAGACATCTTGCTCTAATCTGCGGCAGAAATAGCTCGAAACAAAAATAGGGGATATTTTTGTGATACGAGGGTCAAAACCTTCGGGAGATTATATAATGAATTTTTACCGACCAAAAGAAGTATCGTGCAAGGAAACGGAGTCCGGAGAGCATACGAGGTGCCCACGAGGTAGGGGGGCGTGCCCAGGGGGTAGGGCGCGCCCTCCACCCTCGTGGACGCCTCGTGTCCTTTCCGGACTACTTCTTATTTTCATATTTTCTTAAATATTCCAAAACGGAGAAAAATTGCCATTAGAACTGTTTTGGAGTCGGTTTACTTACCGTACCACATACCTATTTCTTTTTGGAGTCTGAAACGTTCCGGAAAGTGTCCCTTATGTATTCCTCCGGGGTTACGGTTTCAATAACATTGTTTTCAACATTTATAGGATTACCTGAGATATAGTGTTTGATTCTTTGACCATTAACCACCTTTGGATTTGTGCCTTCAAAGTTTTTGATTTTTATGGCACTAGAACGATAGACCTTGAAAGTGCTAGTTATCGACTAGAGGGGGGGTGAATTGGCGATTTTTATGAAAGTCTTCAAAACACGGGAGTTTCGAAGACAAACAATAGAAATGAACCTATTGATATGCAGCGAAAGGTAGACTACACTAAGCAAGCCATAGTCAAGTATTCAATGAAGTGAAAGCACGAAGACTAATAGCACCTAGGTAGTGAAGATCAGGATGGAAGATAGTATGAAGCCAAACAACAATAGTAGTCACACAGTGAAGTCAAACAGGTAGTGCAAACAGGCAATGACTTCACGAAGACAAACTGTAGGTAAAGAGAGGGAGAGGATAGAACCACTCACTTGGTGAGGATAAGAATTTGTTGGACCAGTTCCAGTTGCTGTGACAATTGTATGTCTGGTTAGGGAGGCAGAGATTTAACTCAGAAGACCGTGTCTTCACCTTATTCCCCTTGAGCTAAGGACACCCAGTCCTCGCCCAATCACTCTGGTAAGTCTTCAAGGTAGACTTCCAAACCTTCACAGACTTCGTTCACCGGCGATCCACAATGAATCTTGGATGCTCAGAATGCGACGCCTAACCGGCTGGAGGATTCACAATCCTCAAGTGTAACAAGTCTTTAGGTCACGCGGACAGAAAGACTTCAGTGATGCCTAACACTCTTTGGCTCTGGGTGTTTGGGCTTTGTCCTCGCAAGGATTTCTCTCTCTCAAAAGCTTCGGAGGTGGGTTGCTCTCAAACGACAAAAGCCGTGCACTAACTCTGAGCAGCCACCAATTTATGGTGTAGGGGGTGGGCTATTTATAGCCACTAGGCAACCCGACCTGATTTGTCCGAAATGACCCTGGGTCACTAAGGAACTGACACGTGTTCCAACGGTCAGATTTCAAACACACGTGGCAGCTTGACTTGGGCTACAAGTAAAGCTGACTCATCCAACTCTGGATAAGATTTGCTCTCATTGTCTTCGCTCGAAGACATAGGATTTGGTTGAGCATCACTTCAGTCACTCTGACTTTGTTCACTAGGACCCCACTTAACAGTACGGTGGTTCCTATGACTCAACAAGAAGAAAAGGAAACAATGAAACAACTAAGTCTTCGCGCTCCATAGTCTTCACACGATGTCTTCTCTTGTCATAGTCTTCAATGTGAATATCTTCACATACACCATTGTCTCAATGTCTTCATACATTTTTAGGGGTCATCTCCGGTAGGTAAACCGAATCAATGAGGGACTACTACCTGTGTTATCCTGCAATTCTCACAAACACATTAGTCCCTCAACCAGGTTTGTCGTCAATACTCCAAAACCAACTAGGGGTGGCACTAGATGCACTTACAATCTCCCCCTTTTTGGTGATTGATGACAAACTGGTTGAAGTTTTCAACGGGGATAAAAGTATGTGAAATTGTAAAGGATTAAGGTATTGTCTTCATAAGTAGCAACAGGCTCCCCCTGAAGATGTGCATATAAGTAATTTGCTTTTGGAATGCAAATGCACATGGCAGGTTGTACTTGTGGAGATCCTCTTCAACTTATGAAGACAATTCATCATGCATGATTTGATATAACGAAGATAATGAAATGCATAATGAAAAATGGACGTCTGCAATATGACTTCATGCGGGATTTATCATCGCACATGCGGAATTTATCATCGCATCACAGAATAGCAAACAAGTAGGAGACGACCATCAAGTTTTAGTGTTACAACTCAAAGAACCAAATGTTTCAAAAGCGAGAGTTGTAAACACTAGGCAAAACATAAAGCAACCGCCCATGTGGACCCGCTTGAAGACTATCAACTCATATGCTTCTCCCCCTTTTGTCAGTAAGGACCAAAAAGGTTTGAAGACATAGAGCCTCTACTCATTCCCAGAAGGAGTAGGTGAAGCTGTCGGGACAGCGTCGGGGTTTGGCGGTGCAGAAGAACTTGGTGCAGTGTCGACACGCGCTGAAGTTGGAGGAGGTGAAGTAGCATCATCTTGGTCATCTATGACTCTGGCATTCACCGTTGCAGCTAAGGAGGAATAGTCGGAGTCTTCAAGAGAGGGAGTCCGACGCAAGACAACATTCCTGGGAGGAGTGGAGTCAAACTTGAATCGTTCAGTGAAGCCATCGTCTTGAAGATCTGCTTCAGCACTCAGTAATGTCAAACTCTTCCATGACCTCCAACAGGTTTCATGAGTGACAAATGCATTCTTGGTGGCAAGATTGCGAATGCGATTGATGTCCACCAAGAGGCTTTGCATCTGCCGCTTCAGCCAGTAGTGATGCTTATCCTGTTTCTGATGCAGGGCAATGAGAACCTCTCGGTCATTGAGAACATGAGATCGCTTCCAAGGCCTTTGAGCAATAGTGCTTTCAGTGGCTTCAGTATGGGCACAGTGAGGGCCACGAGTATTGCCAGCCAAAGGATAAACACGAGTGACGGCCTGAACTCCTTCAATGGGCTGGGTGAAGCTTTGGTGATCAGCATTGTGAAGATAAATGGGCTCCTTGGCAGTCTCTGGGTATATGGCTTCAACTGACATATCAACCTCTGGCAAAAATATCAGTTGGTTGCAAGCAGAAGGCAGATAGTTGACAGTTGAATGCAGCTTGATAAGTCGCATAACCCATGGAGCGTAGAATTTTAGACCAAAGAGGTCAGAGCCTGATGCAGCCAATTGCCTGATAAATAAGTCTTGAGCATTGAAGCTGATGCCATTGAAGATATAAAAGACCAATGTCTTCATTGCTCCTTCAAGATTCGCTGCAGAAGAATGTCCCTTGATGGGCCATAGAGTTCGCCTTATGATATGATAGATCATGCGGGGCAGATACTCTTGGTCTTCAACAAAGAACTCTCTTGGGTATTCAGCTTCGCGTGGCAGAGGCTTCATCATGCTTAGCATTTGGCTCATGTTGGGCTCTGGCTTCTGAAAGATGCTCTCTAATGCATTGCGATGAAGCTGACAACCAGGCTCGAAGAGTTCACCTGGAGTGGGCAGGCCAGTTAGCTCAATCATATCAAGAGCTTTGGCTTCATGATGGATATTGCATGTCATCCACTCAAGGACCGAAGTCTTCGGATCCCTGTTGTAGCCGCGAATGTGGAGGGTAGCATAAAATTGTAGCAGAAGCTCTTCATTCCAATGCTCCTTATCAGTCACAAAGTTCTGAAGTCCAGCATCACGCAAGCAGTCAAGGGCTTCTTCAAGGCAGGGCAGTCCAGCAATGGCTTCACAGTCTAGACACATATGTGGGAAGATGCGCCCTTGGTTATAGAGAACACAGGAATAGTAGCTGCGCTGCTGATAGCTCTAGAACCGATCAGAAGAAATCCTTGGCTTGGAATAGGGGTTCTTGGCACTACCAAAGAAAGTGTTGTGCCCAATGAAGCCATTTACATTGAATGACCCTGGTGAAGTGGCAGTACCTGGAAACCTGGGCAACCTTGGCTTAGGCTTCTGGACCTGAGGCCTGTGCTCGACATGATAGTCAAATTGCGGACCAGCAGCAGGTGGAGGAACTAGAATGGGCCATCTGACAGTGACCAACTGACCATGATCAAATGCTTGCTCATGGTGTGTCTTGGAGGTGGTACAAGAGAAGTGGTAGTGGCAGTGACCTCAGGCTGTAGATTTGCATTAGGTGTAGCATTGGCTTCAGGTGCAATCACTTCGGGCACCACATTAACTTCAGGCGCCACATTAGCTTTAGTCATGACAATGTCATTGGCTTCAGTATTTGTGTTGGTGGTCGCCTCAATGTTATCAACCTCCACTCGAGTAGCTGGAGGGTCGGACACGTTCTCCTCGAGAACACTTCAGGGTTGGTTGGGGGTGTAGCAACACATTCTTCTTCATCTCTTGGTTCTTCTTGTTCATCGCCTGATGCAGACGGAATATCTTCAGCCACTTTGGCTTCAGACTCGGGGATGTTCGCAGTAGGAGAGGCTTTAGGAAATACTTGGCGTGATACTGATTGGTGCTCTTCTCCTTCTGGAACACTCGACAGAGTGACTTGTGGCCTTGGTCCTTTGCGAAGCCTGCGGAACGCTGGCGATGCTTGTGGAGATGGAGTAGGTTGGGCCTCAAAGTCATCATCTTCAAGCACCAGAGTGGTGACTTGAGTTGGGGGAGTAGTTGGTGATTCTTCTTCACGGGGGGAGTTTTGAGGGTGATCATCCCATGAATCATCCTAAGCGATTGGCGTCAAAGGACGACCAATGCTGATGAGTTCGCTGTTCGTGAGAACAGGTGATGATACCACATTGTGCTCGATCTGAGGAAGGACTTCATCATCTTCTACATTGTCTTGGGGACCAATGTCTTCAGCTGCGGTGGGGTTGACAGCTGGAATGTCTTCAGCTTCTTAGGCTTCGGTGGTGCAGGCGCTTCGTCAGAATCAGCGTCATCTGTGGAGTGATCCACGGCTGTCCCTTGAACCATAATGTGAGTGATGAGACCTGCTAGGTTGTAGAAGGGCCCAACAAGACTGGGTTCAGCTTCGCGTGTGCCATCGGCATGAGGAGCAAAGGGACCGGGGTTGAAGTCTAATCCCCGCGACTTCTTGTTCTCTTTGGCCGAGTTCTTGGCAAACTGAAAGTTGCGCTTGAACAGATTGTCGTCACGACACCAGAGCAACGAAGATGGGTCGGCATCAGCAGGCTGTGGTCCACGGACCATGCAAGGGTAGAAGCCTTGATCAATGGCTTCAGCTCTGGACCTGGGTGGAAGATTTTTGTACAAGATGTCTCCCCAGGGTCGCTTGATGGCATTCTTTTCAGCATATTCCTGGGTCACGAACCTATACTTGTACCATTGTTCTGCCCAATATCTTCGAATCCATTGGATTCGAGTTTTGCGCTGATTGTAATCCTCCTCTGGATCTGTCTTGTATAGCTCATAGAGATCGGGTGGCAAATCTCTTGATGTACCCCCATGGTGCTGTCTGCCTCCCTTCCTTGCTGACTTATCTGTGGCCATGTAGTTCAGATTGAATGGCTTCAACACTGTCAAAGGCTTCCGTCTGCTGGTCAGACAGGAACTGGCTTCGGGAGAGTTGATATGATGCTGTAAGAATTCTGCAAATGAACGCAGACTATGAGAACCAAGGGATTCTCCCACGGACATGTACCTATGACAGCATTAGAGATGCGAGGGAAGGGGAGGATGTCATATGCATTCTCAGAAGATTTTGAAGATAAATCAGTTTAGAAGACATTGACCTCATAGCGCGAAGACATTCACTTATATGTTGAGAGTTGGTTCCAGATTTGTACGAATCTAAGAATAGGTACAAGTGAGGAATCTAACTACGTGTGAAGCATAAGTGAATATACTAGCCATCATATGAGATGCAAAACAGGATAGATCCAAATTTGTGGAGACAGAAACCACTTTTGGTAGGAAGGATGGATCTATCGGATCAAAAAGACAGAAAAAGAGAGTTTTAAATTAACACAACGATGAACTGCTAGACGGAGTAGAAGATGAGGCCGAGTAGTTTGATCTTCCGTGCCCTAACTTGGCAACGGAGGACACCTACGGCGGCGGCGGAGAAGACGATGTCCGCGGCCGGCGTGAAGACGGCGTCGGTGAGGTCGCGGCAGCTAAGCGCTTCGTCGCCGGCGTCGTCGAGAGCTAGCGGTGGCGCTAGGGTTTGTTGAGGTGGAGAGGTGGAAGAAGTATTTTGATCGCGATGTGATGTGTATTTATAAGGAGGGGGACGGCACAGCGCAATTACGCAGGTGCCCTGGCGGTTCACATCTGAGGGACACGTGGCGAACATGCAACACATTGGAAGTTGTTCCATGTTCCCACGCACGCCTGGACTGTCGGGTGGTCGTTCCGGCTTCTCCGGGTTTCAGGCAATAAGGATTGAGCATTTAAAACAGATTTAATGTTTGTCTCTGTATCTTCTGCTGACAAGGACGCAGAGAAGACATTCGACGGTTTCAATAGAATGCATATGATTTGGATAGATAGATTTGAGAGGGGAGCATAGAGAGGTTAGGGTCCGATCACATTCACTTAGTCCAAAAGATTAAACGAGAAGACATAGCTATAAGTGAATGCTGTAGAGGACAGAACACTAATGTAAGTATATATCAGAATAAGACCAAATCAACATTGTGAAGATAAACATGAAGTCATGACAATATTGAAGACAAACCAAATGCGAAGACTTTGCAAATGTAACGCCAAGTGAAACACGTCAAACAAGATTTTGGTGGTGGCGTTACCCACCGTATAGGAAGTATTAGACCCAGACAAGGCGCACAATTATCGTGGCGCTCCGAAGTCAAATTCCGCATTAATGTATTCACACTCAGAGTGTAAGTCTTCATTGATTGAAGATATACATTACTTTGTGTGTTTCACATCTAAGTCATCAACATGCATAAGTGTTAGGATGTGTACCTGATCACAGGACATTCGAGGATTCCAAGATATTTAGCTCACACCGCAACTTGCAAAACCTTTTCTCATCCAAGGGCTTTGTGAAGATATCTGCCAATTGCTCTTCAGTGTTGACGTGAATGATATCAATATCTTCCTTCATAACATGATCTCTGAGAAAGTGATGACGAATTTCAATGTGCTTTGTCTTCGAGTGCTGAACTGGGTTGTTGGCAATCTTGATGGCGCTTTCATTGTCACAATAGAGTGGTACTTGTTTCAGATGGATGCCATAGTCCTTGAGTGTTTGCTTCATCCATAGAAGCTGAGCGCAGCAAGATCCAACAGCAATGTATTCAGATTCAGCAGTGGAGAGTGATACACAGTCTGCTTCTTTGAAGACCAACAGACAAGTGATCGTCCCAGAAAGTGACATGTGCCTGATGTAGACTTGTGATCCACCTTGTCACCAGCATAATCAGCATCCGAGAATCCAACTAGATCAAACTCTGAGCCCTTTGGATACCATAATCCTAATGTTGGGGTGTAAGCCAAATATCGAAGAATTCGCTTCACAGCTAAGTGATGCGATTCCTTTGGTGCCGCTTGGAATCGAGCACACATGCAAACACTAAGCATGATATCTGGCCTAGATGCACATAAATAAAGTAAAGAACCAATCATGGAGCGGTATACCTTTTGATCGAACTCTTTACCATTGGCGTCAGGACCCAGATGACTCTTGGTTGGCATTGGCATCGTGTAACCTTTGCAGTCTTGCATTCCAAACTTCTTCAGGCAATCTTTGAGATATTTCTCTTGATATATGAAGATGCCATTGCTTTGCTGACGTATTTGAAGACCAAGGAAGAACTTCAGCTCACCCATCATGGACATCTGATATTGCTCTTGCATCATGTGTCCAAACTCATCACTGTATTTCTGGTTGGTGCAGCCGAAGATAATGTCATCCACATATATTTGGCACACAAATAGTTCACCATCATATGTCTTGGATCTAGGGAATCCGGTTTGAAGCCTTTGCTCTTTAGGAAGTCTTTGAGTGTGTCATACCAAGCGCGAGGGGATTGTTTGAGGCCATACGGTGCCTTGTTAAGCTTGTATACCATGTCAGGATGTTTTGGATCTTCAAAGCCAGGAGGTTGTGCAACATACACTTCTTCTTCAATCTTGCCATTGAGAAAGGCACTCTTCACATCCATTTGATACAGAAGGATGTTGTGATAATTTGCGTAGGCTAGCAGTATGCGAATAGCTTCAAGCCTAGCTACAGGAGCAAATGTTTCATCGAAGTCAATCCCTTCAACTTGAGTGTATCCTGGGGCAACGAGACGGGCCTTGTTTCTGACGACTTGACCATGCTCATCTTGCTTGTTGCGATATCTCCATTTTGTGCCTATTATGTTGTGCTTGCGAGGGTTAGGACGCTTGATAAGTTCCCAGACATTGTTCAGCTTGAACTGTTGAAGCTCTTCTTGCATAGCTTGAATCCATTCAGGTTCCATGAAGGCTTCAGCAACTTTCTTGGGTTCAGATATTGAGACAAATGCAAAGTGCCCACAGAAATTTGCTAGCTGTGTTGCTCTTGAACGAGTGAGTGGACCAGGCGCATTGATGCTATCAATTATCTTCTCAATTTGTACTTCATTTGCAACACGAGGATGAACTGGCCGAAGATTTTGTTCTTGCTGATCATTGTCATCGTCAGGAGGATTGTCTTCAGGCTGAGCATTGTCTTCAGGTTGATTAGGTGCAGAAATGATAAGTTCCTCTTCAGGCTGTGCTTCAGACGGTATGATTTCTCCAGTTCCCATAAGCTTGATGGATTCACTAGGTGGAACTTCATCTAGCACATTTGGCAGGTGCTCTCTTTGCGAGCCGTTAGTCTCATCGAACCGCACATCCACAGTTTCAACCACTTTATAGTGAAAGAGGTTGAAGACTCTGTAGGAGTGCGAATCCTTTCCGTAACCAAGCATAAAACCTTCATGTGCTTTCGGTGCAAATTTTGAAGTGTGATGTGGATCCTTGATCCAGCACCTAGCACCAAATACTCTGAAGTAACTGACATTTGGCTTCTTACCAGTGAGGAGTTCATAGGATGTCTTCTTCAGAAGCTTGTGAAGATAAACATGGTTGATGACATGGCATGCAGTATCAATAGCTTCAGTCCAGAACTTTCTTGGAGTCTTGTATTCATCAAGTATCGTCCGAGCCATCTCAATGAGTGTTCTGTTCTTGCGCTCCACGATGCCATTCTGCTGAGGTGTGTACGGAGCTGAGAACTCATGCGTGATCCCCAATGTATCCAGGTAAAGGTCGAGGCCGGTGTTCTTGAACTCTATGCCGTTGTCACTTCTGATATGCTTGATCTTGACGCCATAGTTGTTCATCGCACGGTTGGAGAAGTGTCTGAAGACATCCTGCACTTCAGTCTTGTAGAGGATTATGTGCACCCAAGTATATCTTGAATAATCATCAACAATGACAAAGCCATAGAGACAAGCACTAGTAGTGAGAGTAGAGTAGTGAGTAGGACCAAATAAGTCCATGTGTAGCAGCTCGAAGGGTTGAGATGTCGTCATGATTGTCTTCGAGGGATGCTTGGCCCTTGTCATCTTTCCAGCTTCGCAGGCACCGCACAAGTGATCCTTCTAGAACTTGACGCCCTCGATGCCTATGACATGCTTCTTCTTTGCGAGAGTGTGTAAGTTCCTCATGCCAGCATGCCCTAGCCTCCGATGTCAGAGCCAGCACTCTGAAGCTTTTACAAGAAGACATACGGCAAGCTGTGGTCCTGCTGAGAAATCTACCATGTACAAGTCATCCTTTCGATACCCTTCAAAGACTAGAGACTTGTCAGATTCCATTAGTACAAGAGAACGATATTTTCCAAATATCACAATCATGTTCAAGTCACAAAGCATTGAAATAGACATTAAGTTGAAACCAAGGGATTCAACAAGCATCACTTTATCCATGTGCTGATCTTTTGAGATTGCAACTCTACCTAGACCCAATACCTTGCTTTTACCAGTGTCAGCAAATGTGATGTGACTCTTGTCAGATGGACGTAAGGTTGAGTCCATGAGAAGACTTCGATCACCAGTCATACGATTAGTGCATCTGCTGTCCATAATCCATGTTGAAGCATGAGGTGTCATACCCTACAATATAGTTAGGGGGATAGGCTTCACCAAGAGTATTGTGAAGCATAAACATTTGACGCACAAGAGGATTGTCAAAGCTCGGATCAAGATTAGGACTGATAGGATGATTGGCAGGCGACTCAGGAACAAAATACATAGTGAGACCATTTGGGCATTTTATCTTGCGCCCGACAAGATGTTTTAGGTCCCCAGAAATAGCATCAGACGCCTTTGATTTCCGGCTGGAGACCTTTCCCTGCAAAAGAAAGTTAATTCTTCTTAACCACCCACATCTTCAGGGGTGGCTTAGAAGCAATGAGTCTAAGTGCAGCATCTGAGAACTTCGGCTTTGGAGCCCTAGCAAATAGCCTTGCAGGAGATGAATGATACTCATATGAATAAGCAGAAAAGTTCTTAGTTTTATGAACATAGCGGTTTGAAGAAACACGCTCATATTCATAAGTGCCTTTGGACCATATGAAGCTTTTGGTCTGGGATTTGTTTTCTTCCCTGGCGGTGTCATGATGACATTCACAGGAAGATTCTCAAGACATCTTTTGAGAACCCAGATCTTGTTCATAGGTGGCCCATTCCTGCAGTTAGTACCAATATACCTGGCAAACACTTCACCATTCTGATTCTTAAACAGTTTATAGTTTGCATCGAAGGATTCATCAATGATAATAGGGTTAGCACAAGTGAAGCCAGATAAGGTGGATGGATCCACTGAAGGTTCCTTTGCAGCAACCCTGTGGTTTTGGGGTACTGCTCAGGCTTCCAGTAAGAACCATCAACATTCATTTTCCTCTCGAACCCAACACCCTCTTTCCTAGGGTTTCGGTTCAGAATCTGCTTTTTGAGGACATCGCACAGTGTCTGATGCCGTTTGAGACTTTTGTACATCCTTGTTTCAAGCAATGTCTTCAACCTAGCATTTTCATCAGAAATAGTGGTGGCACCCTCAGTAGAGGGGTTAGTTACCACATAAACAATCGAAGATATTGCAACAGTAGCAGCAGTAGAACATTCAGCAACAGAAGTAGCGTTATCACTCTCAAGACATTTTAGACATGGTGGTTCAAATCCTTACTGAGCGGTACTGATCTGTTGAGCGCGAAGTGACTCATTCTCCTTTTGAAGATCTTCATGAGCCGTTCTCAATTTCTCAAGATCTTGCTTCCTTTGAAGAGAATCATAGGAAGCTTTTCATGAGTGGTTGAGATTTTGTCCAACAGGTCATCGCTTTTGTCTAACAGTTTTTTAGTGTGTTCCATAGCTTTCTGTTGTTCAGTTGCAATTTTAGCAAGTGTTTTGTAGCTGGGTTTGGATTCACAATCAGAGTCATCTTCACTTGATGTTTGAAAGTAAGCATCGCGTGATTTTACCTTGGCACCACGTGCCATGAAGCAGTAGGTGGGAGCAGAGTCGTCCTTGTCATTAGCATCAGCGTTGGTGATGGGGCCATTGTCTTTAGTGTTGAAGATGGACTTGGCCACGTAGGCTGTAGCTAGAGCCAGACTTGCAACGCCAGAGTCGGATTCCTCCTCAGGCTCCACCTCCGCCTCCTCAGAAGCAGACTCCTCCTCTGAATCCATCTCCTTGCCAACAAAAGCACGAGCCTTGCTAGATGAGCTCTTCTTGTGTGATGAAGACTTGGACGAAGACTTGGAAGAAGACTTTGAGGATTTCTTCTTCTTCTTGTCATCATAATCATATTCCTTGCTCTTCTTCTTGTTGTTCTCATTGTCCCACTGTGGACATTCAGAGATGTAGTGTCCAGGTTTCTTGCACTTGTGACATGTTCTCTTCTTGTAATCATGAGTGGAAGCTTCATCATTTCTTGAGCTGGATCGTGATGACTTTCTGAAGCCCTTCTTCTTAGTGAACTTCTGGAACTTCTTCACAAGCATAGCAAGCTCCTTTCCAATGTCTTCAGGATCACCAGAACTGTAGTCTGATTGTTCTTCAGATGAGGAAACAGCTTTTGCCTTCAAAGCGCGAGTTCGGCCATAGTTTGGACCATAGATAACTCTTTTCTCAGATAGCTGGAACTCATGTGTGTTGAGCCTCTCAAGTATGTCAGACGGATCGAGTGTCTTGAAGTCAGGGCGTTCTTGTATCATCAGGGCAAGGGTGTCGAACGAGCTGTCAAGTGATCTCAGGAGTGTCTTGACGATTTCATGCTTGCTGATCTCAGTGGTGCCAAGAGCACGAAGCTCATTTGTGATGTCAGTGAGGCGATCAAACGTGAGCTGGACATTCTCATTGTCGTTTCTCTTGAAGCGGTTGAAGAGGTTGCGAAGAACACTGATCCTTTGATCTCTCTGGGTTGAGACGCCTTCGTTGACCTTGGAGAGCCAGTCCCAGACTAGCTTCGATGTTTCCAGAGCACTCACACGGCCATACTGTCCTTTGGTCAGATGACCACAGATGATGATCTTGGCAGTAGAATCCAGTTGAATGAACTTCTTGACATCAGCAGGGGTGACACCTTCACCAGTCTTGGGAACACCATTCTTGACGACATACCAGAGGTCGACATCAATGGCTTCAAGATGCATGCGCATCTTATTCTTCCAGTAGGGATATTCAGTTCCATCGAAGACGGGGAACGCAGCGGAGACTTTGATTATCCCTGCAGTCGACATAGCTAAACTTCCAGGTGGTTAAACCGAATCACACAGAACAAGGGAGTACCTTGCTCTGATACCAATTGAAAGTGATAGTTATCGACTAGAGGGGGGTGAATAGGCGATTTTTATGAAAGTCTTCAAAACATGGGATTTTCGAAGACAAACAATAGAAATGAACCTATTAACATGCAGCGTAAGGTAGACTACACTAAGCAAGCCATAGTCAAGTATTCAATGAAGTGAAAGCACGAAGACTAATAGCAGCTAGGTAGTGAAGATCAGGATGGAAGATAGTATGAAGCCAAACAACAATAGTAGTCACACAGTGAAGTCAAACAGGTAGTGCAAACAGGCAATGACTTCACGAAGACAAACTGTAGGTAAAGAGAGGGAGAGGATAGAACCAGTCACTTGGTGAGGACAACAATTTGTTGGACCAGTTCCAGTTGCTGTGACAACTGTACGTCTGGTTAGGGAGGCTGAGATTTAACTCAGAAGACCGTGTCTTCACCTTATTCCCCTTGAGTTAAGGACACCCAGTCCTCGCCCAATCACTCTGGTAAGTCTTCAAGGTAGACTTCCAAACCTTCACAGACTTTGTTCACCGGCGATCCACAATGACTCTTGGATGCTCAGAACGCGACGCCTAACCGGCTGGAGGATTCACAGTCCTCAAGTGTAACAAGTCTTCAGGTCACGCGGACAGAAAGACTTCAGTGATGCCTAACACTCTTTGGCTCTGGGTGTTTGGGCTTTGTCCTCGCAAGGATTTCTCTCTCTCAAAAGCTTCGGAGGTGGGTTGCTCTCAAACGACAAAAGCCGTGTACTAACTCTGAGCAGCCACCAATTTATGGTGTAGGGGTGGGCTATTTATAGCCACTACGCAACCCGACCTGATTTGTCCGAAATGACCCTGGGTCACTAAGGAACTGACACGTGTTCCAGCGGTCAGATTTCAAACACACACGACAGCCTGACTTGGGCTACAAAGAAAGCTGACTCATCCAACTCTGGATAAGATTTGCTCTCATTGTCTTCGCTCGAAGACATAGGATTTGGTTGAGCATCACTTCAGTCACTCTGATTTTGTTCACTGGGACCCCACTTAACAGTACGGTGGTTCCTATGACTCAACAAAGAAGAAAAGGAAACAACAAAACAACTAAGTCTTCGTGCTCCATAGTCTTCACACGATGTCTTCTCTTGTCATAGTCTTCAATGTGAATATCTTCACATAGCACCATTGTCTTCAATGTCTTCATACATTTTTAGGGGTCATCTCCGGTAGGTAAACCGAATCAATGAGGGACTACTACCTGTGTTATCCTGCAATTCACACAAACACATTAGTCCCTCAACCAGGGTTGTTGTCAATACTCCAAAACTAACTAGGGGTGGCACTAGATGCACTTACATACCTCCTCAATAACGTAAGGACCTTCCTATTTAGAGAGAAGTTTTCCTCCAAAAAGTCTTAAACGCGAATTGAATAGCAACACATAATCACCTACATTAACCTTTTCTTTAAAAAGTTTGGCATTCTCATAGGCCTGGGTTCTCCATTCATCAAGTGAGCTAATGTCAAATAACCTCTTCTCACCGGAAAGTTTGAAATCATAATGGAGCTCTTTAATGGCCCAATATGCCTTATGTTCTAGTTCAAGAGGTAAGTGACATGCTTTTCCATAAACCATTTTATACGGAGACATACCCATAGGATTTTTATATGCAGTTCTATAGGCCCATAATGCATCATCAAGTTTCTTGGACCAATTCTTTCTAGATCTATTAACAGTATTTTGCAAAATTAATTTGAGCTCTCTACTACTCAATTCTACTTGACCACTAGACTGCGGGTGATATGGAGATGCAATTCTATGATTAACATCATACTTAGCAAGCATTTTACGAAAAGCACCATGAATAAAATGTCAACCACCATCAGTCATTAAGTATCTAGGGACTCCAAACCTCGGAAAAATAACTTCTTTAAGCATCTTAATAGAGGTGTTATGATCAGCACTAGTAGTTGGAATAGCTTCTACCCACTTAGTAACGTAATCAACAACAACTAAAATATGTGTATACCCATTAGAGGAAGGAAACGGTCCCATATAATCAAAGCCCCAAACATCAAATGGCTCAATAACAAGTGAATAATTCATAGGCATTTCTTGACGTCTACTAATATTACAAATCCTTTGACATTCGTCACAAGTCAAGACAAACTTACGGGCATCTTTGAAGAGAGTAGGCCAATAAAAACCGGATTGCAATACCTTATGCGCAGTTCTATCTCTGGCGTGGTGTCCTTCATAAGCTTCAGAGTGACACTTGCATAGGATCTGTTCCTGTTCATGCTCAGGTATACAATGTCTAATAACACCATCTACTCCTTCTTTATAAAGGTGTGGGTCATTCCAAAAGTAATGTCTTAAATCATAGAAAAACTTTTTCTTTTGCGCTATGTGAAACTAGGTGGTATAAATTTAGCAACAATTTAATTAGCATAATCAGCATACCATGGAGCAGCACGAGAAGCATTTATGACGGCTAATTGTTCATCAAGAAAGCTATCATCAATAGGTAGTGGTTCATCAAGAACATTCACTAACCTAGACAAGTTGTCTGCAACGGGGTTCTCAGCTCCCTTTCTATCAATAATATGCAAATCAAATTCTTGTAACAAGAGAACCCATCTAATAAGTCTAGGTTTAGCATCTTTATTTTCCATAAGATATTTAATAGCAGCATGATCAGTGTGAATAGTTACTTTAGAATCAACAATATAAAGTCTGAACTTATCACAAGCAAATACAACTGCTAAAAATTCTTTTTCAGTAGTAGCATAATTTCTCTGGGCATTGTCTAGAGTTTTACTAGCATATTGGATAACATTTAATTTCTTATCAACTCTTTGTCCTAGAACAACACCTACAACATAATCACTAGCAACACACATAATTTCAAAGGGTAAATTCCAATTAAGAGGCTGAACAATAGGTGCAGAAATCAATGCTTTCTTAAGTATTTCAAATGCTTCTACACAATCATCATCGAAGACAAAAGGAATATCTTTTCGTAAGAGGTTAGTCAGAGGCCTGGAGATTTTAGAGAAGTCCTTAATGAACCTCCTATAAAAACCGGCATGACGAAGAAAACTTCTTATACCTTTAATGTCCTTGCGACACGACATCTTTTCAATAGCATCCACTTTAGCTTTATCAACATCAATACCTCTTTCAGAAATTTTATGCCCCAAGACAATACCTTCATTAACCATAAAGTGGCACTTCTCCCAATTCAAGACAAGGTTAGTTTCTTCACATCTCTGCAAAACTCGATCAAGGTTGCTCAAGCAATCATCAAAAGAAGTTCCATATACGGAGAAATCATCCATGAAAACCTCAACAATCTTTTCACAAAAATCAGAGAATATAGCCATCATGCATCTTTGAAAGATAGCAGGTGCATTACATAAACCAAAAGGCATATGTCTATAAGTAAAGGTACCGAAAGGGCAAGTAAAAGTGGTCTTTTCTTGATCCTCTTTTGACACAGTTATTTGAGAGAAACTGGAATAACCATATAGAAAGAAAAAATGCGTATGTTTGGATAATCTTTCTAGCATTTGATCAATGAAAGGTAAAGGGTAATGATCCTTTTTAGTAGCTTTATTTAGTTTGCGGAAATCAATTACCATTCTATAACCTGTAACAATTCTTTGTGGGATCAATTCATCTTTATCATTAGGAACAACAGTAATACCTCCCTTCTTAGGGACACAATGGACAGGACTTACCCACTGACTACCAGCAATGGGATAAATTATACCTGCCTCCAGAAGCATTAGTATTTCTTTTCTTAATTACCACTTCTTTCATCTTAGGATTTAACCGTCGTTGGTCATCAACAACTGGTTTAGCGTCTTTCTCCAATTTTATTTTGTGCTGGCATAAAGTGGGACTAATGCCCTTAAGATCATCAAGAGTATATCCAATAGCAGCATGGTGCTTCTTTAAAGTTTTCAATAATTTATTTTCTTCATGCTCTGAAAGGTTAGCAATAATAATAACAGGATATATCCTTTTCTCATCAAGATAAGCATATTTAAGAGTACCAGGTAATGGTTTAAGCTCAAACACGGGATCACCCTTGGGTGGAGGAGGATCCCCTAGGATTTCAACAGGCAAGTTGTGTTTCAAAATAGGTCCTTGTTTAAAAAATACTTCATCTATTTCCCTTCTTTCATTCATAAACATATCATTTTCATGGTCTAGCAGATATTGTTCTAAAGGATCATTAGGAGGAACGGCAATAGAAGCAAGACCAATAATTTCATCTTTACTAGGCAATTCCTCGTCACGGGGTTGTCTACGAAATTTAGAAAAATTAAACTCATGGGACATATCCCCTAACCCAATAGTCACAACATCCTTTTTGCAGTCTATCCTAGCATTAATAGTATTCAAGAAGGGTCTACCAAATATGACGGGACAAAAGCTATCTTGTGGGGAACCAAGAACAAGAAAATCAGCAGGATATTTAACTTTCCCACACAAGACTTCAACATCTCTAACAATCCCAACTGGTGAAATAGTGTCTCTATTGGCAAGCTTAATTGTGACATCAATTTCCTCTATCTCAGCAGGTGCAATTTCATGCATAATTTCTTTGTATAAGGAATGAGGTATCGCACTTGCACTAGCACCAATATCACATAAGCCATGATAGCAATGATCTCCTATTTTAACAGAAATAACAGGCATGCCTACATAGGTCTATGTTTATTTTTAGTATCAGGTCTAGCAATTCTAGCAGCTTCGTTACAGAAGTAAATAACATGCCCATCAATATTATCAGCCAAGAGATCCTTAACCATAGCAATACTAGGTTCAACTTTAATTTGCTCAGGGGGTTTGGGTGTCCTAATATTACTTTTGTTGACCACAGTTGAAGCTTTAGCATGATCCTTTATTCTAACAGGGAAAGGTGGTTTCTCAATATAAGCAGTAGGAATGACAGGATCATTATAAGTGATAGTCTTTTCTTCAACTTTAATAGGTGCAACTACTTTTACTTCAATGGGAGGATTATATTTAAAACACTTCTCCTTAGGGAGATCAACATGAGTAGCAAAGGATTCACAGAAAGAAGCTACTATCTCATAGTCAAGTCCATATTTAGTGCTAAATTCATGCAAAACATCAGTATCCATAAAAGATTTAACACAATCAAACTTAGGTGTTATACCTGACTCCTTACCTTCGTCGAGGTCCCAATCTTCAGAGTTGCGTTTAATTCTTTCCAATAAATTCCATTTGAATTCAATAGTCTTCATCATAAAATATCCAGTACAAGAAGTATCCAGCATGGAGCGATTATTGAGAGAAAGCCGAGCATAAACATTTTGAATAATAATTTCTCTTGAGAGCTCATGATTGGGGTATGAATATAACATTGACTTAAGCCTCCCCCAAGCTTGAGCGATTCTTTCTCCTTCGCGAGGCCAAAAATTATACATATAATTACGATCACGATGAACAAGATGCATAGGATAAAACTTCTGATGAAATTCCAATTTCAATCGGTTGTAGTTCCATGATCCCATATCATCACATAGCCTAAACCATGTCAATGCCTTTCCCTTCAAAGATAAAGGGAAGACCTTCTTCTTGATAACATCCTCGGGCATACCTGCAAGCTTAAATAATCCACAAACTTCATCCACATAGATTAGGTGCAAATCGGGATGTAATGTTCCATCTCCTGTAAAAGGATTAGCTAGCAGTTTCTCTATCATACCTGAAGGGATTTCAAAGTAAACATTTTCAGTAGGTTCAGTAGGTTGAGGAGAAACTCTTTGCTCTACTGGTTGGGGCGAAGATACCCCGAACAAGCCCCTCAAATGATTATGTTCCATAGTAACAAGTGACAGTAAATTTCAGCAAACTATATAAATTTTTCCTTACCAAAGGCGCTTCACTTCCCGGCAATGGCGCTAGAAAAGAGTCTTGATGACCCACAAGTATAGGGGATCTATTGTAGTACTTTTGATAAGTAAGATTTTCGAACCAAACGAGGAGCAGAAGGAAATGATAAGCGGTTTTCAGTAAAGTATTCTCTGTAGGCACTGAAATTATCGGTAAGAGATAGTTTTGTGATAAGGTAATTTGTAACGGGAAACAAGTAATGAAAGTAAATATGGTACAGCAAGATGTCCCAATCCTTTTTGTAGCAAAGGACAAGCCTGGACAAACTCTTATATAAAGGAAAACGCTCCCGAGGACACATGGGAATTATCGTCAAGCTAGTTTTCATCACACTCATATGATTCGCATTCGTTACTTTGATAATTTGGTATGTGGGTGGACCGGTGCTTGGGTGTTGTCCTCTCTTGGAAAAGCATACCACTTATGATTAACCCCTATTGCAAGCATCCGCAACTACAAAAGAAGTATTAAGGTAAACCTAACCATAGCATGAAACATATGGATCCAAATCAGCCCCTTACGAAGCAACTCATAAACTAGGGTTTAAGCTTCTGTCACTCTAGCAACCCATCATCTACTTATTACTTCCCAATGCCTTCCTCTAGGCCCAAACAATGGTGAAGTGTCATGTAGTCGACGTTCACATAACACCACTAGAGGAGAGACAACATACATCTCATCAAAATATCGAATGAATACCAAATTCACATGACTACTTATAGCAAGACTTCTCCCATGTCCTCAGGAACAAACGTAACTACTCAAAAATCATATTCATGTTCATAATCAGAGGGGTGTTAATATGCATAAAGGATCTGAACATATGATCTTCCACCAAATAAACCAACTAGCATCAACTACAAGGAGAAATCAACACTACTAGCAACCCACAGGTACCAATCTGAGGATTTGGGACAAAGATTGGATACAAGAGATGAACTAGGGTTTGAGAGGAGATGGTGCTGGTGAAGATGATGATGGAGATTTACCCCCTCCCGCTGAGAGGATCATTGGTGATGACGATGGCGATGATTTCCCCCTCCCGGAGGGAAGTTTCCCCAACAGAACAGCTCCGCCGGAGCCCTAGATTGGTTCCGCCTCGTGGCGGCGGAGTTTTTTCCCGAAAGCTTGCTTATGATTTTTTCAAGGGTAAAAGACTTCATATAGCAAAAGATGGGCACCGGAGGCCTGCCAGGGGGCCCACGAGGCAGGGGGTGCGCCCCCCACCCTCGTGGATGGTGGGTGGACCCCCTCTAGTACTTTCTTCGCTCAGTATTTTTTAATAATTCCAAAAATAACTTCCATGAAGTTTCAGGACTTTTGGAGTTGTGTAGAATAGGTCTCTAATATTTGCTCCTTTTCCAGCCCAGAACTCCAGCTGCCGACATTCTCCCTCTTCATGTAAACCTTGTAAAATAAGAGAAAATAGGCATAAGTATTGTGACATAACGTGTAATAACAGCCCATAATGCAATAAATATCGATATAAAAGCATGATGCAAAATGGACGTATTAGCTTCATACTGTCTTCCATCCTGATCCATACTACGTAGCTGTTGATAGCCTTCGTGCTTTCACTTCATTGGCTACTTGAATATGGCTTGTCTAGTGTAGTCTACCTTCCGCTGCATATCAATAGGTTCATTTCTATCGTTTGTCTTCAAATACCTCGTGTTTTGAAGACTCTCATAAAAATCGCCTATTCAACCCCCCCCCTCTAGTCGATAACAAGCACTTTCAATTGGTACCAGAGCAAGGTGATCCCTTGTTCTATGTGATTCAGTTTAACCACCCAGAGTTTTAGCTATGTCGCCTGCAGGGATAATCAAGGTCTCCACTGCATGCCCTGTCTTCGATGGCACTGATTACCCCTACTAGAAGAATAAGATGTGTATGCATCTTGAAGCCATTGACATCGACCTCTGGTATGTCGTCAAGAATGGCGTTCCCAAGGTCGGTGAAGGTGTCACCGCTGTTGATGTCAAGAGGTTCATTCAACTGGATTCAACTGCCAAGAACATCATCTGTGGTCATCTGACCAAAGGACAGTACGGTCGTGTGAGTGCACTGGAAACTGCGAAGCTAGTCTGGGACTGGCTCTCCAAGGTCAACGAAGGCATCTCAACTTAGAGAGACTCAAGGATTGATGTTCTTCGCAACCTCTTCAACCGCATCAAGAGAAACGATAATGAGAATGTCCAGCTCATGTTTGATCACCTCACTGATATCACAAATGAGCTTCGCGCACTTGGCGCCACTGAGATCACCAAGTACGAAATCGTCAAGATGCTTCTAAGATCACTTGACAGCTCATTCGACACCCTGGACCTGATGATTCAAGAATGTTCTAACTTCAAGACTCTCGATCCGTCTAACATACTTGAGAGGTTCAACACACATGAGTTCTAGTTATCTGAGAAGAGAGACATCTATGGCCCCAACTATGGCCGAACTCGCACTTTGAAGGCAAAGGTTGTTTCCTCATCTGAAGAAGAAGAATCTGACTGCAGTTCGATGGATCCCAAAGACATTGGAAAGGAGCTAGCTATGCTCGTGAAGAAGTTCCAGAAGTTCTCCAAGAAGAAAGATTTCAGAAAGTCTTCAAGATCTAGCTCAATAAATGATGAAGCTTCTACTCGTGACCACAAGAAGAGAACATGGCACAAATGCAAGAAACCAGGTCACTACATCTCTGAGTGTCCTCAATGGGACAATGAGACAAAGAAGAAGAAAAAGAGCAAGGAATATGATTCTGATGACAAGAAGAAGAAGAAATCCTCAAAGTCTTCTTCGAAGTCTTCATCTCAAGAAGAGCTCGTCAAGCAAGGCTCGTGCATTTGTTGGCAAGGAGATGGATTCAGAGGAGGAGTCTGCTTCTGAGGAGGCGGAGGTGATTCTGAGGAGGAGTCCGATTCAGGCGTGGCAAGCCTAGCTCTAGCTTCAACGTATGTCGCCAAGTCCATCTTCAACACAGAAGACAATGGCCTCGTCCCCAACGCTGATGCTGATGATGAGGATGACTCTACCCCTACCTACTACTTCATGGCACATGGTGCCAAGGTAAACTCACGCGATGCTTACTTTCAAACATCCAGTGAGGATGACTCTGAATGTGAATCTACACCTAGCTACAGAACACTTGCTAAAATTGCAACTGAACAACAAATGGCTATGGAACATATTCAAAAGTTGCTAGACAAAAGCAATGACCCGTTGGACGCGGAAATGACACGAACTCGGTCCTTAATTGAAGACATTAAAAATCTTCACGTTAAGTACGAGGAACCTGAAAGTCATCATGAAACGCTCTCAACTACTCATGAAAAGCTTTCCTATGATTATCTTCAAAGGAAGCAAGAACTTGAGAACTTGAGAGCGACTCATGAAGTTCTTCAAAAGGAGAACGAGTCACTCCACGCTCAACAGATCAGTTTCGCTCAGGAAGGTTTTGATCCACCATGTCTAAAATGTCTTGAGCGTGATAATGTTGTCTCTGTTGCTGAATGTTCTACTGCTGCTACTTTTGCAATATCTTCAACTGCTGATGTGGCAACTAACCCCTCTACTGAGGATACCACTACTATTGCTGATGAGAATGCCAGGTTGATGACATTGCTTGAAACAGGAATGTACAAAAGTCTCAAACGGCATCAGACACTATGTGATGTCCTCAAGAAACAAATTCTGAACCGAAACCCTAGGAAAGAGGGTGTTGGGTTCGAGAGGAAAATGAATGTTGATGGTTCATACTGGAAGCCTAAGCAGTACCCCAAAACCACATGGGTTGCTGCAAAGGGACCTTCAGTGGATCCATCTACCTTATCTGGCTTCACTTGTGCTAACCCGATTATCATTGATGAATCCTTTGAAGCAAACTATAAACTGTTTAAGAATCAGAATGGTGAAGTGTATGCCAGGTATATTGGTACTAACTGCAGGAATGGACCACCTTTGAGATCTGGGTGCCCAAAAGTTGTCTTGAGAAGCTTCCTGTGAATGTCATCATGACACCACCTGGGAAGAAGACAAACCCTAGACCAAAGGCTTCATATGGTCCAAAGGCTTCATACAAACAGAGGACTCACCAGAGTCACCCTAACGCCAATGTTTTGCAGGGAAACCATACTCAGACTTATGAATATGAGCGTGTTTCATCAAACCACTATGTTCATAAGACCAAGAACTTTTATGCTTATTCTTATGAGTATTATTCACCTCCTGCAAGGCTATTTGCTAGGGCTCCAAAGCCGAAGTTCTCGGATGCTGCACTTAGACTCATTGCTTCTAAACCACCCCAGAAGATGTGGGTGGTTAAGAAAAATTAACTCTCTTTTGCAGGGAAAGGTCTCCAGCCAGAAATCAAAGGCTTATGATGCTTATGCTGGGGACCTAAAACATCTTGTGTGAGTCAAGATAAAATGCCAGAATGGTCTTACTATGTATTCCATCCCAGGATTTCTTGACAAACATCCTATCTACCCTAACTAGGATCTGAACTTTCATAATATGCTTGTTCGTCAAATGTTTATGCTTCACATTTCCCTCGGTGAAGCCTATCCCCCTAACTGCACTGTAGGGTACGACACCAAAGGCTTCTGAGTGGATTATGGACAGTGGATGCACTAACCACATGACTGGTGATCGAAGTCTTCTTATGGATTCAACCCTACATCCATCAGACAAAAGTCACATCACATTTGTTGACACTGGTAAAAGCAAGGTATTGGGCCTAGGTAGAGTTGCAATCTCAAAGGATCAGCACATGGATAAAGTGATGCTTGTTGAATCCCTTGGTTTCAACTTAATGTCTGTCTCAATGCTTTGCGACCTGAAAATGATTATTATATTTGGAAAATATCGTTGCCATGTGCTTATGAAATCTGACAAATCTCTAGTCTTCGAAGGGTATCGAAAGGATGATCTGTATATGGTAGATTTTTCAGCAGGACCACAGTTGGTCGTATGTCTTCTAGCAAAAGCTTCAGAGTTCTGGCTCTAGCATCGGAGGCTAGGGCATGCCGGCATGAGGAACCTATACACTCTCGCGAAAAAGAAGCGTGTCATAGGCATCGAAGGCGTCAAGTTCAAGAAGGATCATCTATGTGGTGCCTGCGAAGCTGGAAAGATGACTAGGGCCAAGCATCCCTCGAAGACAATCATGACGATGACACGTCTCTTCGAGCTGCTTCACATGGACTTATTTCGCCCTACTCACTACTCTACTCTCACTACCACTGCGTGCCTCTATGGTTTCGTCATTGTTGATGATTACTCGAGATATACATGGGTGCGCATGATTCTCTACAAGAATGAAGTGCAGGATGTCTTCAGACGATTCGCCAATCATGCCATGACCAACTATGGTATCAAGATCAAGCACATCAGAAGTGACAACGGCATAGAATTCAAGAACACCGGCCTCGACACTTATCTTGATACTTTGGGCATCACACATGAGTTCTCAGCTCCTTACACGCCTCAGCAGAATGGCATCATGGAGCGCAAGAACAGAACCCTCATTGAGATGGCACAGACGATGCTTGATGAGTACAAGACACCAAGGAAGTTCTGGCCTGAAGCCATTGATACTGCATGCCACGTCATCAACCGTGTTTATCTTCACAAGCTTCTAAATAAGACATCATATGAGCTCCTGACTGGTAAGAAGCCAAACGTCAGCTACTTCAGAGTATTTGGTGCTAAGTGCTGGATCAAGGATCCGCATCACACTTCAAAATTTGCACCGAAAGCACATGAAGGTTTTATGCTTGGCTACGGAAAGGATTCACACTCCTAAAGAGTCTTCAACCTCTTTCACTATAATGTGGTTGAAACTGTGGATGTGCGGTTCGATGAGACTAACGGCTCGCAAAGAGAGCACCTGCCAAATGTGCTAGATGAAGCCTCACCAAGTGAATCTATCAAGCTTATGGGTACTAGAGAAATCATACCTTCAGAGGCACAGGCTGAAGAGGAAATCATCATTTCTGCACCTAATCAACCCGAAGACACTGCTCAGCCTGAAGCCAATGTTGAAGATGAAGACAATGATCAGCAAGGGCAAAATCTTCGTCCAGTTCATCTTTGTGTTGCAAATGAAGTACAAATTGAGAAGATAATTGATAGCATCAATGCACCTGGTCCACTCACTCGTTCAAGAGCAACACAGCTAGTAAATTTCCGTGGGCACTTTGCATTTGTCTCTATATCTAAACCCAAGAAAGTTGATGAAGCCTTCATGGAACCTGAATGGATCCAAGCTATGCAAGAAGAGCTTAAACAGTTCGAACTGAACAATGTATGGGAGCTAGTGAAGCGTCCTGATCCTCGCAAACACAATATCATTGGCACCAAGTGGATATATCGCAACAAACAAGATGAGCATGGTCAAGTCGTCAGAAAGAAGGATTGTCTTGGTACTCAAGGTTACACTCAAGTTGAAGGGATTGACTTCGATGAAACATTTGCTCCTGTGGCTAGGCTTGAAGCTATTCGCATTCTGCTAGCCTATGCCAACTACAACAACATTCTTCTGTACCAAATGGATGTAAAGAGTGCCTTTCTCAACGGCAAAATTGAAGAAGAAGTGTATGTTGCTCAACTACCTGGCTTTGAAGACCCAAAGTGTCCTGACATGGTATACAAGCTCAACAAGGCACTGTATGGCCTCAAACAAGCACCTCGAGCTTGCTATGACACACTCAAAGACTTCCTGAAGAGCAAAGGCTTCAAACCTGGTTCTCTAGATCCCACTCTCTTCACGAAGACATATGATGGTGAACTGTTTGTATGCCAAATCTACGTGGATGACATTATCTTCGGCTGCACTGACAAGTGATACAGTGACGAGTTTTGGCATATGATGCAAGATCAATATCAGATGTCCATGATGGGTGAGCTGAAATTCTTCCTCGGTCTTCAAATTCTTCAGCAGAGCAATGGCATCTTCATTTCACAAGAGAAATATCTCAAAGATTGTCTGGAGAAGTTTGGGATGCAAGACTGCAAAGGGTACATGACGCCAATGCCAACCAAAGGTCAATTGGGTCCCGACGACAATGGTAAAGAGTTCGATCAAAAGGTATACCACTCCATGATTGGTTCATTGCTCTACTTATGTGCATCTAGGCCAGATATAATGCTTAGGGTTTGCATGTGTGCCCGATTCCAAGCAGCACCAAAGGAATCGCATCACTTAGCAGTGAAGCAAATTCTTCGATATTTGGCTTACACCCCAACACTAGGATTATGGTATCCAAAGGGCTCAGAGTTTGATCTAGTTGGATTCTCAGATGCTGATTATGTTGTTGACAAGGTTGATCGCAAGTCCACATCAGGAACATGTCACTTTCTTGGACGGTCTCTTGTATGTTGGTCTTCAAAGAAGCAGAATTGCGTATCCCTCTCCACTGCTGAATCTGAATACATTGCTGCTGGATCTTGTTGCGCTCAACTTCTATGGATGAAGCAAAATCTCGAGGACTATGGCATCCACCTAAAGCATGTGCCACTCTACTGCGACAATGAAAGCACCATCAAGATTGCCAACAACCCTGTTCAACACTCGAAGACAAAGCACATTCAGATCCGTCATCACTTTCTCAGAGATCATGTCATGACGGAAGATATTGATATCATTCACGTCAACACTGAAGAACAATTGGCAGATATGTTCACAAAGCCCTTGGATGAGAAAAGGTTTTGCAAGTTGCGGTGTGAGCTAAATATCTTAGAATCCTCAAATGTCATGTGATTGGACACACATCCTAACGCTTATGCATGTTGATGACTTAGATGTGCATCACATGAAGTAACGTATATCTTCAATCAATGAATGTATACACTCTAAGTGTGAATACATTAACGCGTAATTTGACTTCGGAGCGCCATGATAATTGTGCGACGTGTCCGGTTCTAATAGTTCCTATACGGTGGGTAACGCCACCACCAAACTTTCTCGAAGATTTTCTTTTGGCGTCATGATTGCATTATCTTCGCATTTGGTTTGTCTTCAACATTGATTTATCTTAAAGGTTTATCTTCGCAATGTTGATTTAGTCTTTTATACACATATATATGATGTTCTGTCCTCTACATCATTCACTTATAGCTATGTCTTCGAACTTGCCTTTTTTCTGAACTAAGTGAATGTGATCGGACCCTAACCCCTTATGTGCTTCTTCCTTAAACTCTATCTATCTAGTCATATGCGTACTATTGAAACTTGTCAAATGTCTTCACTGCATCCTTGTCAGCTGAAGATACAGAGACACACATTTAAAACTGCTTCCAATGATATATCTCTTTTGCATGAATCCCGGAGAAGCTGGAACGATCACCCGACAAACCAGGCGTGTGTGGGAACATGGAACAACTTTCAATGAGTTGCATGCACGCCACGTGTCCATCAGATGTGAACCGCCAGGGGCACCTGCGTAATTACGTTGTGCAGCCCTCTACCTTATAAACTGCGCGATCATTATCTTTTCTTCCACCTCGCCACCTCACTCAAACCCTAGCGCCTCTGCTAGCTCGCATCGACGCCGGAGACGAAGCGCTTTGCTGCCGCGACTTCTTCGACGCCGTCCTCACGTCGGCCGCGGACCTCATCTTCTCCACCACCGCCGTAGGTGTCTTCTGCCTCCATGTTAGGGCGCGGGAGATTTAACTGCTAGGCTTCCTTCTCTGCCTCGTCTAGCAGTTCATCAGTGGTAATTAAATCTCAATTTTTACTATCTTTTTTGATCCGTCAAATCCATCCACTTCAACCAAAAGTGGTTTCTATACTTCCAAATCCGGATCTCTCTCTGTCTGCATCTCATATCATGCGAAGGATATTCACTTATGCTTCATAACTGGTTAGATCCCTCACTTGTACTTATCCAAGGATTCGTACAAATCTGGAACCAACTCTCTTCATATACGTGAATGTCTTTGCTCTATGAGGTCAATGTCTTCAAACTGATTTATCTTCAAAATCTTCTGAGAATGCATATGACCTCTTCCCCTTCCCTCACACCTCTAATGCTGTCACAGGTACATGTCTGTGGGAGAATCCCTTGGTTCTCATAGTCTGCATTCATTTGCAGAGTTCTTACAGCATCATATTCACTCCCCTGAAGCCAGTTCTTGTCTGACCAGTAGACGGAAGCCTTTCACTATTCTGAAGCCTATCAGTCTGAATATCATGGCCACTAAGAAATCAGCAAGGAAAGGTGGCAGGTAGCGCCGAGGCAATACAGCTCTAGATCTGCCTCCGTGTAACACCCTGAGGATCATGCTACAGTAACCCTCTGTGATTAAGCTAATCATGTTGCTAAACAGGGCTTGATCACATTTGGAACACATTTCTTTTCAAACTCCTAATTCAAACTTCAATTAAATTTAAAGTGGAAAATAAAAGTTTTCAAAAATTTAAACAAAAATGTTCGGGGACTGCCAGAAATTGCACTGATAATTATTGTGGAGAAAACACATTTTTATAAAATACCTAAATACTTTTAAGTGAAATAAAACAGAAAAGGAAATAAACAAATAAAAAGAAAACAGAAACAGAACAGGCAAAGGAAAAAAAGAAAAAAAAAAGGAGAAGGCCCTTTCCCCCCGCCCCCCCCCCCCCCGCTGGACCCCTGGCCCGACTGGGCCGACCCCCGGCCCAGCCGGCCTAGCCCATCTCCCACTCCCGCTCGCCCCCTTCCCTGTTCCCCCGACCGGGGTCGGAACAGGGGCCGTCCCCGCCGCACCCCCTCGCCGGCGACCGGGAGGATAAGGGCGCCAGCTCCCCCCCGCCTCCCCAGGCCTCACTCCCACTCACCCCCCGCTCTCTCTCTCGGCCGCTGCGCCTCCCCCGTCAGATCCACCTCCCTCTCCCCTTCGATCCCCACCGCCCGACGTGCTCGCCGCCGTTCCCGTCGTTCACACGGCCACCGTGCCCCAATCGCCACCTCGCCGTGTCATACGCCGTCGCCGCCCTCGACTACACCACCTCCGCCTCTCCGTTGAAGCTCGGAGCCACTGCAACGGCCTCCCCGAGCTCGTCTTCAACTTCGGACGCCGGCGACCCCCTTCTTCCCCGGCGACGACCTGCTGCTCCTAAGCTCTCACCGGCCTACGTGTGCCGCGCGGTGAGCCTCTTCCCCCTCCTCCCCTGTCCTTTCTCTCTCGCGCGCCCCCTAGCTTCTTCCCCGTGCGCGCCCGAACGCCGCGCCGCGAGCTCGCCGCCGGCGGGTCTCCGGTGACCTTTTGGTCACGGGCTCAAGCCCGCAGCACTCCCCACCGCACGTAGAAGCTTCCCAGCCCCTCCGCTTGCTCGACCGCCCGCCGTAGCCACGTTTCCATCGGGCACCCGTGCGCGTCGCCGCCTCCGCCACTCGCCGGCGCCGATTCCGTCCAAGTCCGGCGAAGCCCCGGCCACCCCTGGATGCGGCGCTGTGAGCCCTTTCGAATGGGCCTAGCCCCGCTCCTCCCCGAGCCCCGTAGCGCGATTCCGGCCAACTCCGGCGAGGGGCCGCCGCTGATTTGGTCGCCGGAGTTGCTCCGGCACCGGCCGCCGACGTGGCTGGCCTGCCCCCCCCCCCAGTGCCACTGCCAGTGGGCCCGTGGGTCCCATTTGACTGGGTTGACCCAGTCAACTGCTGACTGGGCAGGCCCAGCCACTGACATGCGGGCCCCGCCGCAAAATTAAAAAAAAAGAGAAAAAGAAAAATGTTTTATAAATAAAAATAATTAATTAACTTAATCACTCACTGACAGGTGGGCCCAGTAGTTAATTAACTAAAAATTAATTAGTTTAATCTTCTGTTTAACCCACTGTCTATGACAGGTGGGTCCCCCGTGTCAGTTTTGACCAGTCAACCGGACTGTTGACCGCTGACGTCACTCATACGTCATGCTGACGTCATATCCCTTTTCTGTTAATTAAATAATTCCAGAAATTCAAATAAACTTTGAAAATTCATATCTTTTAAACCGTAACTCGGATGAAAATGTTTTCTATATGAAAGTTGCTCAGAACGACGAGACAAATCCGAATACGCATTCCGTTCGTCCACCACACCTCCCTAACCTATCGAACTAGCAACTCTCCCCCTCCGATCCGTCTGTCCGAAAACGCGAAACATCGGGAATACCTCCCGGATGTTCCCCCCCTTCGCCGGTACCACCTACTGTCGCGTTAGGGCACACCTAGCACTGTTCATTGTCATGTCACGCATCGTCATGCTTATGATTGCATTGTATTTACTGTTTCTTCCCCCCTCTTCTCTCCGGTAGACTACGAGACCGACCCTGCTGCTGCCCAGTTCGACTACGGAGTTGACGACCCCTCCTACTTGCCAAAGCAACCAGGCAAGCCCCCCCTTGATCACCAGATATCGCCTATTCTTCTCTATACTGCTTGCATTAGAGTAGTGTAGCATGTTACTGCTTTTCGATATCCTATCCTGATGCATAGCCTATCCTTGCTACTACCGTTGATACCTTTACCTGCAATCCTACATGCTTAGTATAGGATGCTAGATTTCCATCAGTGGCCCTACATTCTTGTCTATCTGCTGTGCTATACTATCGGGCCGTGATCACCTGGGCGGAGATCACGGGTATATACTTATATACTACATACATGACACATGTGATGACTAAAGTCGGGTCGGCTCGTAGGAGTACCCGCAAGTGGATCTTTGTGGCGGAGCGACAGGGCAGGTTGAGACCACCTAGGTGAGAGGTGGGCCTGGCCCTGGTCGGCGTTCGCGGATACTTAACACGCTTAACGAGATCTTGGTATTTGATCTGAGTCTGGCCATTTGGTCTATACACACTAACCATCTACGCGGGAGTAGTTATGGGTATCCCGGCGTCGTGGTATCAGCCGAAGCCTTCTTGATGTCAGCGACTGAGTGGCGCGCGCCGGATTGGACTGGAACGCCACTAGGCTAGGTCTGCTTCCGGCCGCGTACGCAACGTGCAGGTGTGCATAGGGCGATGGGCCCAGACCCCTGCGCGCATAGGGTTAGACCGGCGTGCTGACCTCTCTGTTGTGCTTAGGTGGGGCTGCGACGCGTTGATCTTACGAGGCCGGGCATGACCCAGGAAAGTGTGTTCGGCCAAATGGGATCGAGCGTGTTGGGTTATGTGGTGCACCCCTGCAGGGAAGTTTATCTATTCGAATAGCCGTGTCCCTCGGTAAAAGGACGACCCGGAGTTGTACCTTGACCTTATGACAACTAGAACCGGATACTGAATAAAATACACCCTTCCAAGTGCCAGATACAACCCGGTGATCGCTCTCTAACAGGGCGACGAGGAGGGGATCGCCGGGTAGGATTATGCTATGCGATGCTACTTGGAGGACTTCAATCTACTCTCTTCTACATGCTGCAAGATGGAGATGGCCAGAAGCGTAGTCTTCGACAGGACTAGCTATCCCCCTTTTATTCTGGCATTCTGCAGTTCAGTCCACTGATATGCCCCTTTACACATATACCCATGCATATGTAGTATAGCTCCTTGCTTGCGAGTACTTTGGATGAGTACTCACGGTTGCTTCTCTCCCTCTTTTCCCCCTTTCCTTTCTATCTGGTTGTCGCAACCAGATGTTGGAGCCCAGGAGCCAGACGCCACCGTCGGCGACGACACTTACGACACTGGAGGTGCCTACTACTACGTGCAGGCCGCTGACGACGACCAGGAGTAGTTAGGAGGATCCCAGGCAGGAGGCCTGCGCCTCGTTCGATCTGTATCCCAGTTTGTGCTAGCCTTCTTAAGGCAAACTTGTTTAACTTATGTCTGTACTCAGATATTGTTGCTTCCGCTGACTCGTCTGTGATCGAGCAATTGTATTCGAGCCCTCGAGGCCCCTGGCTTGTATTATGATGCTTGTATGACTTATTTATGTTGTAGAGTTGTGTTGTGATATCTTCCCGTGAGTCCCTGACCTTGATCGTACACATTTGCGTGCATGATTAGTGTACGGTCAAATTGGGGGCGTCACACTCCGGATCTGCATGAACTATACAAAACAGATCCACAGGAGAACTACAATTAGCGCAAGACACGAATCCAATGGATTCAGAGATATTGGGCAGAACAGTGGTTCAAGTACAACTTTGTCACAACTTGAATATGCTGAGAAGAACGCCATCAAGCGCCCATGGGGCGATATTCTGTACAAGAATCTGCAGCCAAAGTTGAAGCCTGAAGCTATTGCTCAAGGTTTCTATCCGTGCATGGTCCGAGGACCGAAGCCTGAGAATGCCGACCCATCATCCTTATTATGGTGTCATGACGACAATCTGTTCAAGCGCAACTACCAGTTCGCAAAGGAGTCAGCTGCGAAGAACAAGAGGGATCTTGGACTCAACTTCAACCCTGGTTCGTCTGCTCCAAGACAGGATGGCACGCGCGATGCCAATCCCAATGTCATAGGGCCCTTCAATAACTTTGATGGGCTCCTCTCCAACATTGCTGCTCAGAGGGCCACGGTGGATCAATCTGCACATGATGCTGACTCTGAAGATGCTCCTGCTCCACCAAGGTAGAAGAAGAAGAAGAAAACAAAAGCTTCGAAGCCCTCTGCCACACCAAAGGCTTCGTCTATGAAGCCGTTGAAGACTGCACCTCCTGAACCCAGTGTGCAGTGTGAAGATTTGTCTTGGGTCTCCAAGAAGACCAAGAAGACCAAGATGCCCAAGAAAATTTCTGGCCATGGCTGACTCCTGCTGCTGTTCTGCGCAACGAGGAAGACACCATTGATCTATCAAGTGATGAAGATCTTGGTGATGAAGCTCTAGAGATGCTAATCAAGAGCAAGCAAGAGGCAGAGATCTTCAATGATCAGCCCCTCTTTGATGTTAATATTCTGAACAATTTCATCGATGAATGGTTTGATGACCAAAGCATCAGTATTGATGACCTACAGCTGCCCGTGGACATAAGCGTCACGATTCACGGAGCCATTGCCAATGAATTGGCCTTGGCTTAGAAAATCATCGAGTTCAAGAACAAGATGGATCATGAGAAGGCGCATTTCAAGAGGAACATGGGCAAGCTCAGTGTGGCTGATGTTCAAATCTTCAAGAAGATGTTGCATGACCTTAAGGAAGAATTCCACAAGAAGCGTGAAGAATCCAAAGGCTCACACGAGCGATGAAGTACTATGCTCAGAAATGTGTCCAAGCCCACAATGAAGCTGAAAAGCGAAAGGCTCTTGGGAGTCCTGGCATCGACCCCAGGATGGCTGCCAAACAAAAGAAGAAGTCTGTTGCGGCCCAATCCGAAGCTCAACGGCAGGAAGTACCTAGCATTGTCTTCCCTCCCAGCATGACAGGCTCGAAGCCAAAGGTTCCCTCAGCATCTTCAGATATGAAGAAGACATGGCAGGCCGAAGCCGAAGCCAGGAAGAGGAAGCACAAGGATACTTCTGATGATACTCCCTCCAAGAACAAATTGATGACAAAGGCTTCAAAGTCTTCAAAGAAAGAGTGTGCTGCTACCTCAGAGCCCCTCATCGTTGAACCTATTTCAGTTGCTCTCCCTGCCTCCACCAACCGAGAACGTCGCCTTGTGATCCATGAGCCTGCTTCCATAGGTGCCCATGCAAGTAAAGAAGTTCCAGCTGCTGACACCAACGCAGCTGAAGACTTTGGTCACGAAGACAATGTAGATGATGATGTAGTCCTTCCTCAGCTCCAGCCCCAGTCGGTATCATCACCTGCTCTCACTACAAAAATACACTTCTGTGATGATACGTGTTTGTCACAGTAGGTCACATTTTTTGTCATGCATGTACATCCATGACAATTTTATGACAGAATCAAGATAGTCATACCTGTGCTGTCGTAGAAGTGTTCCATGACATTACCAAAATTATCATCACGGAAGCGTCCACTTCCATAACGATAAATCACGCGTCACAGAAGTGCTTTCGTCAAGGGTGACCGACACATGGCATCCACCATAATGGAACGCCGTTAAGCTATCGGGTCCGGTTTTGGATCCGGAAACCCGTTAACAGCCCCGACCAATGGGGATTTTCCACGTGTAAAATCATCATTGGCTGGAGGAAACACGTGTCAGCTCACCGTTGGGACAGATGTCATCCACTCATTGGACACAAAGCGCCTATGATATGTCGACACGTGGCACGGCCCAACAGAGGCCAATTCCTATGAAAAGGCCGGCCCGTTTGACTTGGTCAAAAGGTGGCGGGCCGGCCCACGGCAAGCCTGTTAACGGCATGTTCGCATATAGCCCATTTACAGCCCGCTAACCCAGGGCCTGTTTACGGCCTAACCGAATTAGGCCCAGTAGCGTCATTTGGGCCGTCCAATATAATTCCAGCCCGTTTTAACTTCCGACCCATGTATGGCCCATGACGTCTTTCGGCCCATATGAGGCCCTTATTACTCTCGGCCCATTAATGGCCAGTGGTAAAACTGGCCCGTAATGAACAGTGTATCACTTTATACCCATTAATGGCCCGTGGTAAAACTGGCCCGTAATGAACAGTGTATCACTTTATACCCATTAACGACCCATTATTCCGTTGGGCCGTTTCCAGCCCATGTTATCTTTCGGCCTTCTCGGGGCCCATTTATTCTTGGGCTCATTTCCATATTCGTTTACTCACGGCCCATTACTGTCATTTTCTGCTTGTGGGCCAAATTCAGCCCGTGGTTACAGTCGGCCCATTTGTGGCCCGTACGTTGGGACGTTTTGATAGCGTCATCAAAATACGGCCGATTAACGACGGCCCGTTATGGTCGGCCCATGAACGGACGATTTCAACTCTAGCCCATTTACGGCCATAATGTGGTCTATTATTGGCCCATGTTTGGCCAACCGATCATAAGCCCGTAGAAGGCCCATTGATGATACGGCCCATTGATGATACGGCCCATAGAAGGCCCATTGTGACTACGGCCCGTATAAGGCTGTAACATCCCAAATTTTCAATTTGGTATGTTATACATAGATCATCTTTGCATATCATGTTTTATTGCATTTTGACAAATCCTCGATAAATCCTAAGCAACTCAAGGACCCTCGGAGAGAGTTGGGGATTTTCTCGAATTTTCAAATTTGATTTTCATCAAATAATAACACGAGGATTTTGGTTTTAATTATTTTTCTCTCTGGAAAAATATTTCACTTTAAAATAAAACGAGAGGAGAAAACATGACTTCTCCAAAACAATTGAAATACTGGAGGAAAAATGTTAAAATCATTATTTGGAATTTATTTGGATTTTATATGCAATTTTTATTGCATTAAAAATATTGCATGTTTTCAAAATATTTATTTTGATTTAAAAAAATGTTCACCCTATTCTATATTTTCTAACTAGACGGGGAAAATTTATTTCATACTTTTCCGATTTTTATTTATTTTTCTACTTATTATTTTCTGCGGAACTTATTAAAACAAAAGCGTGACGCCCGACCGGGCCGAAGCCCAGCCGAGCGCCGGCCCGCCTCGCGCCTCTCCTCTTCCCGCACGACACCGAGCCGCCGCCGGAGTCCGCCCCGGCCACGCCGCCCCGGCCGCCCCCTTCCGCAAGCTTCGGACCCCCCTCCTTAAATAGCCCTCCTCTCTCTCTCCCTCAACCCGAGCCGCCGCCGCCGCACTCACCGCCGCCGCCGCCGCACTCACCGCCGCCGCCGCCGCCCGCATCTCACCGCCGCCGCCGCCGGAGTCGCGCCCGCCGCCGCTCGTTCGTCGCCGGAGCCGCCGCCCCTCGCGCCCCCCCGACCCCCGCACCCCGTCGCCGGAGCCCGCCCGTCGAGGTACTGCCGCTGCCGTTCGTCGTTGCCGGTTTTCGTTTAAAAAAAAATAAAAAACCCTAGATCGTTTTTTTCGGTTTTATTATTTTGCGAGCGTTCACCGAACCGTCCGTTTTAACGAACGCGTTCGTCGGTTTTTCTCTGATAACGAACGTCCGTTATTTAACCATTCGACCATTTTTCTTTTTCGACGGATTTTTCTCGTTATTTTCTCAGATTTGATTTCTGATCAAATCTTCGATTCTGTTTAACTTCTCGCTCGTTTATCGGAATCAGGCAATTCAAGCGCCTAGAGTTTTGTCTCGAAATTCTCTTTCCGTTTAATCTACTCAAACAAGTTTTTGTTACAGTAAAATTTGACCTAGATCCAGATTAGCAAACGAAGTTTCTTTCTTTCGCCGTTTGACTTTCGTTGCTTCTTTCGAGTTGATTCTTTTTGCAAACCGGAGGTCTTAAGTTGAACTTTCTGGTTCGATCATTCATTCGAGTTTTACCTGTGCATTAGATGAGTACTGATTGTATGCTTGTTTGTTTGCGATAGAGTACCCGGAGTGTGCCGCTTGTTACTTCGAATCGCTAGGTTTTGCGGATCATCAGCAAGGCAAGTAACACTTTGATCATACCCCGTTCATACCCAGTTTTATTGCATTAGATCTGTTTTCCTCAAACACTTGCATGATTAGGATCTAATTAAACTGTGGGTATTGGGAAGTAGTTGAGGTAGTACCTATTACCTGTTTTCTTATCAAACCCTTGGGAGTTACTTCTACGTTGCTTTTATTATTGCCATGCTATGCTCGTAGACGTGGATTGGGTTTGAGTGATATTCATGACAGATGTGAGATGTTTATTAATGGTTCAACTTAAGGTGGCAACTAAAACTCACATCTGGGTGGATTGAGGCACCTGGAGAACCCAGTGTTGTCTGTATGTATAAGGTCCGCCACCCAGGCTCAAAGGGATCATAAGATTATTCATGCTAGAAAATTCCGTGTGCAGCCACAAGCTATTATGGGCTCTAGCATAGTTGAGTAGGTTACAGGATCTCTTGAAGAGGTGGACTAGCAGATGTAGGGGAAAGTAGGTGTACCGGTCCATCCAGAGTAAAGAGTGATTGTTTCTGAAAGACTGTGTCTCGGTCATCCGTTTCTCAAACATCATGTAGTGCGAGAATCAAGCGGAGGCGATCGAGTCTTGTGGGGAAAAGTGCGCAAACCTCTGCAGAGTGTACAAACTAATCATGGTTAGCCGTGTCCCCGGTTATGGACAACTTGAGTATCTAGTACCTGGATTATCATTTGAATCTCATCACCGTGATGCTTATAATTAATTTTGTTGGGTTAATGATGATACTTAATTGGGATTGAGTTGGAGGTACCTTCTCAATGTTTCAACCACCATGATAGTTAAATAAAATTTATTCCTTTGAAGTAGGATAAAATTGGCTTTTCGCAAAACTGTAACCATAGAGCTTTCCACCAGCCATATATGCATATAGTATAGCATTATTATTGTTCATTGCTCTCTATGTGTTACTTTGCCAGCATATTCTATGTGCTGACCCGTTTTCGGGCTGCAACGTTTCATGTTGCAGACTTTTCAGACGACGAGTAAGGTGCCTTAGGTCGTGGTCTTATACTCAGTGATGCCGCTGGAGTGATGGACTCACTTATCTTCCAAGTCTTCCGCTGTTATCGTTGTTAGATGGCCTTAAGCCATGTTTATCATACTTAAACTCTTCGGAGTTATTCGATGTAATAAGTGTGTGATTGCTGCTCTGTTATAAATCCTCCATTTGTACTGTGCGTGTCAGCATTACTGATCCAGGGATGACACTGGTGCACAGCAGCACAGGCCATTTGAGGTCTGGTCGCTACAAAGTTGGTATCAGAGCACACGCTGACTATAGGACACGACCACTAAGCTTAAGCCCTAGAAAGCTTCTCTCTTCTCATTTCTGACCCCTCTCCACTTTCTACTCTTTTAGGAATGGCGAATGCAAGGAGCAAGTTCATGCAACCAGATGAAGACACGCCGTTTGGTCGACACTTGAAGGAAGTCACCAAGTACTTGAACATAGGAATACCAAGCATCACCGGAACCTACAACGCCACATTACCTGAAGAGGAGAGCTGGAAGATTCAAGTTATCATTCCAGGAAGGACGTTTGTGCCAATTACGGAACCCATGAGATTGGTTTTCGAAGCACCAACTTGGAGTTTAGGGAAGAGCATGGCCGCACACATCGCCATGGGACGCATTGGAGAAGTCTACCACCAGGAGCTTAAGGATACAATTTATCAGATTTGTGGACGTCGAGACGCGCAATGGGAGATGATCAAGACCAAGAAGGATGGATCAATTGCAGCTTTCATCCAGGAGCAGAACCAACATATTCGTCGCCAGGAGAACCAGATGTGCACGGACAAGGAAGAACTGAAGAAGGCATTAACGAAGATCAAGGAACTCCAAGAAGAACTCAAGGCTACACGCGAAGATTACTTGGAGGAAATCAACGCACTAGTAGGGAAGATTGACGACCTGGAGAATAAGATTGGAGCATTCGTTGGAAATCCAGTGCCAAAAGCAGAAGTCGATGAATGCACTTGTCCGGATAACTACATCATCATCGACGACACCGACTCGGAACCAAGTGAAGACGACTGGATTGATGAAGCTGGAGCAGACATCATGGAGTCTTCAACGGATCAGAATTTCTAGTAGACCACCATATCAGTAGTAGTTTTCCCCCATTTAATAGTATAGTTCAAGCACTTTGTAACGCTAGTTAGATCGATTGTTTTGCCTTGTTTGGATTGATTGAGTGATATTGATTGAATTTGTCTCATGAGCATATGGGTAGTGTTTTCTCTCTAGACCTCATTCTATTCTTAACTCTCATCTTTTCTAAACCTATCAGATGCCTCCGAGACGTGACACCGGATTTGTTTTCCCGCCAGAGATCACCCAGTTGATTCAGCAACAGAATGCCCTGATGCAAGTGTTAGTGCAGAACCAAGGCAACAACAACAACAACAACCCACCGCCACCACCACCTGTTGATCACTTAGCCCGCTTCTTAAGGCTAAACCCGCCGGTGTTTTCCAGTAGCACCGAGCCGATTGTTGCAGATGATTGGCTCCGCAAAGTTGGAAGGGAGTTGACCACTACAGGATGCACAGATGCGGAAAGAGTGCGTTTTTCCGCACATCAGCTTGATGGACCCGCAGCATCATGGTGGGAGAATTATACAGCCACGCACCCTATTGACACTGTCACATGGGACCATTTTCAGCAAGCTTTCCGTACAGCTCATGTTTCAGCAGGAGCTATGGCTATGAAGAAGCGTGAGTTTCGTAACCTACGCCAAGGAGGACGCACCGTAGGCCAGTATGTGGAGGAATTCAGTAAGTTAGCATGTTATGCACCAGATGACGTTGCTACAGATGCTGCCAAGCAGGAGAAATTCTTGGAAGGACTGAATGATGAACTGAGTATGCAGTTGATGGTAGCGACCTTCAACAACTACCAGGAGCTGGTAGATAGAGCTCCCATGATTGAAGGGAAGCAACAGCAGATTGAAAATCGCAAGAGGAAGTATGGACAAGGGAAGTACAATTCTGGAGCCCAGCAGAAGCCACGATTTACCCCGAAGTCGGGAGGACAGTTTCAGCATACCCATGGAGCAGGTAGTTCGCACCACCATAATGGCTCCAAGAATGGTAATGGTAATGGAGGAGGAAACGGACAGAACCGTACCAACCCATCTACCCCAACCAAGAGAGATCTAAGTCACATTACTTGCTTCAAGTGCCAGAAGACGGGACATTATGCTACCGATTGTCCCGAAGCCCAAAATGGAAATGGCAATGGAAGCTCTGGGAAGAAGCCGAACCCGTTCAACAAAGGACATGTGAACCACGTGAGCGTGGAGGAGGTTGAAGCTCAGCCTGATGCAGTAATAGGATGAAGAAGAGCATGAGGAGCATTTACGATTGGTACTTGAGAAGCTCAGATAACATCAGTTATATGCCAAGTTCAGCAAATGTGAGTTTTGGCTGAAGGAAGTTGGATTCCTTGGACATGTTATTTCTGGAGAAGGAATAGCAGTAGACCCTGCCAAGGTTGACACAGTGACAAGTTGGGAATCACCCACGACAGTTGGAGAAATCCGGAGTTTTCTTGGACTTGCAGGATACTACCGGAGATTCATCGAGAATTTCTCGAAGATTGCTAAGCCCATGACTGAGCTATTGAAGAAGGACACCAAATTCAATTGGACTGAGGAATGTGAAGCTAGTTTCCAAGAGTTGAAGAAACGATTGGTTACATCACCAGTGTTGATTCTGCCCGATCAACGCAAGGACTATGAAGTTTATTGCGACGCTTCTCGTCGAGGACTTGGAGCAGTGCTTATGCAGGAAGGAAGAGTTGTGTCATATGCTTCACGACAACTTAAACCCCATGAGAAGAATTATGCTACGCATGATTTGGAATTAGCAGCCGTAGTGCATGCATTAAAAACATGGAGACATTTTCTCATCGGAAACCATTGTGAAGTGTACACGGATCACAAGAGTTTGAAGTATATTTTCACGCAGAAGGAGTTAAATCTCAGACAGAGAAGATGGTTGGAGCTCATTAAAGATTATGATATGAGATTGCATTATCACCCTGGAAAGGCTAACGTAGTAGCAGACGCGTTGAGCCGCAAGAGTCATGTCAACACCCTCATGACAGGAGAATTACCTCAGGAGATAGCCGAGGACCTTCGCGAGTTATGTTTGGAGATAGTCCCAAGAGGCTATTTAGCGACATTGGAGATTCAGTCTACCTTGATGGAAAGAATCAGAGAAGCTCAGAAGACAGACAAGGAGATTGAAGAGATAAAGGAGAAGATGAGCAAAGGAAAAGCCAAGGATTTCGTGAGGATGAGCACGATACCTTATGGTTCGAGGACCGCGTATATGTGCCAAATGATCCGGAGATCAGGAAGTTGATTTTGCAAGAAGCCCATGATTCACCGTACTCGATTCACCCAGGGAATACCAAGATGTATTTGGATTTGAAGAATACTTTCTGGTGGACCGGAATGAAGAAGGATATTGCGGAGTATGTAGCAGTTTGTGATGTATGTCAGAGAGTGAAGGCAGAGCATCAGAAGCCAGCAGGATTGCTACAGCCATTGCCGATACCTGAATGGAAGTGGGATAAAATAGGCATGGATTTTATCACAGGATTACCCAGGACTCGTTCAGGCTATGACTCGATATGGGTTGTAGTTGATCGATTGACGAAAGTGGCTCATTTCATTCCAGTGAAGACCACTTACACCAGTGCTAAGTTGGCCAAGATCTACATGACCAGGATCGTATGTTTGCATGGAGTTCCAAGGACCATTGTATCAGACAGAGGAACCCAATTTACCTCGAAGTTTTGGAAGCAGTTACATGAAACATTGGGAACCAGGCTGGAATTCAGTACAGCTTTTCACCCGCAGACAGATGGACAGACCGAGAGAGTCAACCAGATTTTGGAGGACATGTTGAGAGCATGTGCACTAGATTATGGATCTAGTTGGGACGACAATTTGCCATATGCGGAGTTTTCATATAACAACAGTTATCAAACCAGTTTGAAGATGGCCCCTTTCGAAGCCTTGTACGGAAGGAGGTGTAGAACACCGTTGTTATGGGACGAAGTTGGAGACCGTCACTTGTTTGGACCAGATTTGATTAAGGAGTCTGAACAGAAAGTGAGGATGATTCGCGATAGGCTCAAGGTAGCCCAGTCCAGACAGAAGAGCTATGCCGATTCTAAACGAAAGGAGACAGTTCACGAAATCGGAGACAGAGTGTATCTTCGAGTATCACCACTTCGTGGAGTGAAGCGCTTTGGAGTTAAAGGAAAGTTAGCGCCCCGTTTTATCGGACCATACAGAGTGTTGGAACGTATGGGAGAAGTTGCTTACAAGTTGGAATTGCCCGAAGGATTGTCTGGAGTACATGATGTATTTCACGTTTCGCAGTTGAAGAAGTGCCACGCAGAGATGGCTGAGATACCACTGAGAGATACTGTGCCACTGGAAGCGATTCAGTTGGAAAGTGATTTGACTTATGAGGAGAAACCAGTTAAGATTCTCGAGTATGCCAGCCGAGTTACCCGCAGCAAGGTTATCAAGTTTTGCAAAGTTCAGTGGAGTCACCACACAGAAGATGAAGCCACCTGGGAGCGAGAGGAAGATCTACGGAAAGGCCACTCCCACCTGTTTTCTAGCCAACCCGAATCTCGAGGGCGAGATTCATCTTATGGGGGGTAGGTTTGTAACATCCCAAATTTTCAATTTGGTATGTTATACATAAATCATCTTTGCATATCATGTTTTATTGCATTTTGACAAATCCTCGATAAATCCTAAGCAACTCAAGGACCCTCGGAGAGAGTTGGGGATTTTCTCGAATTTTCAAATTTGATTTTCATCAAATAATAAGACGAGGATTTTGGTTTTAATTATTTTTCTCTCCGGAAAAATATTTCACTTTAAAATAAAACGAGAGGAGAAAACATGACTTCTCCAAAACAATTGAAATACTGGAGGAAAAATGTTAAAATCATTATTTGGATTTTATTTGCAATTTTTATTGCATTAAAGTGTTGCATGTTTTCAAATATTTATTTTGTTTAAAAAATGTTCACCCTATTCTAGATTTTCTAACTAGACGGGGAAAATTTATTTCATATTTTTCCGATTTTTATTTATTTTTCTACGTATTATTTTCCGCGGAACTTATTTAAAAAAAAAAACTAAACTGCGCGACGCCCGACCGGGCCGAAGCCCAGCCGAGCTCCGGCCCGCCTCGCGCCTCTCCTCTTCCCGCACGACGCCGAGCCGCCGCCGGAGTCCGCCCCGGCCGCCCCCTTCCCCAAGCTTCGGACCCCCCTCCTTAAATAGCCCCCCCCCTCTCTCTCTCTCCCTCAACCCGAGCCGCCGCCGCCGCACTCACCGCCGCCGCCGCCGGAGTCGCGCCCGCCGCCGCCCCTCGCGCCCCCCGACCCCCGCACCCCGTCGCCGGAGCCCTCGCCGGAGCCCGCCCGTCGAGGTACTGCCGCTGCCGTTCGTCGTTGCCGGTTTTCGTTTTAAAAAAAACCTTCGTTTTAAAAAAAACCCTAGATCGGTTTTTTTCGGTTTTATTATTTTGCGAGCGTTCACCGAACCGTCCGTTTTAACGAACGCGTTCGTCGGTTTTTCTCTGATAACGAACGTCCGTTATTTAACCGTTCGACCGTTTTTCTTTTTCGTCGGATTTTTCTCGTTATTTTCTCAGATTCGATTTCTGATCAAATCTTCGATTCTGTTTAACTTCTCGCTCGTTTATCGGAATCAGGCGATTCAAGCGCCTAGAGTTTTGTCTCGAAATTCTCTTTCAGTTTAATCTACTCAAACAAGTTTTTGTTACAGTAAAATTTGACCTAGATCCAGATTAGCAAACGAAGTTTCTTTCTTTCGCCGTTTGACTTTCGTTGCTTCTTTCGAGTTGATTCTTTTTGCAAACCGGAGTTCTTAAGTTGAACTTTCTGGTTGGATCATTCATTCGAGTTTTACCTGTGCATTAGATGAGTACTGATTGTATGCTTGTTTGTTTGCGATAGAGTACCCGGAGTGTGCCGCTTGTTACTTCAAATCGCTAGGTTTTGCGGATCATCAGCAAGGCAAGTAACACTTTGATCATACCCCGTTCATACCCAGTTTTATTGCATTAGATCTGTTTTCCTCAAACACTTGCATGATTAGGATCTAATTAAACTGTGGGTATTGGGAAGTAGTTGAGGTAGTACCTATTACCTGTTTTCTTATCAAACCCTTGGGAGTTACTTCTACGTTGCTTTTATTATTGCCATGCTATGCTCGTAGACGTGGATTGGGTTTGAGTGATATCCATGACAGATGTGAGATGTTTATTAATGGTTCAACTTAAGGTGGCAACTAAAACTCACATCTGGGTGGATTGAGGCACCTGGAGAACCCAGTGTTGTCTGTATGTATAAGGTCCGCCACCCAGGCTCAAAGGGATCATAAGATTATTCATGCTAGAAACTTCCGTGTGCAGCCACAAGCTATTATGGGCTCTAGCATAGTTGAGTAGGTTACAGATCTCTTGAAGAGGTGGACTAGCAGATGTAGGGGAAAGTAGGTGTACCGGTCCATCCAGAGTAAAGAGTGATTGTTTCTGAAAGACTGTGTCTCGGTCATCCGTTTCTCAAACATCATGTAGTGCGAGAATCAAGCGGAGGCGATCGAGTCTTGTGGGGAAAAGTGTGCAAACCTCTGCAGAGTGTACAAACTAATCATGGTTAGCCGTGTCCCCGGTTATGGACAACTTGAGTATCTAGTACCTGGATTATCATTTGAATCTCATCACCGTGATACTTATAATTAATTTTGTTGGGTTAATGATGATACTTAATTGGGATTGAGTTGGAGGTACCTTCTCAATGTTTCAACCACCATGATAGTTAAATAAAATTTATTCCTTTGCAGTAGGATAAAATTGGCTTTTCGCAAAACTGTAACCATAGAGCTTTCCACCAGCCATATATGCATATAGTATAGCATTATTATTGTTCATTGCTCTCTATGTGTTACTTTGCCAGCATATTCTATGTGCTGACCCGTTTTCGGGCTGCAACGTTTCATGTTGCAGACTTTTCAGACGACGAGTAAGGTGCCTTAGGTCGTGGTCTTATACTCAGTGATGCCGCTGGAGTGATGGACTCACTTATCTTCCAAGTCTTCCGCTGTTATCGTTTTAGATGGCCTTAAGCCATGTTTATCATACTCAAACTCTTCGGAGTTATTCGATGTAATAAGTGTGTGATTGCTACTCTGTTATAAATCCTCCATTTGTACTGTGCGTGTCAGCATTACTGATCGAGGGATGACACTGGTGCACAGCAGCACAGGCCATTTGAGGTCTGGTCGCTACAAAGGCCCATTGTTTCTATGCCACGTAGAAGGCCCATTGTTGCTACGGCCCTTAGAAGGCCCATTGTTTCTACGGCCCGTAGGAGGCCCATGTAAACTACAGCCGGTGGGCATCAAAGTTCGCCACCAGTGCAAATATAGGGAACACCCTACACTATACAAAAATGGCTTGCTGTTTTCTTCAGTCGGTGGCTGCACGTTAAGAACAAATTTTGTATCGCACCAAAAAAATTACAACTATAAAACAAAAGGAAGGTTGGCATAAAAGTTAACAGTCTAGCAGATAAATGCACCACCAGAAGTTCAGAAGCTCAGTTCATTTGACATGACTGTTATGTTTTCATGCTGTATTGTCCGATGGAGCACCATAACCTTGGCCTTCAGTTCTCCTAGGCTCCTGAACAACATAGCAAATGTCTGATAGTCTGGTTTCAAAACCATGCATATCTTGACAACATCGAACAATGTCTCTCCTTGTTTCACAAAGGGTCTCTGTTAGGGAATGGACTTGTGTCTAGAGTGCAGATACAACATTGTTTTGAGCTTGCATATCTTGATCATGAGGCAGTTTGGACGAGATTGCCTTAACAACCAACCCAGTATTACGCAGGAACGTGCTTTTGGCACTGTTAGTGGACAAGTACCGACCCACTGCAGCAAGAGCTGACATTGCGGTTATAGTTGCCTCGCCACCTTCAGAACGTGGTGGTTCCACCATTTTTTCCATAGCTCACTGAAAAGTTGTGGTTTTACATTAGTAGTACCAGAACAGAAGATATTAAGGAGGCAGAAAAACCAAACAAAATAGCTTTGGTCTATATACAGAACTTATGCTGATGAACCCATGTAAAATAATAGTTGTATTTTATTGTAAAGTACATAATAAAACCAGGTTCCAAACATATGACCATGTACCATCGCTAATGTATTGTCTTTTTCTTCCCATTGTATTGAGGGCTAAGGATAAAGAGACGATGTTTATAATACGGTAAGCATAGTATGACATCATTCATATCACAAAACAACTGAGAACAGACAAACAGGCAATTGTAACGTTGTGTGGGCAAGTCCAGCACGGAACTAGATTACAGGTCAAGATCAAAGGAACATCACTCCTCTCTTTTAAACCTTGCAAGGTGCAATGATACGCGAAGACAATTGTGTATAAAATTGAAAAGAGTAATAGACATTGGCTGCAAACCATGCAGTTCAAGGCACAAGTCAGAGTAAGTAGTAGTTAAAAGGCATGAGGATTAAGGACTTACAACAGCGGCTTTGACAGGTGTAGTCATGTGATACGTCTCCAACGTATCTATAATTTTTGATTGTTCCATGATAAATTATATTCTGTTTTGGACATTATTGGGCTTTATTATACACTTTTATATTATTTTTAGGACTAACCTATTAACCAGAGGCCCATCCCAGAATTGTTGTTTTTCGCCTATTTCAGAGTTTCACAGAAAAACAATATCAAACGGAGTCCAAACGGAATGAAACCTTCGGGAACGTGATTTTCGGAACGAACGTGATCCAAAGGACTTGGACCCTATGTCAAGACATCAACCAGGAGGCCACGAGGTAGGGGGCGCGCCTACCCCCTGGGCGCGCCCTCCACCCTCATGGGCCCCATGTTGCTCCACCGACGTACCTCTTCCTCCTATATGTACCTACGTACCCCCAAACTACCAGATACGGAGCCAAAAACCTAATTCCACCGCCACAACCTTCTGTACCCGTGAGATCCCATCTTGGGGCCTAATCCGGAGCTCTGCCGGAGGGGGCATCGATCACGGAGGGCTTCTACATCAATACCATAGCCTCTCCGATGATGTGTGAGTAGTTTACCTCAGACCTTCGGGTCCATAGTTATTAGCTAGATGGCTTCTTCTCTCTTTTTGGATCTCAATACAATGTTCTCCCCCTCTCTCGTGGAGATCTATTCGATGTAATCTTCTTTTGCAGTGTGTTTGTTGAGACCGATGAATTGTGGGTTTATGATCAAGTTTATCTATGAACAATATTTGAATCTTCTCTGAATTCTTTTATGTATGATTGGTTATCTTTGCAAGTCTCTTCGAATTATCAGTTTGGTTTGGCCTACTAGATTGATCTTTCTTGCAATGGGAGAAGTGCTTAGCTTTGGGTTCAATCTTGCGGTGTCCTTTCCCAGTGACAGTAGGGGCAGCAAAGCACGTATTGTATTGTTGCCATCGAGGATAACAAGATGGGGTTTATATCATATTGCATGAGTTTATCCCTCTACATCATGTCATCTTGCTTAAAGTGTTACTCTGTTCTTCTGAACTTAATACTCTAGATGCATGTTGGATAGTGGTCGATGTGTGGAGTAATAGTAGTAGATGCAGGCAGGAGTCGGTCTACTTGTCTCGGACGTGATGCCTATATACATGATCATACCTAGATATTCTCATAACTATGCTCAATTCTGTCAATTGCTCAACAGTAATTGGTTCACCCACCGTAAATACTTATGCTCTTGAGAGAAGCCACTAGTGAAACCTATGGCCCCGGGTCTATTTTCCATCATATTAATCTTCCAACACTTAGTTATATTTATTGCCTTTTACTTTACTTTGCATCTTTATCATAAAAAATACAAAAATATTATCTTATCATATCTATCAGATCTCACTCTCGTAAGTGACCGTGTAGGGATTGACAACCCCTTATCGCGTTGGTTGCAAGGATTTATTTATTTGTGTAGGTGCCAGGGACTCGCGCGTAGCCTCCTACTGGATTGATACCTTGGTTCTCAAAAACTGAGGGAAATACTTACGCTACTTTGCTGCATCACCCTTTCCTCTTCAAGGGAAAACCAACGCAGTGCTCAAGAGGTAGCAAGAAGGATTTCTGGCGCCGTTGCCGGGGAGGTCTACGCAAAAGTCAACATACCAAGTACCCATCACAAACCCTTATCTCCCGCATTACATTTTTCGCCATTTGCCTCTCGTTTTCCTCTCCCCCACTTCACCCTTGCCGTTTTATTCGCCTCCCTCTTTCTTTTTTGCTCCTCGCACTTTCTGCCATAATGTCTGAAATTGGGGAATCTATTGTCGATATGGACAATAATAATAACATGGAAAATTCTGATGCTCCTGCTAAAGAATCCCCTACCTTACATACAAAAAAATTCCGAATTGGTAGTGGTAATATTATTGGAAAAGGGGTTATTCAAGATTTCTTTACTTGTGCCGGTGCTTTGCCTTCTATGGGTAGTTCTATTCTTCATAAAACTAGTAGTCTTGCGGACACTATAGCCATGCTTGTAGTTGAACTTGAAAGGCAATTTATGCACATGCACCCTTGCATACAAAGGATTTTCCTAGAATTTTCTAATATTGAGCATTCTTCTGTTAAGCGTGCCGCTACTATCTTTTTGGCCCATGAATTAAGATTTATAATAAAAGAGGCCAAAGAAACCTTTGCGCATTATAGGGTGGACGCTGGCCGTCCTCCCATAGAAACTATCCTATTTGATAATAATGCGTTTTCAATCTCTAGATTATGTGGCTTTTAATGAAAACCTTAGAAAAAAGGTTCCTACCAATGTTCTAGTTGATAGAATTTCTGAACTTAATAATGATTTTGCTATTCGAAATAATGAGCTAGGATATTCTCTCGAGTATAGCCTCACAAAGTTCTGTCAAAAGAATGCTTATAATGATGAATTGGTTGTGCAATACGAAGGGCCGAAGGAGGAACCTATACCTCCTAAAGTTCATCTTGGGGACTTTTGTCCTATTAAATTTAGCCCTTTTGATTACTTTTGCTTGCCTCAAAGAAAACTTGCTGCTGAACGTAGAGAATACGAAATGATTTTTAATGATCTATCCTATTATTATGGCGATACCTAGATCTATCCTTGCTATTATACCTAGCTAGGGGCGTTAAACGATAGCGCTTGTTGGGAGGCAACCCAATTTTATTTTTAGTTTTTTTGCTTTTTGCTTCTGTTTAGGAATAAATCTTTGATTTAGCCTCTGGTTAGATGTCTTCTTATGTTTTAATTAGTGTTTGTGCCAAGTTAAACCTATAGGATCTTCTTGGATGATAGTTATTTGATCTTGCTGAAAATTCCAGAAACTTTCTGTTCACGAAAATAATTGTTAAACATCACCAGAACGTGATAAAATATTGATTCCAATTTCTGGTGATCAATAAACAAATTGTCTAGGTAGTCCTATTTTGGCTGATTTTTTGGAGTTCCAGAAGTTTGCGTTAGTTACAGATTACTACAGACTGTTCTGTTTTTGACAGATTCTGTTTTTCATGTGTTGTTTGCTTATTTTGATGAATCTATGGTTAGTAAAATAGTTTATAAACCATAGAGAAGTTGGAATACAGTAGGTTTAACACCAATATAAATAAAGAATGAGTTCATTACAGTACCTTGAAGTGGTGTATTGTTTTCTTTTGCTAACGGAGCTCACGAGATTTTCTGTTAAGTTTTGTGTTGTGAAGTTTTCAAGTTTTGGGTGAAAGATTTGATGGATTATGGAACAAGCAGTGGAAAGAGCCTAAGCTTGGGGATGCCCATGGCACCCCAAGATAATCTAAGTACACCTAAAAGCCAAAGCTTGGGGATGCCCCGGAAGGCATCCCCTCTTTCGTCTACTTCCATCGATAACTTTACTTGGAGCTATATTTTTATTCACCACATGATATGTGTTTTGCTTGGAGCGTCTTGTATGATTTGAGTCTTTGCTTTTTAGTTTACCACAATCATCCTTGCTGTACACACTTTTTGAGAGAGACACACATGATTCGGAAATTATTAGAAAACTCTATGTGCTTCACTTATATCTTTTGAGTTATATAATTTTTGCTCTAGTGCTTCACTTATATCTTTTAGAGCATGGTGGTCGATTTGTTTTATAGAAACTATTGTTCTCTCATGCTTCACTTAGATTATTTTGAGAGTCCTACAAAATAGCATGGTAGTTTGCTTTAACAATAATAGGCATTCAAACTAGTAAAAAAAAGAAAAATTCTTATGAGTGTGTTGAATACTATGAGAAGTTTGATGCTTGATAATTGTTTTGAGATATGAAGATGGTGATATTAGAGTCATGCTAGTTGAGTAGTTTTGAATTTGAGAAATACTTGTGTTAAAGTTTGTGATTCCTGTAGCATGCACGTATGGTGAACCGTTATGTGATGAAGTCGGAGCATGATTTATTTATTGATTGTCTTCCTTATGAGTGGCGGTCGGGGACGAGCGATGGTCTTTTCCTACCAATCTACCCCCCTAGGAGCATGCGCGTAATACTTTGTTTTGATAACTTGTAGATTTTTGCAATAAGTATATGAGTTCTTTATGACTAATGTTGAGTCCATGGATTATACGCACTTTTCTTCCTTCCACCATTGCTAGCCTCTCTAATACCGCGCACTTTCGCCGGTATCATACACCCACCATATACCTTCCTCAAAACAGCCACCATACCTACCTATTACGGCATTTCCATAGCCATTCCAAGATATATTGCCATGCAACTTACCACCGTTCCGTTTACTATGACACGCTCCATCATTGTCATATTGCTTCGCATGATCATGTAGTTGACATTGTATTTGTGGCAAAGCCACCGTTCATAATTCTTTCATACATGTCACTCCTGATTCATTGCATATCCCGATACACCGCCGGAGGCATTCACATAGAGTCATATTTTGTTCTAAGTATTGAGTTGTAATTATTGAGTTGTAAGTAAATAAAAGTGTGATGATCATCATTTTTAGAGCATTGTCCCAAGTGAGGAAAGGATACTATGATTCCCCCACAAGTCGGGATGAGACTCCGGGCGAAATAAAAAAAGGAGGCCAAAAAAAAGAAGAGAAGAAAAGGCCCAAAAAATGAGAGAAAAAGAGAGAAGGGACAATGTTACTATCCTTTTACCACACTTGTGATTCAAAGTAGCACCATGATCTTCATGATAGAGAGTCTCCTATGATATTACTTTCATATACTAGTGGGAATTTTTCATTATAGAACTTGGCTTGTATATTCCAATGATGGGCTTCCTCAAAATGCCCTAGGTCTTCGTGAGGAAGCGAGTTGGATGCACACCCACTTAGTTTCTTTTGTTGAGCTTTCATATACTTATAGCTCTAGTGCATCCGTTGCATGGCAATCCCTACTCACTCACATTGATATCTATTGATGGGCATCTCCATAGCCCGTTGATATGCCTAGTTGATGTGAGACTATCTTCTCCTTTTTGTCTTCTCCACAACCACCATTCTATTCCACATATAGTGTTGTCCATGGCTCACGCTCATGTATTGCGTGAAGATTGAAAAAGTTTGAGAACGTCAAAAGTATGAAACAATTGCTTGGCTTGTCATCGGGGTTGTGCATGATTTAAATATTTTGTGTGGTGAAGATAGAGCATAGCCAGACTATATGATTTTTTAGGGATGGCCATGTTATTTTGAGAAGACATAATTGCTTAGTTAGTATGATTGAAGTATTATTATTTTTATTTCAATATTAAACTTTTGTCTTGAAACTTTCGGATCTGAATATTCATACCACAATTAAGAAGAATTACATTGAAATTACGCCAAGTAGCATTCCACATCAAAAAATCTGTTTTTATCATTTACCTACTCGAGGACGAGCAGGAATTAAGCTTGGGGATGCTTGATACGTCTCCAACGTATCTATTATTTTTTATTGTTCCATGCTATATTATGTTCTGTTTTGGACATTATTGGGCTTTATTTTACACTTTTATATTATTTTTGGCACTAACCTATTAACCGGAGGCCCAGCCCAGAATTGTTGTTTTTCGCCTATTTCAGAGTTTTGCAGAAAAAGAATTTCAAACGGAGTCCAAACGGAATGAAACCTTCGGGAACGTGATTTTCGGAACGAACGTGATCCAGAGGACTTGGACCCTACGTCAAGACATCAACCAGGAGGCCACGAGGTAGGGGGTGCGCCTACCCCCCTGGGCGCGCCCTCCACCCTCGTGGGCCCCATGTTGCTCCACCGACGTACTTCTTCCTCCTATATATACCTACGTACCCCCAAACTACCAGATACGGAGCCAAAAACCTAATTCCACCGCCGCAACCTTCTGTACCCGTGAGATTCCATCTTGGGGCCTGTTCCGGAGCTCCGCCGGAGGGGGCATCGATCACGAAGGGCTTCTACATCAATACCATAGCCTCTCTGATGATGTGTGAGTAGTTTACCTCAGACCTTCGGGTCCATAGTTATTAGCTAGATGGCTTCTTCTCTCTTTTTGGATCTCAATACAATGTTCTCTCCCTCTCTCGTGGAGATCTATTCGATGTAATCTTCTTTTGCGGTGTGTTTGTTGAGACCGATGAATTATGGGTTTATGATCAAGTTTATCTATGAACAATATTTGAATCTTCTCTGAATTCTTTTATGTATGATTGGTTATCTTTGCAAGTCTCTTCGAATTATCAGTTTGGTTTGGCCTACTAGATTGATCTTTCTTGCAATGGGAGAAGTGCTTAGCTTTGGGTTCAATCTTGCGGTGTCCTTTCCCAGTGACAGTAGGGGCAGCAAGTCACGTATTGTATTGTTGCCATCGAGGATAACAAGATGGGGTTTATATAATATTGCATGAGTTTATCCCTCTACATCATGTCATCTTGCTTAAAGCGTTACGTTTAACACCGTTCCGTTTATTATGCCACGCTCCATCATTGTCATATTGCTTCGCATGATCATGTAGTTGAGATTGTATTTGCGGCAAAGCCACAATTTGTAATTCTTTCATACATGTCACTCTTGAAAACATGGGTGCAAGCTTGTCTGGTTGCATCATCTTGGCTATCCAACTTGAACTTCATCTGTTGAAAATTATGGGAGTCTCATTATCAGCAACCTAGAAAGTATTGGACAGAGCAAGACGATATTACTAGTTTCCATACATAACCATACTTACAGATAAATGGTCGAGGAAGGTGTTGAACTGGGTTTCATCTTTGTCATTCCTGTACTGAATCCATGTTGGGAGGATACGTACATGACACCTAACAGCAACCGCTGCCTCTGATACTAACTTGGCTAACTCTGTAGCATCACGTGGCCTTTTTAAACCTGCCTCAAAACGGATCTACATTCTTCCTCCTCTAGATTTAGTGGACCTATCGAGCATTATCCCTGATGTTTGTTTCCTCTTGCGCCTAGGTGCTAGTCCAACAACAAACATAGGAAGTGTTAGTGTACATCAAACTGTGAGACTACATATAAAGAAGCATGCAATAGTAACTTGACTCCAGCAACTACCTTCTTGCTGTTGAAGCTCACAAAGTTCATCTGATCTTGCCAACTCATCTTGTGTCAAGAGTGCTTCGGAAGTAGTGTCAGGTGGCAAGGGAGCTTGGGAACGTGCTGCTAGCTGAGTTGACGAACGAGTAAATCGTGCAGCTGGTGGTACTGCGGAAGGTGTTGCAACAACTAGGGTTGTCTCTGCTTGTTTGGTGGAAGCTATTTGTTTCTGTTTGGCTTGTTCTGCAGCTCGTGTAGCATGGGATACCTTGTCGGTACAATTTTTCGCTGGACTTTGACCTTCTATTGCACCATTAGTACCAGCAGAATCTGCAGGATTGTTCCGCTTCCCTTTCCCTGTCGTTCTGTCTTGCTTCCTCTTTCTCTGTGCCATGTTAAGTCAAGCCGACAAGAAAAACGAATAACAATTTAGTTCTTCAGAACAAATGTACTATGATGTAAGAACATGGTGTGATAGACAGATATTGTATGTTCTAGAAACAGGAACACGTGTCTTAGTCACAAGTATAATGTGTAAAGTAAGCAGATGCAATTCAACAAAATTAGAAGCAATACAAGCTAGACATCATACATAACATGCAACCACATATAACAGTGCCAAGTTAGAGGGAGCACCTATGATGGTGCACTAGGGGAGACGTGCTCATCACCAACACAGCTACGTTGAGCGTCTATGCATGTGTTGTCTTGGAAATCATCTTGGGGGAGATGGAGGAGTAGAATATGTAGAGGCCCTCCATTTGGAAGGAGCACCTTCATCCGCTGCCTTGCTAACTTCCTTCCGCTTTATTTATTTTGAATTGTCAAGTAAAACCGACAAGAAAAAGCAATAAAATTCACTCTTCAGAACTCATTCGTGCATGATACTGACAATCACTACTTTGATGTAAGGCAAACACATGATTCCAGGATGGAATAATACGAAAAACAGGACGACATAGCATATTCACAACTATTTGTGTAAACTAAGCAGAAACCATTTCACCAAATAAGAAGCAATGCAAGCTAGACACCACGTGAAAGATGCAACCAATATGACTCTGTCAAGTTAAAAGTGTCCCATCATAAATGGCATTTCAACAAATTAGAAGCAGCGCATGCTATAAATCATATCAAAGATGCAACTAATATCACACTGCATATACTGAAGGTGTCTCGTCATATTGATTTATGCGTGATACCAAAAAACAATAGTTTTATGTGAGGACATGCTTAATAGACATATGTACTATGTAGTAAATACAGGAAGGCATGTCACATTAACAGGTATAATGTATAAGCTAAGCAGAATAGCACATGCAGTTTAACCAGATTGGAAGAATTACAATCTAGACACCATATGCAACATGCAACCACATATCATGCTGCCAAGTTAGAGCAAGCACCTGCGATGCTAGTGTAGGGGAAATGCGGTAATCAACTACAGAGCTACGTTCACTATCTTCATCTAGCCTTGCTGTTTCTTGAGAATCATGTCGGGAGGCTGACGCTGCATTCTTTAAATGAGGAGTATTCCGCTTGCCTGACTGCCTCATCGTAAGTGATTGATGAGGGATACACAAGAACATTAGTTTGATGTAAGAACTTGGTTAATACACAGATGTACTAGTATGTACCAAAAATAGAAAGGCATGTCATATTCAAAGGTATAATGTGTAAGCTAAGCAGATGCAATTTAACAAAATTGGAAGCAATACAAGCTAGACATCCGGCTGGAGTGGTGAGCATGATCATCTAGGACCTGAGAGCCTGGTGGGAGGCGGGTTGCTTCGCCACCATCGCGGCTTTTTAGTTGGCTTCCAGGTGATGCCTCTCTTTGCTGGGCTTGTCACTGGCTCGGCCAGTGCCCTGACTAGCTATTTGTCTTCTGGTGCTCACGGGATGGTGGTTCATGTAAAAAATATCTTTCCTTATCTTAATAAAGACCGACTTCGGCCTTTCGAATACAAGCTAGACACCATATGGAACATGCAACCACATATGACACCATGAAGTTAAAGCAAACACCTGGGATGGTGGTTCATGGCGAGCGAGATCATCAACTCCAGAGCTACGTTCCCCATCTCCATCTGTTGACACTATACCCTTTATAGTCTTGAGACGTGTCTGGCTTAGCCGCGTACCACGCTGGAGTGACTTCTCTCTTATCTTTTCTGCTTCTGTCAAGGCAGGGACTGAAATACCCTTGCATAAAAACACAATAGTGAGAGTATGGGTGAAGTGTGTGCAGAACTAGTGCACTGTAAAAGTAGCAGATAGCAGGTGGCTGAAAAATAAATGACAGGAGACATATGATAGCTCTACAACATTGCATGGCAAACAAAATTAGATTCTACTCCGTATGATTTTCTAATATATGAGCACAGGAAATGCAGGTACTCCTCCAGCACACCACCATATGTGGTCATGTCAAGATAACAGTCGACTGAAAATAAATAGGTCAGTCAATTTTTTTAATGAACCGTCCGATCAATAAGGAACGGACAGATGGCCTTCGTCTACCTCCCGCCAGTCACTGTTGACGATCTTTCTCGAACCACTAGCGACCACCGGCCAAGACCCCTGCCTCCGCCACCCCGCCCTCCCCTCAACCTCACACCACCGCCGTGCTTGGCAGCGCCCCCAGGCCATCCCTTTAATCCCGGCCGACCTGCAGATCGGGCGCCAGTTGCTCTAGGCCCCACACGCCCCTAAGATAAACACCGAGGCGCTGCTTCCTCGGCGTAATAGGCGAACTAGTGCCTGTTACGCCGGGGAATGCTTCCGTTAATTGGGAATCAACTGACCAGGAATTGAAATTCAGGGGGGCGACGGACCTCTAGCTAAGGTGAAATAGTATATGAGGAGAAACCTTGTGCATCGCGAGTTTCTAGGAACATCTAGTATCAAGAAGAAGTGGTCAACTAGTGTCTTCTGTGGGATGAATACCGTGCAAGCAGACACGTAAGATTTGCACGAATAAGGAAGAGGAGTACCCTTATCGGTTGCCAGTGTGGTCTCCTCCATATGTCGCAGAGATCTTCTTTTTTCTCCCAGGGGAACCGTTGTTTTGGAGAACCGTGGATTCTTGGACGAACCCATGGCCAAATTGTTGACTGTGTTGTCGTGGCCGTATGTCGGCGGAGGGGAAGCAGATTCGAGGCAGCGAAGGACGGCGTAGCAGGAACAACTCCGGTGCGGTGGAGGGTGGCGAAGTTGGAGCGGCAGCGATGAGGCGCAGGACGGCGTGGTTGAACTGGCTCGGGTACGGACGGCTCGGCCTCGGCTTCAACTACTAGCCGTGGAGGGCGTTGCGGTTGAGGTTGCTGTAGACGACGACGTCGGGATATCGGCTCCGGCGTGATGGAGGAGGGCGGCGGTTGATGGGTGGAATGGGGTGGCGGACGGAGGACGTCGGGGTTTCGCGGCTGGTGGAGAGGTAGTTTTTGTGCCCACGGAGTACGAATGGGGAATCGGACGGGTGGGCGGGGGGAGGGGGAGAACCATGTTTCGGTCTGGGACGCGCTTGTTTTTGGCTTTTTGGAATAGAAGATGGCACGCGCTTGTTTGAAATTTGGGGAAAGTACAAACTTTGCCCCCCTCTTAAATTTCGTACCTACTGCGGGTCGGGTGTAGGATGGTAATCCCAGGTGTCCCAAATAGTGGGCGGGAGCGATTTCGGCCGCGTGCATGTGTGCTTAGGCAGCCATTGTGTATGAATGTTTTTGGAGGCGGTTGCGTGGCGTCTAGATGAAGCTACAAACCTACCTCGGTTTAGACACTTGAAAACCACATTAAATTATCCGCTTCTTTGAAAATTTGACACTTGAAAATCCTATAACTACGATTATTTTGGAATGGAGGAGCTAAATTAGAATCTATTTTGTACACGACTACATATGCTATTATGTACAAAATCAGAGCAAAGATTGGTAACCCCATAATTTAGGTATGATTTACAAACGCCATAATATCAAATTCAAATAATTGAATGGACTTCATGTTGAATTCGATTTTTTTAAAACCACCTTAAGTTGAATTCAAATGTATGCTAGTTCATAGGTAGCTATTTATAATGTCCATTGTGTAACTTTCGTATGTATAATGTGCTTTACACACACAACATGAACTATACTCACGTTTATATTCGATTGCTAAAGCGATGCATTGTCTGGAGTTCAAAATACTAACTATGTGGATCAATTGTGTCCAATAATAACATAGACATGCTCAAATTCGATAGAATCTACATGTCGGATGGATAAATGACCGTTCCTTACGCGAATTGCAAATATCATGATCCCATCCTAATATTTGGATACAATTTGTATCTTTAATGAATGTGTACAGCAGTCTTGTATGTGTAGTTTCACTCTCCATCGGTGGTCTTCACACATGCTCACACACTCTCTCCCGAGGTGTCTTTCTCGCACACATGCTCTCGATATAACCCTCCCTCCCTCTCGTAACCATTTACGACTGTTTTCACTAACCTTTATCATAAGCACACTTCCTCTCGCAAGCATACACACGCACAATCCCCATCGACCCTTGCTATATACATAGACCTACCTACGTGTCTCCTGTACGCACATTATCTTTAGGCATGTCTCTCACGCATTGTCTCACACCTCTCTTCCTAATCGACGAGTATGATTCTAGCAGAGCATTCTGTAGGATGCCCCTTAAAGTTAGGTTGGATGAATAGTAATATCAGAGATAAAAAGGGGTTACCTTAGTCTGAGAACCCATGGTTACAAATCCTAGCCAGCTTTGTCAGTGGACATAAAGTCCTTCACAATTATGCTATCTTTGTCTTGTACGACTAGTCATCCATGGGTCTCCCTAAATGCGTCACGGGCCGACCAATGTGGCGCGAGACGGAACCGAACGAAGGGCCTCACCTCGACCCACCGGACCTCACGCGGTGACACACCCTCTGCCCCCATCTCTCGTTATCTTCTCACACCCACAAATACCAACACAGACACCACACACAAAAAAAATATTCTCCTGGTTCCTCTATCCACTCCCCCCTTTCATATACACACTCAAGGGAATCTCTCACCGTGACGTCATATTCGTCTCTCTCTCTCTAGAGCACTCTCATTTCTCGTGCTATCTCTCCCACGCCCCCCCTGTCGGCCCCTCTATCCATGCCTCTCTCGAATACGTAATACACACACATACCTCTCTAGGCCCTGCCAAATGCATCAACTACACATTCACACATGTTACATCACGTACCCCATTGATCTAAAAAGCCCTCTCTTCACGTTTATTTCGCATACAACATTCCTTTTGAATAAAGTGTGGCCAAAAAATATTTTAGAATTTCTACATATATACAACATTACAAAGTTATATGGAGGAGTATGAACGCTTGCATTGCATGGTGCCCACAATGATATTTATTCCGCACTGTGAATTTGAATATTTTTATACTATATATAAAGGTAGTCATAATAAAGAGAAACGAAGAGCATCTCTCTCTCCATCGCATACCCCCCTCTACGCCCCTTTCAGGTACGCACACAATCTATCTCCAGGTCCTTTAAAAGTAAGCCCCCAGCACATTCACGCATGTTTCATCTTTCTCTCGCGATATATACAATGACGATCATTGTATTTGAAGCGAAAGCATGATACGTACATTGGACTTCAGAATCCACTCATTACGGTCACCATTTACGTTTTGTGGTTATTATACAGTCACGGGCTCACCGTACAACTCTGTATTTTCTCAAGACACGACTAGTTTACCAGTTAAACGCTCCATGTGGCACCTCTAGTGTTGCATCACATTATCTCACTACCATCGGGCCCACCTGTCGGCTTGTATCTACTCTACATCTACACTCTTATAAAATACTAGCAATATGCCCATGCGTTGCACGGAACATCAAGATGCATTTGTATGAGTAGTTTATCTTGTGGGAGAAAAGGATGAACAAGGGAAGGCCTTATTTGCAAGTGTGGAGAGGGGTGTGGGTATCTTTTTGCAAAATTGCCATAGTTTCCTTCCTATCCGTCAGATATAGATCGGACGGCCTATATTGCAGGATGGCAGGCACACGATCATCACCGACTATGGTTTTTATAAGAGTAGGGATAAAATACACTCTTATAAAAAACAGAGTTGGTGATGATGGTGTGCAATATAGGTCGTCCGATTTATATCTGATGGATAGGAAAGAAACTATGACAATTTTGCCTAAGATGTACCCACACACCTCTCCACATTTGCAAATAAGGCCTTCCCTCGTTCATCCTTTTCTCTCACAAGATAAACTAGTCATACAAATGCATCTTGATGTTACGTGCAACGCACGGGCATCTTGCTAGTAAGAATGAAAACAAACGACAAAAAAATATTGGACGGTGGTTCGAAGTCATGACCGCGGGCACAGCGGACAAGGTGGCCTTGTATTGGTATGCTGAGCCGTCTGTTTTAACACACAGGAGCTGGTGTGGTGATTATACACACACGCACGCATGCACACGAACTGCATGCACGCAACACTCACACGAACACATGCACCCACGCACGCACGCAACACTCACACGTACACACGCAGCCACGCACGCACGCAACACTCACACGCACACACGCACGCATGCATGCACACACCAGTACACCACACGACCAACACACACTCTCACGCTCAAGTGCTCAACCTACACGTGCATGCGCACACATCAGGCCCTGACAGACACATACACAACCAGGTGATTCCCGCGCACGGGGTGGAGTCTTGTCGCGCCTGCGTAAATTTGTGTTTATCTGACCTTTTCCCTATGCGAACTGACAGGTGGGACCCACAAGGAACGTGGTCAATTTAACTAGTCAACATGGTGCCACGCAGACTATTTGGCCGGTCAACAGAGTGCAATCCGATGCTGAACCGTGAGCAAGTGACCGTATAATCACCGCAAAACGTATATAGTGACCGTAATCAGCTTATTCTGAAGTTCGGTGAACGTATTACGCTTTTCTCTCTGTAGGCCCTCCAAAACTACATCTCTACACGTTCTCGCATGTTACATCTAACAACTATGCAATACAGCACTACTACTACACTCTAACACAATAAATCATATGTGTTTTTAGTTTTACTAGATATCATATTGTTACTTAATTATTCAGTTTGCATACATTAAAATTGCCTTTGAAATGTATGGCCAGTATCATATACCGCGCGGGAAAAATCCCGCCCTTTCCTGTTTAATCGGGTTTGTATCGATGGATCGTGCGAAACAGCAAAACTATAGTACTATATACAGTACAAGTGACAGTTCACTGGGCCGTCGTGTCGTGTACTCCTCCGTCGTAAGAGTGGAGCGCTCGCTTTCATAAATCTTCTAGTCCCTTTCGCCGACATGTGGGGCATCAAGCTACCGGGTCCACGTGCCATACCGGAATACAGTGCAGAGCAGCCGGGGTGAAGCACCCAGTCATGGCGCCGGCGTAGTAATGAGCAATGAGGCGTCAAATCACAAAGCTGCACCTTTCCCGCAGTTAAGTTGGAGGGACGAAGTAATAATGCTAAAAAAGAAGTTGGAGGGACGAAGCAACCATCATTTCACTCGTTGCTGAATCCGCTTCTCCCTCATCTTCTTCAAGTTAACCACGTGTTGCTTCTGCCGTTGTTCTGCCTCATGTGGGAAGCGGATCGGCTTGGTAAAGCACTGACACGTGGGACCGCATGTTAGCAAACCGCCAGGACAACGTCCTCTAAAAATAAGAAACCTCCCCCGCCATCCGCGCGGCAAAATCACCTCCTTTTTACTAATCTTGATTCTATAATTTTTTAGATCAATATAATTGAGATTTGTATAGATAGCACACAGGAGCAAAACCAAGTGGTACGGTTAAGGGCATCCACAATGTGTAGCCAAATGTGAAAATAGCTTTTGGCATCGTGGGAACCATTGTGGACGGTGTTGCCAAAGCCAAAAGGATGGAACCGAAGCTCCCTGATTGATTGATTGAAGGAATAGAAAAATGCAACGTCTCTCCTCTTTCTCCCGTGCTTGGACGCATGTACAGTATAGAGGACAGAGTCTACTCCCCTGTCCCTTCTATCACAAATCACAAAGCAGTGAGGCGTCAAATCACAAAGCACGGACGAAGCAACCATCATTTCACTCTTCGCTGACTCCGCTTCTCCATCGTCTTCTTCGAGAAACCATCTCACCGCACTAAGCTGGACGGACGACGCTATTGTGTACGAGTAGTACTAGTACATTTACGCGTCCTTTGGTTCAACGGACTTCCTGGATGCAAATAAGGCGGTTGTCTCGGCTTGCAGGCGGCACTTGCGAACGACTTACCGTGGTCTCCCTCAATGGTGTTCTCCGTCGAACGCACTTCGCCAAACCACAACGTTCGAGATATCGTCGACGTCACCGCAATGGGGAAGGAAGTCAAATATAGTTACTACCTCCATTTTTTTGTACACAAGGCCAGTATATCAAAATTACAATTTGCAAAAGGCCACTAACACTAATCGAGGCAAAATTGATGGGGTTTGCCTCGTACTAGCAACCAAGGACATTAATATCCCCTGCATGCATGCGGAAGTGAGAAGGTTGGTTTGCATGGCGCTGCATTAATCAAGCGATGAGGAGTGAGATGGTTAGCTCTTTGGGCTTTGGAGAAAAAATACGCATTAATTGACACGTGAAACGAGGATTTGTATCGATTAATCCCGCGAAGGAAAACCCCGCCTTTCTTTTTTAACACTAGTACTCCTAGTACGTAGTACTACGTACTTATCCTGTTTGGGTCTAGGCCTTGCATTGCCATACTTCGCCACACATTTTTGCCAAGCTTGCCTAAAGTTTTCAAAATGAAAAGGAGGTACACTTGCGCACGGCTGTCGCGGTCGCACCGCACCCTCACACGGTCGCTCCTGCACGCCGCGGTCGCACCGCACCCTCACATGCACAGTCGCTCCTGCACGCCGCAAACCCAACCAAGGGAACGCACCCTCACTGACACGTGCTGTCGCATGTGAACAAACCAAACTCAGCCATCCTACCGCTGACACATAATTTTCGTTCATAGAGTATGTTTATCCAACCGCATGTTGGGGAGTATCCGTACGGCCCGTGCGGTGGTCTGTTGGGGAAGAAGAAGAGGTGAGGAAGAAGGGTTAGGAGACGTAGGATATTCATCCAACCGCCTGAAATGGTAGACTGACCCAAGTCAGGCGACTTGCATAACAATATATGTTTTTACACAGCAAAAGATCCATAAAAACAACAACATAAAGAAAAACTATCACTGCTCGCGGAACGAGACGGCCTCGTCGTCTTTGGCTGCCGGCGCGAACCAGCCGTAGCTGCCGACGTGTGTCTCCGCACCGTGGTTGTCCTCGGCCTCCAGCTACTCGTTCACGCGGAGCGTGCGGGAGCTCTGCACGGACGAGAGCACCGCCCGGTTCAAGTCGAGGACGTCCGGTTCCGCCTGCAGGAGGGCCTCGATGGCAGCGGCATCCGCGCGCTCCGCGTCGAGTCGAGCCTCCGCCGCCCGGTTCAAGTCCAGGACGTCCGGTTCCGCCTGCAGGAGGGCCTCGATGAGAGCGGCATCTGCGCGCTCCGCGTCGAGTTGAGCCTCTGCCGCCCGGTTCAAGTCCAGGACGTCCGGTTCCGCCTGCAGGAGGGCCTCGATGGCAGCGGCATCCGCGCGCTCTGCCTCAAGTTGAGCCTCCACCGCCCGGTTCACATCCACGACATCCGGTTCCGCCTGCAGGAGAGCCTCGATGGCAGCGGCATGCGCGCGCTCCGCGTCGAGTTGAGCCTCTGCCTCCCGGTCCTCCTTTAGTATCGCCAGGTTGAACCGCTGGTCCGCCTGCACCATGGGGGACTCGGACGCCGGCACGAAGTCGACGTCCATCGTCTCATACCCATCGGGGGCCTTCTGCGCCGCGACCTCCGCCATGAACATTGGATCGGCTTCCTCCTCCTCGTAGCTTGGCTCTAGAGAACTCGGGGATTGGCCCACCGCAAAGCGAGCTTGGGAACGGAGGTCTCTGGCGCCGACCACCGCCGCAATTTTTGCATGGCGCTCCGGCGTCAGCATCTTGTAGTACGTGATCTTGCGGCGCACCATGGCTTTCCGGCGAACTAGGGGACGCTTGATGCGGGCTAGGGGATCGAAAGGTGGGGGAAGGGGCTGGAGATTAGGTGTGGTTTTAGGGCAGTGGCTGGCGTAGGCCGAGCAGCGAAGGTTCTGGTGTGAATAGTGGTTCCGGTGACGACCGGTCAATCGGTTTTGACTGTACATCGCTCTTGTCGCGTTCGCGTTGCAGCCCGGCACGCTGGACCCTCCATGTCGCTCACCGAATGGAACGCGCTTCGTCTTGCATTTTCGCTCGCTTGTGGGACCGCAGTTGAGAGCAAACCGACGTCCCTCCCCCTCCCCCGCCCGCGTCATTTTATGCGGAGTAAATAAAAACAGAGGGAGTATACTACGGATGAGGATCCCCTGACGTGGCCGAACCCATTGAGTAACTGACATGCGGGGCCTAGCAAGCATGGGGTCCGCCAGTAAGTGACCGAAAGGGAGGGTAAGGCAGGGATACGTATGTGAAAGGAGCTTCCAATGATATAATTTTCACATTATACATCTCATGTACTATTAATCTTGTCAATAGTTGAAAAACGCATTAGAGCATGGTTAATAATATAGCCAGTCGATGGCTATAAGGAACTGCCATGTCATCTATAGCCATCATCTATTATATGCACTCATACAGTAGTGTGGGCTATAAGGTTGGCTATTTCCCGCAAAAAAATTATAAGGTTGGCTATTGTATTAGTACTTTTTTCCATCTCCTCTCCATCTCTTTCTTCATATTTATTGTACGTATTTAACTAGGAATGCGTATATAGCTAGGCTCTTGCATGAGAGCTCACTCCCCTTACTTTTTCACATCTCTCTCCTCCACATAGGCCCTATATAAATGGAAGGAGGGAGTACAACTATGAGCACTGCATACTCTAGTACAGATGTTGTCAGTACTCCACTAGTACTATTGGACAGGGAGCTTAAAAAAGGTTACTATTGGATTGGCTATACGTGGCGAAATCCTAGTAGGAAGAGCATGCATGAGAACAAGCACATTCACGTGGTTGAAAACAAATTGGAAACCATCTCGAGTACAAATCTAGGAGTACGTACGAATCTAACAATATTGATTGGGCGTTGTTGAATGTTGATACTTTTTTTATCAAAGTAGAGATACTTTGACTACACATAAAACTTATATGTAAACTAGAAAGGATAGGAGGGAGTATATTGTACGTTCAAAAACGAAACGAACATTGAATACCCTTTATATATGATTTGCGGATGCTATGATCACCGGTTCAAAATTTTGAATCCGCCTTAGGTATCACACATGCCCCCACTCGTTCTCTCTCGATTTCATCTCGGGGTCCGGAGATCGATTGAAGAGGACTAGGGTGGGTACAATACGTTTGTTTCGCTTATGAACGTACAATATACTCCCTCTGATCCCACAGACCCCCCCCCCCCGCGGGTCATTTCTATCATAGAAACAGACCAAACCTTTATCTCCTTGCACGACACGCAATTGATCTCTGAACATCAATCGATCTCGTCAACATGTGTCGGGGCATGAACCGAATGGGATGTCAAAACTAAGACGCGAAGCGACACGTAGTGGAGGCAAAGTGAAACTTCAAACGAACCGTTTGTTTGTATGCATGTCGGACAAATTACAAATAAACATTGGAAATACAAGCATGGTCTAGGCCCACATGCGAATGATACTCGGCAGAATGTTCAAATGAGGCATGCGGGAGGATGGACTCGACCGGAGGGCGACATGATCGATGGAGAAGAGGGTTGGAGAGGAATGAGAAATAATCAAATGCCACATGATTATACTTGACCGACTAAAATAAACAATAAGTTGTCTCGCTTGGCCTACATAGTGAAAGGCCTAATGCGCAACGCGGAGCACTGACGCTCGAATATGGCCGGGAAAACAGGGAAACCGACATGTGGGGCACACCTGTCGGGATGACGTAGTGCAAACTAGTCCAATGGAGGAGCTGGCCCACGACCTCCTCGCCACCGGCAACCGTTCATGTGGGTCGTGGGGGCTAACAACATGGCGCAGCTCCAGCACCACCTCTGGACACGGCGACCACGGTGAGCGACACGCTCATCGTCGCTAGACACGGTCGGTTTCAGTGTGCCGAGGGTGGCGTTAGTGCTGTGGCACGGCCAACAACTAGTATGTTTGGTCTGTGCCCAAGGTTGCTCGCATTCATGCCGTCCGTCCGTATGCCGTCGTTAAGAGGCTCGGTGCCCGAGGAACCAACTCCGGCGACTTAATGACGCACCAGGATGCTTGGCCTCACTGGAATGCGCTACTTAAAGCGGCAACGCCCAACTAACCTCCACACCATAGCGCATCGTCCTCCTACCTGCCACCACATCCGCCATGACCGCAAGTGCGAACACTCTGCGGGAGAGCTTGTCTTCGGGGATGGAGCTCGAGGTCGCCGCCCTCGCTCAAGTCGCCGCACAAGCAGTGGCCACGCTGGCGGCCGACGACGGGAGCACCGTCAGCCACGCGTCCTACTTGCCGCCGTCCAACGTCCGGCACCGCCGAGGTCGGGGACTCCTCCGAGGATGAGTAGGGCATGGGAGGTGGCAGGGCATGGTGTGCCAACTGGCCGGTCCGTCTCCCGTGTTCTACTTTTCCTCGCCGGAGACCGCACCTTCACTTCACGGGTCTTGAACCCCGCCCCCGTACATGGAGATCGCAGATGGAGGACGTCGATCACCGCAGTAAATAGGTTTAGGGTCGGGTTTCTTTTATTTTTCTGTCCTATAAAAGTTCGAAATGTAATGAAAATCTGCCGTGTTTGCATTAATCTCGGCCGGTGTATATGAACTTTCACAATAATATAGTATATTGTAGGAGTACTAGCAAGATGCCCGTGCGTTGCACGGAAGATCAAGATCTTGTGGGAGAAAAGGATGAACGAGGGAAGGCCTTATCTGCAAATGCACATTCACGCATTTCACATCTTTCTACATCTACGGGAACCTACGAAAGGGTTAACGTAAATTGCCTCTCTCTCTCCTCCCCTGATTTTCATGGTGGTGGGCCCCTCCCTCCCCCAATCTACAATCAACAGCTCACACGTTTCACATTATGTTAATTACGTAACTGGGACTACGTAGGTGTAGCATTACTCGTCCTAAAAAACCCAACTAAGCCAACCTCCCAGCATATCGCGCGGGAAAAGACCCGGCCGCGCCGTTTTAGTCGGGATTACCGGATTACTAGTAGTAGTATCGATGGATCGCGCGAAGCAACAAGTTTTTTTAGGGGGCGAAGCACCTAGTTTAAAAGGAAAAAAGGTGGTACACTCACAGCACCCCTGTCGCGGTCGCATTGCACCCCACACACATTCGGTCCTGCACACGGCTCACGCAAACGGAACGCGCTTCGGCTTGCCTCTTCACTGACACGTGGGACTGCACTTGGAGAAACCGACCATGCGCCAAACTCCCCCCGCCCACCGCGCGAAAATCCTCCCCCCCACCAAAAATTCCCCCAAATCCTAGATTCAACGCCCTTCGGCCAACTAGCCAATAATATTCCCCAAACCCCCTCCCCCCGCCCCCTCCACTCCATTCGCTCTGCCAAAGCCGCCCTCCCCGCCACGCCGATACGTCAGCGCCGCGGTTCATCGAGGGGATGCACGGCGATCCTCTCGCTCCCACAGTACGCTCTCGTAGACTGTCGTCCTCTAGCCGCGCCGCCACCGCTGGCGACGTTCTTGTGGAGGCGCACGGCGGTCAGCGCCGCCACCGCTGGCGACGTTCGTGTGGAGACGCACGGCGGTCAGCTTCTCCCACGGTACGCGCATTCTAGACTGAGGCCCCGTGCATGTCGGTGTAGCGCTGAATGTTAGCTGATAGACGTTGTTAATCTCACTGTTTGCCGAAGTAGTTTACAGTCAATATGCTCTGCTTAAGAAGCTTCCTTGCCCTGTTCCGCACTCAATCTGCTTAGCTGAGATGGCATGCCAAGGCCGATTAGTTGCTAAAATATCCTGCCATATATTTATTGTGACGTAGATTGCCATGGTCTAGTAGCCAATCTGTTAGGTGAAATAGCTCTACACCATTTTATACTCGATCTTTGTTGCTGCGATGGCCTTCGATAGTTCGATGGCTGTGTGATCGGCCTCATTGACTGCTGAAACAGCCTGCCATAATTTAGCACTCAAATCTGTTTGCTGAATTAGCTTTACATATATTTCGTTACTTAGATCTGCTCGTCCAAATATCTTGCCATAGCTTTAGACATCGACCTAGGTATTTTCTTCTGGACTTCATAAAAAAGCATATATGTTTTTCCTGTAATATCTAGTAGAAGAACTAATTTGTATGTCTAACAGATGGACAGGACTTGGATAACTTCTGCTCGAAGATTCTCCGCTGCATATGTCGAGGGGGTTGAAAACTTCATGAACTTTATCAGAGCTGAGTACGGTGGTCCGAAATCAGATGTGCTCTGCCCGTGTAGCAGTTGTATGAATTCAGTTACAAGACCCCAGTCAACTGTGCAAAATCATCTACACTTGTATGGGATGTCGGTCACATATACTAGGTGGGTTCATCATGGTGAAGCTGTGAACGTCAATGTTATTGACTACGTGGAAGCAGCAGATCACCATCTTGATCTGCCTGATGCTCAGGTGGAAGAGGAGGAGGAGGAGGTGGTGGCGGAGCCAGTGAGTTTGACCAACATTGAAACAATGCTACGAAATGCTCGTGCATTCCGTGAACTTTCACCTGCAGAAGAAAAACGGTGGGCCCGCATGTTGGAACAATGCAACGTGGCTGTCACCCCAGGAAATAAGCTGTCAGTATTCTCAGCTATGGTCACCTTTCTTCAGGTTAAGACATCTGAGCGGATGACCAACAAATCATTCGATGCGATGTTGGCTGCTTTCCGCAAAGCTTTCCCAGATGCGTCTGAGCTGCCACACACCTACAGTAAAATGAAGAATTTCCTTCGTGCAGTTGGAATTGGATATGATATGATCCATGTTTGTAAGAATAATTGTGTTCTGTTCCGGAAGGATTATGCCAACTTAAGTGAATGCCCGAAATGCAAATCATCAAGATGGAAAGATGGCGATGCTGTGAAGAGGATTCCTCATAATGTTCTGAGACATTTTCCAATTACACCAAGATTGCAGAGGTTGTTTCATGATGCTGAAACAAGAGAGGATGTACTGTGGCATTCTAGGAACCAGGATTTCAGAGATCAGAATGTAATGAGCCATCCATCTCATGGTAGTGAGTGGAAAAGCTTCAATCAGAAGCACGAAACGTTTGCTGCTGACCCGAGAAACATTAGACTTGGCTTAGCTTCAGATGGATTTAACCCATTTGGCCACCAGAGCGCCACATATAGCATGTGGCCAGTGCTTGTTATCCCTTACAACATGCCTCCAAATGTCTGCACCAAAGAATCAAACTACATGATGGCCTTGCTCATCCCAGGTCCAAAAAGTCCTGGAAAGGATTTTGATTTGTTCATGGAGCCTCTTGTGGAGGAACTTCAACAGCTATGGAGGGGTGTTCTCACTCGAGACCTATATAGCAGCCCACCAGCTGATTTCTTTCTGCGTGCTGTTATAATTTGGTGCATCCATGATTATCCGGCTTTGGGCACTATGTCAGGGCGAACGACACATGGTTACAATGCATGTGTTCGCTGTGACAGGAATCCGCTGTCATACGCAATACTTAGCAAGATCTGTTACATTGGACACCGCCGTTTCCTTGCCAAGGACAAGCCGCATCCTAGAAAATACCGAAGACATGTGTTCAATGCAAAGCATGAAAACCGTGATGCGCCAAAGAGGCTCACCGCCGATGAGTTGCAAGTGGAATTAGAGAAGGTCAGGCATATTACACCAGGAAACCATCCTGATAATGGTAGCGGGAAAAGGAAGCGTGGCAGGGCAGAAGAGAGATTATTGTTTACCCGCAGGTCCACTTTGTGGGACTTGGAGTATTGGAAAGATTTGGATCTGCGGCATAATCTTGATGTGATGCACATCGAGAAAAATATATGTGACAGCATTATCGGCACACTTCTTAATATTGAAGGCAAGACGAAAGATACCTTAAAATCTAGGATTGATTTGACACACCTGGGTATCAGAAAGGATTTGCAGGTGCAAGATGAAGGTAAACCACGGGATATGGCACCAGCTGTGTACGTCTTGGACAAGGTAAAAAGAAAAGAATTCTGCAAGGTCCTGTCACGTGTGAGATTCCCACATGGATTTGCTTCCAACCCTGAAAGGAGAGTCAGTGCAGATGGAGACAAGGTACAAGGGTTGAAAACTCATGACTGCCACGTCCTACTTCAAAGGGTTTTACCTGTTATCCTTAGAGGATTGGGCCGCCCTGACTTATACAGAGCAGTTGCAGAGTTGGGACAATTCTTCAGGGAACTCTGCAGTAGAAATATCAGGATAGATGCTTTGGAGCGTCTTAGAGACAAGATACCAACTATCCTATGCGACCTTGAGAAGATATATCCTCCAGCCTTCTTTGATGTGATGGTGCATTTGGCTGTTCATCTACCTGATGAGGCACTACTTAGAGGTCCAGTACAGTATGGCTGGATGTACCCTATTGAAAGGCGGCTAGGCACTTTCAAGGGCTATGTTAGGAACAGAGCTAGACCCGAGGGTTCCATTGCAGAGGCCTACATTGCTACAGAAGCGTTGACATTCTGCTCAAAATACATTGAAACAGCTGATCAGCTTAGCAAAGACGTGGATGAAGACAATCCCGGGCTCAATGTTTTCGATTATTCTGTTCGAGTTACAGGGAAGAGTCGACAAGAGGACAAACCTAAAGATTTGGACAAAATGGTTTGGTATGTGTTGAATAACTGTCCTGAGATACTACCTTATATCAAGTAAGTGCTAAGTACTGCAGCTTATACATCGTAATCTACTAAACTTGCAGCACATTCTTATATATTTAGATGTTTGACGCGATCACTATGTTGTGCAGCATCTACAAAAAGGAGTTACTGCCGCAAAATCCAAGAAACATTGACAAACTGGTTATGGCAGGATTTGCGAAATGGTTCAAGAGCCATGTAAGCTTTTGAATTGCACTGTCAGTTTTTTTAATATATTGAGTACATAAGATGATCAGCTTGTCTATTTTCTAACCATAGGTTAAGAAGATGCGGGAGGATGGGCAGGCAGTTGATGATGCCCTTTACTCACTAGCAATGGGTCCTGATACTCGGGTAAGACATTATGAATCTTGCGTTGTTGGAGATGTGCGCTACAACACCCTTGCACGAGACGAAGGCAGGAAGACACAAAACAGTGCCATCATGAGCACGGATACGTATGACAAAGAGACAACTGAAATGTATGCTAACATAACAGACATTGTTCAGTTGCAGTATATCTCCAGTTTCGAGGATCATCGGTGTGTGGTTCTGTTGTGCTGTCGTTGGTATAACCTGTTTTCCAGGATCGCAAAACCCAGAGCTGATGATTATTTCAAATCCATCAATGTCAAGGCGGCGTACCAGACCAACGAGCCTTTTATTTTGGCAAATCAAGCAACACAGATATTTTTCTTGGAAGACACATTTGCACGTAGCGATGACTGGAGAGTAGTGCAAAGGTTTGAGCAGAGGAATTCGTTTAATGAAGTTGCACAACAAGATGATGCTTACACTGCTCCTGATGTACAAGATAACACAGATGTTCCTAATATCTTTGAGAACCATCACGTCAATGACGCCGGCGAAAAGATTGCCTGTCGTGCTGTGGACATACAAGAGTTGATCAAGAAGAAGCCAACGTTCGAGGACGTTGAGGACGAAGAAGAAGATGACACCATGGGGAATTACGATTCAGACTGATACACATGGCGAAGATGTTGACGCTGCTGCTGCGGATGATGATTACATTGCTTTTGTCGTATTTGCCTGTCAGAAGACGTTTTTTTATCTACTATGTGAAATTGTGTTTGCTATGACAACTGAAACCTGATGAACATGTTGTTTAGTATTTTCCTGTGAGAACATCACTTGTTATGTATGCTGATTTGTGTTTGGTGATTGTATGACGACTAAAACATGATGACATTGTTGTTTAGTTGTACTCATATTTGGCTGTGAAACTTGAATTTGATGACATAGTTTGTTGTTGGACTGCAATTTGCTCGACGTCTTCGAATGAGAACAAAGCTGACCCGACAGGTCCTCTGCTAATTTATTTATTTATTACCAAAAGGGCCTCTGCTATTTATTTATTTATGAGCAAAAGGGGATACCCCCTGATTTCCGTTAATAGAAATCATTAGATGTTCACAACACTACGCCCAGCCTGCTACACAGGTTTCATTCATTACTAGTTTCAGCAAAGTGCTCATGTCATAGCCACTGAATACATCACGAGTGCTACATACACTGCAAATAAAGAGACAATCATCCTACAGAGCACATCGATTTTGCCCATTATCTTCACAAGCTCTTTCATCTCCTCATTGCTATCAAGGCCGTTCAGCAGCTGTTGCTTGGCCATGATCAGAGGAACTGCATCTTTAACCTTCTGCTCTGCATCTTCCTCTTCTGACGTTCCTTCAGTTACTTGTCCAACACCCCAACCTGCTGGTATTGGGATTCCTCGGCTAACCAAATAATCAGCGTAGTTGCACTCCCCCACATCAGCAACTTCCCAGAAATACAAATCACACGAATCTTCCCTTTTCTGCACGAATCAAATTGGAAGATCATCAACCAAACTATTAAAAAAATCAGCAACTGAAAGCAGCAGAACAACACTTAAACATATTATTACCCCATGATTCGGGCATTTGTAGAAGACTCGGCCAGGGTTGAGGATTGTGGTTGAGACGCGATGGATGACTCTGCGTGATTTGCAGCAGTGGCACCACACCAACGGCAGCGGGTTGCGATGAGCAACCGGCTGCGGTGCGCACGCCGGCGGGGGTGTGATGAGACCCACAGGCGATGGTACAGGTGGCGACTTGGCGCATATTTGGTTGTTGCCTCCTGAAGAGCAGGTGGACGAGCAGCCAGCGGACATGGTTGCTGCGGCCAGAGCTTCTGATGCTAGGTAGAGTAAGTAGAGAAGAGGAGAAGTGAACGTTGGATATGTCAGTTTCATTACTTGCAGAGTAGCATAGCACCATATATAGTCATAGTCTAGGTTTAGATTCGAACCAGCTACAGGAGCACATCTCTCTTTTTTTTAAACTCAGCAACATCTCTTTACTGGTACACTAGCTTGTTCTGTACGCCTTCTCAAGTCTTTGATTCCTCCACCTGACATCTGGGACCCACCGGAAGGGTCTCTGTATTTCGCGAAAAAAACGTGCCCCCCGCTGACAGGTCGGACCCACCAGCTATCTTCGCACGCAAGGAAGTGCCTCCTTATTACGCACAAAAAATGAATACTCCCCCTGCCAGCTGGAACCCAGCATCATGGGAGGCTGACTTGTGGGCCTACCAAGTTGACAGGGACGGAGGGCTTTGTAAACTTAGTGAATATGAACGATTCTAGCTCCAGTTACCGTACGATGTTCATCCAACGGCAGTAGTGCTTCTTCAACCTCCGGTCTTCTTGCTCCAGCCCCAGCCGCCCAAACCAGCGCCGGTCGTGCCGCGTGCTCATGCCTCCCGTGGCCGGCTGTGATGCCGCGGAGCCTCACCGCCCCCTACTACTCCCACCGCTCGCTAGGCCATCCCTCTACTCACCCACACCCCCTGTTATTCTGCGGCGACGGCAGCCTCACACCGTAGCCGAACCAGTGAACCCTCATACTCCTCTCTGCCTGGGCATCCACTGCCGCGTCTTCCCCGGCTCCGTGTCGTCCCCTTCCTAGGCCTCGTCGTCATCCACCGCCTTGGTGCTCTCGGCGCGGCGTGGTCAATGTGGTCAACGACCGACTTCTAACGGAAGAGTACTGTACGTGGAGAGGCTGACAGCTGGGTCCACGGCCGCAGGTGGGTCCACGCCCACAGCCCAGTCTTTTTGTGATTTGCCAAGTAAGTTGCTTTGTCAGGCCTGTTGGGCTGCAAATCTTTCAAGGCGAGGAGAGCTTCATTCGGCTGGCCGAGAAAATGGCCTATCAGTAATGAGAAATGGGTTGTACATTTTTAAAACACATCAAACCGGCAATTAGTTTCAAATTTCTTTTTTTCATTTCGAGATTTTAAATTGCATTAATTTTTATGCATGGACAATTTGTTGGATTTTATATTGATATACATTTATTTTTAAAATCAGTTTGAATGTGACTCGAAATTCCGGGATTAAAAACAGTTCAGACCGCACCGAAATATGCAAAATTTCTTATAATTTTTTAACGGTGGCCACAATATGGGTTGTAATGCTAACAAAAAGAATATGGGCTCCAAAAAAACCTTAAGAATTAGCAAATGGGCTATAAATTATTAGAAATAATGGCAGATGGGATGTATGTTGTTTTCCACAGATTTGAGGCTTTCCTAAAAAAAGGTTGACGCACAAGCAGTGACTGTTGGATGTCCATCCAACGGCCGTCGTGCTTCTTCAATCTCTGCTCTTCCTGCTCCGTCCGCTCAAACAAGCGCCGGCGGGACAGCTGTCGGTGTCAAAACCGGCGGATCTCAGGTAGGGGGTCCTGAACTGTGCGTCTAAGGGGATGGTAACAGGAGGCGGGAGACACGATGTTTACCCAGGTTCGGGCCCTCTCGATGGAGGTAATACCCTACTTCCTGCTTGATTGATCTTGATGATATGAGTATTACAAGAGTTGATCTACCACGAGATCATAGAGGCTAAACCCTAGAACCTAGCCTATGGTATGATTGTTGTTGTCCTACGGACTAAACCCTCCAGTTTATATAGACACCGAAGGGGGCTAGGGTTACACAAAGTCGGTTACAAGGGAGGAGATCTACATATCCGTATTGCCAAGCTTGCCTTCCACGCCAAGGAGAGTCCCATCCAGACACGGGATGAAGTCTTCAATCTTGTATCTTCATAGTCCAACAGTCCGGCTAAAGTATATAGTCCGGCTGTCCGAGGACCCCCTAATCCAGGACTCCCTCAGTAGCCCCTGAACCAGGCTTCAATGACGATGAGTCCGGCGCGCAGATTGTCTTCGGCATTGCAAGGCGGGTTCTTCCTCCGAATATCCCATAAAAGATTTTGAACACAAGGATAGTGTCCGGCTCTGCAAAACAAATTCCACATACCACCGTAGAGAGTACAATATTTCCACAAATCTAATCGGCTGACAACTTTTCATAATGTAACATCACACCATGGCCTGGTCATTATTCGAACCGTTTCTCCCAGCCTGCCACTGCATGTTTCGCGGGGCGGTTTTATTAGCACGTTTTGTCGAAGCAGAGATCGTGTTCCCCTTATCACGGGATTCTCATCAATACGGGTATGGGTAACCCAATCGTGCCTGTTGGTATGACTCCTTGATTTTAGGCAAGTTCCAAACGGACACGTGGAGGACGCTTGATATTGACCCTCTTTATAAAGGGGCCAAGGCCTGTCCTTTTCTTCTCGCACTCAATTGAATCCTTCCCCCACCTCGAGTTCCAACACCCAAGGCTCAGGCTAGGCGCTTCGGACCTTCAATCATGTCCGGATCCAACCTTCAAGGTCGGTGGATGCCCTCCTTTGTCACAGAGGAGGACATCAAGAAGCTAAGAGAAGCCAGGTATCTGACCGCCGAAATCTCGCACAGGCTACCTGCTCGAGGGCAGGTCATTCCCACTCCCGAACCCAGCGAGAGTGTCGTATTCGTCTCCCACTTCCTCCGAGGGCTAGGCTTTAGTCTAGATCCCTTTGTTAGAGGGCTCATGTTCTATTACGGGCTTGATTTCCATGATCTGGCCCCGGATTCCATCCTTCACATCTCGTCGTTCATCGTCGTGTGTGAGGCCTTCCTCCACGTCACCCCACACTTCGGCTTATGGCTCAAGACCTTTAATGTGAAGCCGAAGATGATTAATGGGCGACACGTAGAATGCGAAGGTGCCATAATAAGCAAAGGCGCTGATGCTCCATGGCCAAAGGGTTCCTTCCCGGAGGTGTCTAGCTTATGGCAGTGGGAGTGGTTTTACATCACAGCCCCCTGAAGTACTAAGTGGGTAGCTGCCCCCGCCTTCCGTCCGGGCCCCCCGCCTCAACTGGCGTCATGGGTCAACAAAGGGCTGGACTGGGGGCCGGTTAATGACGTGCCGACATTGCAGAGTCGCATCCGAGATCTCCTTACGAGAGATGTCAGCCTTGTCAAGGTAATGCAAGTCATGCTAGTTCGTCGGGTCCTGCCATGCAAACGTCGACCTCTCCGTATGTGGGAGTTCAACCCGGAAGGACCGCGAACTATTCAGCACTTCTTCGGCGTGGCACTCGAAGAGATGTATAGATTGTTCTTCGGATCACGAATAAAGTGTCCGGACACCACCGAGGATGCGGGTCTAAACTGCAACCGTCTAGACACCCAAGTAAGTAATTCTTTGGCTGAACATGCTGTCTCTTTATTTATCACAACATCATTCTGAAAAGTCGCTCTTTGACTAGGACTGGGTAAAAAAGGCGAAGATGATCAGGTGTTCGGCCCCCCTTCCCGAAGGCTCAACGGATCCAGTACTGGCCAGAATGCTTGAGCTCGCGCCTTATCAAGCGCCATCAAGGGAAGATAAAGGGGGGAATAAAGAAGCCGAAAGCGGGCCTCACTCATTATTCATCCAGACCGGGGGAATTAGTGCCTCCATGAAGGAGGATAACCGGGGAGAAGAATCTAAAATCTCCTCTCCCCAAGGAAGGAAGAGGACCGCCTCTGAAGACTTGGAAACAATGGTTTCCAAACGAGGGAAGGAATCTTTGTCAGGGGGTCCTACCCCGGAGGGTATCCTTACTGCATAGTGCCCGCAAGGGGATCAGCCCCCCACCGAGCTGTAAGTAAACAAAAGTACTTTATAGTAAACATATCCTACTTTATTTTCGAGGACAATAACCGAGACGTATGTCGTGTAGTTCGGATCGTAGCCCTTCTCGATAGAGTTCGGCTTCGGGGGATCTTCTTCCGGAGATGATGGAGAGCAAAACACCTCCACATGCCTCCCCGCCTCATGAGGCAGACGACCCAGAGGTGTCGTCATAGAGGATTTCTCCTGATCCACCAAGGCCAGAAGGTAATCCTTCGGCCTCCCGAGGTCCGGAGTATTCGGCTCCTAAAGGGAGCAACAGAAAGAGTCCGGGGCTGTCCGGTGCACGACCGGATGCATTGATGAGTCTTCTGGAGCAAGCCGCTATCTCAGAGGCGCATCGTACGTTAATGGGTACGGTGGTTGAAAGGATTTCATCCGCCGAAAGCGGGTTGCATGAAGCTTTTAAGATCCTGCTGAGAGGCTTTGAGGTACGCAAAGTAATATGTATGTTTTTGACGGTACCACACACGCTAGGTGTGCCCTATACAGATAGTAGCCCCTGAGACTCTGGTTGCTGTCAAGAAGGGCGGCAAACATAGGATCATAGTCCCAGGTAATGATCATGCCGCTTTCATGTGCAGGCGGCTGAGGGTCCGGTGGCTAGCCGGACTGGGGAGTTTGCCGAACTGAAGCGGCAACTTGATGCGGCGGATGCCAACATCATGCTTGTAAATAGGCGGCTTGACGAGGCACAGGGTATGTATTCTCCGATGGTCAACATATATTAAGAGGGGCATGATGCTAGTATCTATAATATGTTGTGACTACAGATGGAGCTGCCGCCGAGGACACCCTTCTGGTGGAACTTGCCCGAGCCAAGGAACAAGCCAGGAGGAGTGATGCGGCCGCCCTAAAGGCGGTCGAAGAATTAAGAGCCGAACAAGCTGCGCATTGCTAGAGCAAAGAGAAAATAGCCAAATGGCTGTTGAGATGAAGGATGCCGCCGACCGTTATGAGCTTCTTGAAAAGGAAAGCCAAACGAAGACGGCGGACCTGGAGAAAGCCATGGTAGCAGCCAAGGAAACCCGCTCTAAAATCAGAGCGACGAAGGAGGACTACGTCAAGCGGGAGATATCATGGCTGGGAAGCCCGTTTTGTTGCGGACGAAGTTCGGAGATCCTAAGTATGCCCTTCTGGATCAATTATGGAGTTCTGCAGACGCGTACTTGGATTTGGCAGCGAGTGCTGCTGTTGCGACCAAGTTTTCCAAAGATCAAAAATATCACGAAGTGGAAAAGTTGTTCTGGTCGCAATTCAAAGCTCCAGCGCGTCCGCTGCTGTTAAATGAGCAAATGGCCGAGTGGGCCGAGCTCCATAGGTTGTCTGGACTTGCCATGAGGTCTGTCGTGGATCATCTCTGGCCGGAAGGACCAAGGCCGAATAGTTATTTTGGTCTTGTGCAACGATTCCTTGGTGTTGTGCCGCATATCGACACTGTAAAGAGGTCGGCGTGCATAGAAGGTGCGCGGATGGCTCTTGCCCGTGTCAAGACATGCTGGGCAGAGATGGAGGCCACCGCTATTGTAACCCACAATCCGGCTGTAGGCCAGGTTTCATCCGAGCACTATTTTGAAGAAGTCCTGGAAGGTGCTCGTTTAATAGAGGCTCAGTGCTCGAAGAGTGTCATGTTCGAGTGACATATAGCCCGGTTGTAAAAACAATGCTATTCAAATTGTAAAGGCTGTGTTTATACTTTTGCCTGAAAGTATTATGATGCCTCCTATGCGGCCGTTTATGTATATATGTATATAACCTGAATGTTTGCAGTCGTCGGCTTCAGCCCCCACGCATATAATGCGGGGGTGTCCGCAAAAGCACGTGTTCACACTTGATCCAACGTCTTGGTCCATTAAGGAGGTGGTAGCGCGACGAACGAGGCAATCGGACTATATTGCTTTAACACTTTCACTTAACCATAGGAGTTTGACAGTGGGGCTACTATATAGCCCCTGGTACTTCCGCGCTCATCCGAGTCCGGGGCGCGTACGTACATGACCGGGAAAACCGGCCCTTCGTTAATGCGGACGAATCCCGAAGATTCCGCTAAGTCATCGAGTGGTTGACCAGTCTCGCGCTTTATCATGGCAGTCAGTTTTCGGCTTTCTCTATTGAGGTGCTCGTCCGGATGAACCAGGGCACAATCGCAGTAGTACTCCCGGTGCCACCTTAGCCGATAGAGCGGAACGTAAGGTAGCAAAACACGGGAGCCGGGCAAACCCAACATTTGACCAAAGACATGATTCGGAGCTGATGCATATAAGGCCAAACTCGCGACGCCGAACACTCCCTAAGGTATTCGGTCTTTACAACATATACCGGGCTGAGTAACGCCCTTGATAATGAACCCTGAATTTCCAGGTACGTGCATCATTCTGACGTGGCGAAATGCCAATAACGTCAGCATCCCTCTCGGTTATGCTGAGTATCCGGAGGATGTGAAGCAACAAGAGACAGTAAAAAAGGTTTACACAGGGTCTTAATCTAAAAAGAAACCTTTGAGCGGGGCCCTGCTGCACGTCTGCGCCTGTGTCTCCGTTGTGCCGTATCCTGGAAGGGTGTTGCACGATTATCATCTGTAAAAGAGAAGAACTTAGGTGAAAGTTGTCGTGCGAAAAATTGGTTATTCTTAATAAACCATTAAAATTCAATCTAAATAAGGTCAAGCCGAACTGTAGTCCTTTTTACATGCGGGAAGCCCCTAGCACCACCTATGGGGGTATATCCATCGACCAATCTCAGGTTTATCTGAGCTGTTACAGCTAGGGGTGCACCGGACTCATCTAGCCGTGTCCCGGTCTTGACGACCGATCATTTATTCTGGTTGGAGAGGCCGTTCAGTGTTCGGCTGCTAAAGCCGCCACACGTTCCTTCCGTACGTAAGGAACGCTCTGTGTTTCCGCTAACTATGATGATGCCACGTGGACCGGGCATCTTAAGCTTAAGATAAGCGCAATGCGGTACTGCATTAAACGAGCGAAGGTCGTTCTTCCGAGTAGTGCTTGATAGCCGCTTCGGAATGGAGCGATGTCGAAGGTTAACTTTTCACTTCGGAAGTTGTCGGGAGAACCGAATACAACCTCTAGTATTAGAGAGCCCGTGCAGCATGGCCTCTGGGCCTGGTATTACTCCTTTAAAGGTAGTATTGCTTTGGCTGATTCTTGTCGGGTCTATCCCCATTTTGCGGACTGTGTCCTGATATATCAGATTAAGACTACTGCCGCCGTCCATAAGGACTCGGGTGAGATGGTATCCGTCAATAATTGGGTCTAGTACCAAGGCAGCCGATCCTCCGTGCCGGATACTAGTCAGGTGATCCCTGCGATCAAAAGTGATCGGGCAGGCCGACCAAGGGTTGAACTTAGGGGTGACGGGCTCTACGGCGCATATGTCTCGGAGTGCATGTTTGCTCCTCCTCTTTGTTACGTGAATCATGTTCACTGTTTTGACCTCTGGTGGGAATTTTTTCTGTCCCCCAGTGTTTTGCTGGCGAGGCTCATCCTCGTCTTCACTTGGTGTCTCCCTCCCCTTGTGTTCGGCGTTTAGCTTGCCGGCCTGCTTGAAGACCCAGCATTCTCTGTTGGGTGTGATTTGCAGGTTTGTCGGAGGTGCCATGAATCTGACATAATCTATCTAGAATCTTGTTTAGGCTGGACGGTCCATCTCTGCTGCCTTTGAATGGCTTTTTCCCCTGACCGGGTCGAGAGCCCCTGAATCCGGCGTTTACTGCCGTGTTGTCTGGGCTGTCTTCATTGTTTCGACGCTTGCTTTTATTGCGTCGTGGTTTTCCATTGCCATCCCTGACTTCGGATGTGCCTGGGTCACTGGTGCGCTACGGGCCAGCCAACTATCTTCGCCCGCGCAAAAGCGGGTCATAAGGCTTGTTAGGGCTGCCATTGTCCTTGGTTTTTTCCTGGCCGAGGTGTCTGGCAAGCCATTCGTCCCGGACACTGTGTTTGAAAGCCGCTAAGGCTTCGGCGTCCGGGCAGTCGACAATTTGATTCTTCTTAGTGAGGAATCTGTTCCAAAGCTTTCGGGCTGACTCTCCGGGCTGTTGAATTATATGACTTAAATCGTCTGCATCCGGAGGTCGGACATAGGTCCCTTGAAAATTAGCCCTAAAAGCATCCTCAAGCTCTTCCCAACTTCCAATTGAGTTTTCGGGGAGGCTCTTCAGCCAGTGCCGAGCTAGTCCTTTCAACTTGAGGGGCAAGTATTTGATGGCGTGGAGATCGTCTCCGTGAGCCATATGGATATGGAAGGATGAAAGTCCTCAATCCAGACCCCAGGGTATGTCATTCCGTCGTACGCCTCTATGTTCACGGTTTGAATCCCTCTGGAAATTCGTGATCCAGCACCTCATCGGTGAAGCATAGGGGGTGCACGACACCCCTATATTTGGATGTGTCATGGCGTTCTGGCGGTTGTAGTGTTTGGTTTTGATTCTGTGCCGGAGCGCGCTTCCTAGATCCGTAGATGGATCTAGTCATACCGGCTTTTTGATGCAAGTCCTCACGTAAATCGTGTGCTGACTTATGTGCGACATCGTTAGCCGCCCTATCGCGGCCACGAGGTGGTCAATCCGGCTGATCGGCCATTTTATTTTTCGGCTATGTAGGCTCTAAAGCCTCGTCATCGAATTCAGGCAGCAGCTTGCGCTTTGGGTAACTCTTTGTGTGGCGACTGCCACCGTACTTTTCAGCAGTGTCCAGCACTTTGTTCCATCTACTGATGAGTGTATTTTGCGCGGCCTTAAGCCTTTGTTTGCTTCTTAAGACTCCGCGGTGGCAATAAGCCTTCTGTGGAGGTTCTCTTGTTCCAAGTTCCTTTCCGGGATGATGTGTATATCGTCATCCGGACTATTCTCCTCTCCGGAGACAGGTTGATGATTTCTACCCTCGGCGTCGCCGTGATCGGACAGTGGCTCCGTACTATGTTCCGTCCGCTGGCTCGTCCTGCTCTGTTGCTTTGGAGTCGACCGGGGTCTCATTCTTTCTTGCGCTGTTATCGCTGTTTTTGCCGAGGCGGGATTTGGAGCGGCGTCTGCGTCGTCGCTTTGGTTGCTTCTCGAGGGGTTATCCTTCGCTGCATCCTCCTTCCTCATCATTGTCTTCTTTGGGTGTATCCACCATGTATATATCATGTGATGAAGTGGCTGTCCAGCGCCCTGTGGGCGGTGGTTCCTGTTCGTCTCCTGCATCGTCGTCCATACCGTCGATGTCTTCGGAGTCGAAATCGAGCATGTCGGTTAAATCATCGACAATGGCTACTAAGTGGGTGGTGGGTGGGGAACGAATTTCTTCATCGTCCGCTTCCCATTCAGCCGGACATAGTTTCGGCCAAGGGTCTTCTGACAAGGAGAGAGACCTCAATGAATTTAGCACATCGCCCAAGGGCGAGTGCTAAAAGATATCCGCGGAGGAAAACTCCATGATCGGCGCCCAATCAGATTCGATAGGCACCGGACGCAGGCGGTTCGGAGCCCGTGGCCGGGGACGAATCCAATGGTTCAGCAACACAGGTCTTGTAGGAGGTGAAGTCAGTATTCGGCTCTATCGCCACTGAGTGCGCGGCCTCCGTGGCGGGGTCCATCCACCCATCCTCGGATGGACGCAATCTGCTCCGGATTGAGGGCCGAGAGTTGCCACAGGTGTGATCTCCCGAACACTGTCCGACGGCAGAGCTAAGTCATGCTCGTCGTGACTGTGCGGCGCACCTGACATGGGCTCGAATCCGTCGAAGATCAAGTCTCCGCGGATGTCGGCAGTATAGTTCAAGTTTCCAAACCTGACCTGATGGCCAGGGGCGTAGCTCTCGATCTGCTCCAGATGGCCAAGCGAGTTGGCCCGCAGTACGAAGCCGCCGAATACGAAGATCTGTCCGGGGAGGAAAACCTCACCCTGGATCGCATCGTTGCCGATGATCGAAGGAGCCATCAAGCCTTATGGTGACGGCACAGTGGAACTCTCAATGAAAGCACCAATGTCTGGTGTCAAAACTGGCGGATCTCAGGTAGGGGGTCCCGAACTGTGCGTCTAAGGCGGATGGTAACAGGAGGCGGGGGACAGATGTTTACCCAGGTTCGGGCCCTCTCGATGGAGGTAATACCCTACTTCCTGCTTGATTGATCTTGATGATATGAGTATTACAAGAGTTGATCTACCACGAGATCGTAAGAGGCTAAACCTAGAAGCTAGCCTATGGTATGATGTTGTTGTCCTAGCGGACTAAACCCTCCGGGTTTATATAGACACCGGAAGGGGGCTAGGGTTACACCAGAGTCGGTTACAAGGGAGGGAGATCTAACATATCCGAATTGCCAGCTTGCCTTCCACGGCCAAAAGGAGAGTCCCACCCGGACACGGGACGAAGTCTTTCAACCTCTTGTATCTTCATAGCTCCAAACAGTCGAACCTAAGGATATAGTCCGACTGTCCCGAGGACCCCCTAATCCAGGACTCCCTAAGCCTGCTCCCCTTGGCGGCTGCGCGCGGGCCTTCACCGCCCACTCGTACTACAACGCTGGCTAGCCATCCTCCCAACATGATGATCTCCGACGACGTAGCGGCGTACACCATCTCGTAGGGGCAACACCATCTTCTGCTCCGTGTCTTTTCCTAGGCCTCGCCGTCGTCCACTGCCCTGGTGCTCTCGGCGCGGCCTGGTCAACGTGGTCAACGACCGACATGCATCTATAGTGGACTGTACGTGGAGAGGCCGACAGCTGGGTCCACGGCACGCAAGGAAATGCCTCCTTATTACGCGCAAAATAATGATTCCTCCACCTGACAACAGGGACCCACCGAAAGGGCCTCTGTATTTCGTGAAAAAAACATTACCGCCGCTGACAGCTCAGACCCACCAGCTATACATTCGCACGCAAGGAAGTGCCTCCTTATTACGCACAAAAAAATGAATACTCCCCCTGTTAGCTGGGACCTAGTATAGTGGCAGGCTGACTTGTGGGCCTACTAAGTTGACGGGGACGGAGGGCTTTGTCAACTTAGTCAATATGCATGATTCTAGCTCCAGTGACCGTACGATGTCCATCCAACGGCCGTAGTGCTTCTTCAACCTCTGGTCTTCTTGCTCCAGCCGCCCAAACCAGCGTCGGTCGTGCCTCATGCTCCTGCCTCCCGTGGCCGCCTGCGATGCGGCGGAGGCATCACCGCCCCCTACTACTCCCACCACTGGCCAGGCCATCCCTCTACTCACCCACACCCCCTGTTATTTTGCGGCGACAGCAGCCTCACACCGCAGCGAACCAGTGAACCCTCGTACTCCTCTACGCGTGGGCATCCACTGTCGCGTCTGCCCCGACTCCACGTCGTCCCCTTCCTAGGCCTCGCCGTCGTCCACCGCCCTGGTGCTCTCGGCGTGACATGGTCAATGTGGTCAAGGAACGGCTTCCATCGGACGTGGACTGTACGTGGATCGACTGACAGCTGGGTCCACGGCCGCAGCAAGTGCCTCCTTATTACGCACAAAATAATTATTCCTCCACCTGACAGTGGGGACCCACCGGACGGGCCACCGTATTTCGTGAAAAAAAACGTTTCCCCCTGACTATTGGGACCCACCAGCTACATCTTCGCACGCAAGGAAGTGCGTTCGGGCAAAAAAAACGATTCGCCCCCTGACTGCTGGGACCCACCAGCTACATCTTTGCAGGCAAGGAAGTGCCTGACAGTCGGGACCTGTCGGTGTCAAAACCGGCGGATCTCGGGTAGGGTGTCCCGAACTGTGCATCTAAGGCGGATGGTAACAGGAGGCGGGGGACACGATGTTTACCCAGGTTCGGGCCCTCTCGATGGAGGTAATACCCTACTTCCTGCTTGATTGATCTTGATGATATGAGTATTACAAGAGTTGATCTACCACGAGATCGTAGAGGCTAAACCCTAGAAGCTAGCCTATGGTATGATTGTTGTTGTCCTACGGACATAACCCTCCGGTTTATATAGAGACCGGAGGGGGCTAGGGTTACACAGAGTCGGTTACAAGGGAGGAGATCTACATATCCGTATTGCCAAGCTTGCCTTCCACGCCAAGGACAGTCCCATCCGGACACGGGATGAATTCTTCAATCTTGTATCTTCATAGTCCAACAGTCTGGCTAAAGTATATAGTCCGGCTGTCCGAGGACCACCAAATACAGGACTCCCTCAGTAGCCCTTGAACCAGGCTTCAATGACGACGAGTCCGGTGTGCAGATTGTCTTCGGCATTGCAAGGCGGGTTCTTCCTCCGAATACTCCATAGAAGATTTTGAACACAAGGATAGTGTCCGACTCTGCAAAACAAATTCCACATACCACCGCAGAGAGAATAATATTTCCACAAATCTAATCTGCTGACACATTCTGCAGCATGACATCACACCACGGCCCGGTCATTATTCGAACCCTTTTTCTCAACCAGCCACTACACATATTGCGAGGTGGTTTTCTTGTTACGTCTTGTCGAAGTAGAGATCGTGTCCCCCTTATTACGGGATTCTCATCAATACGGGTGTGGGTAATCCAACTGCACCATCAATTATGGCACTTGGGGAATAAGCGAGTTTACCAGGCAGGTGGGGAGGCGCATAGTTTCTTCCGCCCTTATAAAGAGACAAGGATTCATCTTTTTCACCCACGCCCTCTTCCTCTTTGCTCATCCATTCTTGCGCACTCGAGCTCCAGCACCCAAGTTTGCGTTATCTCCTCAAAACCATTCCAAGCATGTCTGGAGCAGGAGGCAAGTGGATGGTCTCCTCCGTTACGGAGGAGGACATCACAAAGCTCCGGGGAGCCGGATACCTGGCCGTGGATATCGCGCACCGGCTACCAGATGCGGGGCAGATCGTCCCTACTCCAGAACCCCATGAGAGGGTGGTATTTCTTACCCACTTCGTCCGCAGACTGGGATTTCCTCTCCACCCGTTTGTCCGCGGGCTCATGTTCTACTACGGGCTAGACTTTCACGATCTGGCCCCCAATTTCATCCTCAACATCTCGGCGTTCATCGTCGTGTGCGAGGTCTTCCTCCGCATCAAGCCCCACTTCGGCCTGTGGCTGAAGACCTTCAACGTTAAACCGAAGGTGGTGGTCGGCCAGCAAGCGGAGTGCGAAGGCGCCATGGTGGGCAAAATGCCCAATGTCACCTGGCTCGAAGGCTCCTATGTGGAGACCGTAAAGGGGTGGCAATCGGGGTGGTTCTACATCACCGAGCTGTGTGACACCAACTGGGTGGCGGCCCCCGAATTTCGATCCGGAATCCCCATGCGGCTCACCTCCTGGAAAGAGAAGGGCCTATCCTGGGGTTCCTCGGTGGAGCTGACCGGACTCCCGACCTGCGTCAAAAACATGATGAGCAAGAAAATCAAGCTTGTCAACGTGGTCCAAGTCATGCTCTTCCGCCGGATCCTCCTGTGTCAAAGATAGGCATTCAATTTCTGGGAGTTCGACCCGGCCGAGCACCAAACGCTGCGAGAGCTCTTCAACACGACGCACAAGGACGTCTGGAAGGTGCTGTTCAAGGGCGCCGAGGTACCTCCTCCCCTTACTGTGGACCGTGGACTCTGCGCAAAGCGCCCTGCCAATCCGGTAAGTCTTTTATATCTCATAAGATGTTCTTTTCCCCAGTATAACCACACGCGGGATCTAAGCCTCCACGCCATTTAACAGGACTAGGTAGCGACAGCGGAGCAGATCGATTGTCCAGCTCCCCTACCCGAAGATCCAGCAGATGCTCTCCTAACGAAGATGCTGGTTCCGGCGCCTTATGAGGTGCCCGAGAAGAAGGCCAAGAAGAAGGCCACGGGGACCAGGAAGGGTCTCCAGCGCAAGGTTATATCGGACTCATCGTCTGAAAACACCAAGGCGCACTCCTCACACAAAAACGAGGAGGAGGAAGAGGAAAGTTCTCCCCCCCCCCAGCCGGGGGGGGGGGGCAGGAAAAGGAAGGCCGCCCCATCAGGGGAGGCCGAAGGATCCAAGAAGGGCAGGACCCTCCTCCCGGGCTGCTCCACGACAGCCGCTTTCAGTGACGAGGAGTGGTTACCCAGGGACAAGCCCCTGGCGAAGTCGTGAGTATCCGGATACCGTAATAATTCTTGATACGTTTTATTGTAGTGCTTCTCATCACGCCGAACATGATTATGTATTCTGTCCCAAGCCCATATCGACGTATCTTCGTCGGATGATTCTTTGGGCCCGTCGTATATGAACAGTGATTCACTCCCGACCGCCTCTTCCCCCCGCCCTACGGATGACGCCGAGGTGTTGTCTCAAGGGGCACTGAACCAAGGGGGGATAGTTCCGGAGGCGCCCCAAGGCGACATTCCAGGCGCTGGGCGCCTGAGGGGCAAGACTCCCCTGGGCCCTAACGCCGGGGGCGGCAAGTCTAGTCCCCTGCCGAACACGGCGCCGGAACCCCCAGTGGTTCCGGATTTAGTCAGGCAACCCCTTGCTAAGGGGGGCGAGCCGTCTGTGCCGATGGCCTCTGTCCATCCAGAGGCATCGGACAACTTGCTGGAAGCGCTTCGCGGCGCTTCTATTGACGAAGAGCACCGCACTATTATGAGTGCGGCGGTCAAAAAGTTTCAGTCCGCCAAGAGCGGACTGACTGAAGCCTGTGCCAGCCTCCTAACAGGCTTTGAGGTAAGTAATCAAATTGTAAGGAAATGTTACAGCATAGACAGTAGCCCCTAATGCTCTGTTTGGCGTTCGCGAAGGAAGGCCGAATAGAGGATCAAATAATAATCGCAGGAGTCTAATCAGAATGTGTCTATGTGAATAAGCAGGCTTCACTGCTGGCCGCCGCGGCTCGTACTGCGGAGGTCGCCGCACTGAAGCGGGACCTTGAGCGGTCCAAGGAAGAGCTCGGCCTTACCAAGAGGCAGCTCGAAGAGAACAAAGGTAAGTGACACCCCGTCTGAATATTGATAAAGAAAATTTTGGTTTTAGAATAATAGGATCGTCATGAATTTTGCTAGGGGCCACGAACGAAGTGGCGGCCCTGCAGAAGGCGCTATCCGAGGCCGAAGACAAAGCGGCCAAGGAGCGCATCGAGCGAGAGAAGCAAGAAGCCCGAGTAGGCTAGGTGCACCAAGAGCTCCAGGCACACGCCAAGAAACACGAGTCCTTGGAGCTTGACTCTAAGACGCAAGGGTCCGAGCTTGCGAAGGCCCTCGAAAGCGCACAACATGCCAAGGCCGAAGCCCAAAAGGCCCTCCGGGAAATTGAGGCGGTTAAGAATATAGCGGCGGGTAAGGCAGTCGTTATGCAAAGCAAGCATGTGAAGGAAACTTTCTTTTACTTACCCGAGTTCGGAGCTCTCCAGGAGCGTTCGCAGATCTACCCCGCAGTGTGTCGGATGCCGCGGAGTTCTACCGGGCTGAGGAGGGGAGCTCGACGGAGAAGTTGTTCTGGTCTCAGTATACTGGGACCGAACACCCAATGCCCTTGAGCGACCAGTTGAAGCAACTGGTCGAGCTTCACAAGGCGGCCGAACAGGCCATGAAGGGTCTTATAGTCCGGATGTGGCCTGGCGAGCCCCTGCCTGATAGCTACTTCGGTCTGGTGAGGCGGCTTGTGAATGCCTGCCCACGGCTTTGAAGTCATAAAGCGGTCCGTCTGCATCGAGGGTGCGCGCAGGGCTTTTGCCCGGGCGAAAGGTGCACTGGGCGAAGCTGGACGCCGAAAAGCTGGTGAAGGAGGGGCCGCCGGAGGGCAAGGAGCATCGCCACCCCGAAAAGTATTATGACAGTGTCCTGAAGGGTGCTCGCCTTGTGGCGGAGGAATGTGCTAAGGATGTAATATTTGAATGAATGTACTCATGTGATCCTGTAATATGAAACGAGTTCATTTGCGCTATGCAACGCTTGTTAATTTAAAATATTACCTTCTGTGCGGCCGTTTATAAAATCTGAGAGTTGGCCAGTCGTCGGCTTCTGCCCCCATGTAACTAGTACTGAGGTGTTCGGGATAAACCTGAGCACTCTTTATCCCAATTTTGGGTCCTTCGAAGGAGGTGTTCAGCACAACGAACCAGGCAATCGGACTATAAAGCTTTATCACTCTCACTTAGCCATAGAAGTCTACAATTTTAAATTTTGGCGAAGCCCCTAGTATTCGGAAGGCCGAATTTGGGGCGCTATATACGCCTAAGTCGGGCAAGGCCGACTCCTCGCCCGAAGCGGAAAAAGTCTTTAAGGACTTGAGACCTCTCGAACAGCGACCAGCTCTCGCCTCATCATGACAGTCAGTTTTCGGCTTTCTCTACTGAGGTGCTCGTCCGGAAGAACCGGGACACAATCGCAGTAGTTCTCCCAGTGCTACCTTAGCCGATATTGCGGAACGTAAGGTACCAAAACATGGGAGCCGGGCAAACCCAACTATTGACCCAAGACATGATTCGGAGCTGATGCATATAATGCTATAAGTTCGGGGTGCCGCACTGTCGAAAGTGTTCGGACTTCTCACGCCGTGTTATGGGGTATACTGAAGCCCCTGGCGCACTGGTCGTACCAGAATGTACGGGTGCAATTTGTCCTAAATAAGCAGACAAGGAAGAAAAAAAAGAAAGGGAATGCAATAATAGGCTAACGCTATGCATTGTTATTAAATAATACGTCAAAGCGTACGGATACAAGTAGTGCAATAAGCAAAAAATAGGACCGTTTGACATATCCTATCCAAGGGCAATCTGCGTACGGGTATGTAAAACAGGTATTTTGATCGTTATCAGAGACCACCTGGGGATTCCCTTGTATGTCAGACCGTCTTGCTTCCTTGGTATTTCCTTACCGCGATGAGTCCAACAATTAGACTGCTGGAAAGGGCTTCCAGAGAGTAAGGTCCTGAAAGAGAGAAAATGATAAAGGTATACAGCCCCTGGGGCGGTTGAGCCGCATTGTGGGACGTGCCGTAGTGGTGCCTCCGCCTATGCCCATGGTATCTTGAGTGCGTAGTTATGTATGCGTGGCACAAATTTCGCCACTTGACTGGGACTAGGACGGAGGCCGAATTGCTAGTCGAGCTCAAAACGTGCATGTCGATCCTCCTGCGGGGTACTCCGGACTCGCTTGAAGGTGTCCGGGGTCTTTTTCGCCGAATTGGCGGTTTGCCAAATAAGGCTGCTTTGTGCTTCTGCTGCGAGGGCCGCAGTGTGCTCCCCCGTGCGGAGCGAGCGCTCTGTGTTTCCATTAACTGTTATAACCCCGCGTGGTCCTGGCATTTTGAGTTTGAGGTATGCATAATGTGGTACCACATTGAATCTGGCAAATGCGGTTCGTCCGAGCAGTGTGTGATAGCCGCTGCGAAAGGGGACGATATCGAAGATTAACTCCTCGCTTCGAAAGTTGTCCGGAGACCCGAAGACCACTTCCAGTGTGATTGAGCCCATGCAACAGGCCTCTACACCTGGGATTACCCCTTTAAAGGTGGTTTTGGTGGTTTTGATCCTCGAGGGGTCTATGCCCATTTTGCGCACTGTATCCTGATAGAGCAGGTTCAGGCTGCTGCCCCCGTCCATGAGGACTCAAGTGAGGTGAAATCCGTCAATGACCAATGCGGCAGATCCGCCATGACGGATACTAGTGGGGTGGTCCCTGCGATCGAAGGTGATCGTACAAGAGGACCATGGGTTGAACTTTGGGGCGACTGGCTCCATCACATAGACGTCCCTTTGCACGCTTCCATTCCCCCTTGGGAATATGGGTTGCGTATATCATGTTCACCGTTTTCACTTGTGGAGGGAACCTCTTCTGTCCTCCTGTGTTCGGCGGCCGAGGCTCCTCCTCGTCGTCGCTATGCAGCCCCTTGTCCTTGTTTTCGGCATTCAACTTGCCAGCCTGCTTGAACACCCAGCATTCTCTGTTGGTGTGATTGGCTGGCTTATCGGGGGTGCCGTGAATTTGACATGAGCGATCGAGTATGCGGTCCAAACTGGACGGGCCCGGATTGCTTCTTTTGAACGGCTTTTTCCGCTGACCGGATTTAGAGCCACTGAATCCGGCATTGACTGCCGTGTCTTCGGCGTTATCGCCGTTGTTGCGGCGCTTGTGTGTGTTGCGACGTGGCCTGCCATTAGTATCTTTGGCATCTGAGGTGCTAGGATTCCTTGATGTGTTGTTGCTGCAAGCCAGCCAGCTGTCCTCGCCCGCGCAAAAGCGGGTCATGAGTGTCGTGAGGGCTGCCATGGACTTCGGCTTCTCTTGGCCGAGGTGTCGGGCGAGCCACTCGTCCCGGATGTTATGTTTAAATGCCGCTAAGGCCTCGGCATTCGAACAGTCAACAATTTGGTTCTTTTTAGTTAGGAACCGAGTCCAGAATTTCCTGGCCGATTCCCCAGGCTGTTGGGTTATGTGGCTCAAGTCATCAGCATCTGGTGGTCGCACATAAGTGCCCTGGAAGTTGTCAAGGAATGCATCTTCCAAATTCTCCCAACTGCCAATGGAGTTTGCTGGTAGGCTATTCAGCCAATGCCGAGCTGGTCCTTTGAGTTTTAGTGGGAGGTACTTGATGGCATGTAGATCGTCACCGCGGGCCATGTGGATGTGGAGGAGGAAATCCCCAATCCATACCGCGGGGTCTGTTGTGCCATCGTATGACTCAATGTTCACGGGTTTGAATCCTTCTGGGAATTCATGATCCATTACTTCATCGGTGAAGCATAGGGGGTGTGCGGCGCCTCTGTGTCGAGCTATGTCACGACGCAGTTCATACGAGTCTTGTCTGCTGTATTTGGCCGGGCCGGATTTGCTTTTAGTGTATCCGGCGTGACGATCATCATCACGCGTTGGGGCACGACCCCGTGATCCGTAGATCGATCTTGTATGTCCTGCTTTGTTTTCCAATACGTCTCACAGGTCCCGCGTGTTGCCCCGGGCCTTGGTGTTTTTGTTTGTCTGGCGACGGGGTGCGGGCTGGACTTCAGGCTGATATGCCCCTCTGTCTCGGCCACGAGGTAGCCGACCAGCCACATCATACGCTGGTAATGTAGGTTGTAATGCTTCCTCCTCGAGTTGGGGTAGCAACCTGCGCTTTGGGTAACTCTTGGTTGGGCGTTCGAGTTCGTATTCCTCGGCCGCAAGGACTTCAGTCCATCTATCCGCTAGCAAATCTTGATCAGCTCGAAGCTGTTGTTGCTTTTTCTTCAGGCTGTTTGCTATGGCTATAAGCCGGCGCTTGAAGCGCTCCTGCTCGACGGGATCCTCAGGCACGATAAATTCTTCGTCGCCGAGGCTCACCTCGTCTTCGGAGAGAGGCATGTAGTTGTCATCCTCTGATTCTCCGTCTGCTGCCTGTTCCGGAGGGCTAGCTTGTTCATCCTCCCGCTCGAGGTCTGGCTGGAGGGGGTTGTCATCGTCTTCGGCACTATCCGGAGCGTTATTGTCTCTTGTGCTGGTATCGCTGCTTTTGCTATGGCGGGACTTAGAGCGGCGCCAATGACGTCGGTGCTTGGATTGCTTCATGGAGGGATTATCCTCCGCTGTCTTATCGCCATCGCCTTCTTTGGGGGTGTCCACCATGTATATATCATATGATGAGGTGGCAGTCCAGCGCCCTGTGGGCGGTGGTTCCTGTTCGTCTCCTGCATCATCGTCCATACCGTCGATGTCTTCGGACCCGAAATCGAGCATGTCAGTTAAATCATCGACAGTGGCTACTAAGTGGGTGGTGGGTGGGTAGCGAATTTCTTCGTCGTCTGCATCCCATTCTAGCCTGACATAGTTCGGCCAAGGGTCTCCTGACAAGGAGAGAGACCTCAACGAGTTTAGCACGTCGCCAAAGGGCGAGTGCTAAAAGATATCCACGGAGGTAAACTCCAGGATCGGTGCCCAATCGGATTCGATAGGCACGGACGCAGGCGGCTCGGAGCCCGTGGCCGGGGACGAATCCAAGTGTTCGGCAACACGGGTCTCATAGGAAGTGAAGTCGGCATTCGGCTCTATCGCCACTGAGTGCGCAGCCTTCGTGGCGGGGTCCATCCACCCGTCCTCAAACGGCGCAATTTGTTTCGGATTGAGGGCCGGAGCAGTTGCAGGTGTGATCTCCCGAACACTGTCCGACGGCAGAGCTAAGTCATGCTCGTCGTGACTGTGCGGCGCACTTGTCATGGGCTCGAATCCGTCGAAGATCAAGTCTCCGCGGATGTCGGCAGTATAGTTCAAGTTTCCAAACCTGACCTGATGGCCAGGGGCGTAGCTCTCGATCTGCTCCAGATGGCCAAGCGAGTTGGCCCGCAGTACGAAGCCGCCAAATATGAAGATCTGTCCGGGGAGGAAAACCTCACCCTCGATCGCATTGTTGTCGATGATCGAAGGAGCCATCAAGCCTTGTGGTGACGGAATAGTGGAACTCTCAATGAAAGCACCAATGTCGGTGTCAAAACCTGCGGATCTCGGGTAGGGGGTCCCGAACTGTGCATCTAAGGCAGATGGTAATAGGAGGCAGGGGACACGATGTTTACCCAGGTTCGGGCCCTCTCGATCGAGGTAATACCCTACTTCCTGCTTGATTGATCTTGATGATATGAGTATTACAAGAGTTGATCTACCACGAGATCGTAGAGGCTAAACCCTAGAAGCTAGCCTATGGTATGATTGTTGTTGTCCCACGGACTAAACCCTCCGGTTTATATAGAGACCAGAGGGGGCTAGGGTTACACAGAGTCGGTTACAAGGGAGGAGATCTACATATCCGTATTGCCAAGCTTGCCTTCCACGCCAAGGAGAGTCCCATCCGGATACGGGACAAAGTCTTCAATCTTGTATCTTCATAGTCCAACAGTCCGGCTAAAGTATACAGTCCGGCTGTCCAAGGACCCCCTAATCCAGGACTCCCTCAGGACCCACCTGGTCGAAGCATACATAGCGTTGTCATTCTGGTCATGAACATGTACGTACATACTGGTCGATGTAGAGGCGCGCATGTGTCGTAGTAGAGGCGCGCACGTAGCAAGTACACGTACTTACAGCGGCCAGTGTGCAAGAAAGAAAATACGGCCACGTACGTACATACAGGTAGGGTCTCGAACGCCTACTCGCACATACGTACGGCCAGGGCTCGTGTACATGGCTGGGTCGAAACGGAGAAACAACATCGTCGTTGTGTTCATGGGGAGCCAACCGGCTGGGTCGGAATGGAATGTGTCGTCATGTTCATCGGGAGGGCTTGGACGGAACAGCCGATGGAAACGAGGCATGGCGTACCGCAGAACGGAGGAAATGGCCTTGTGTTCGACCGGACACGTTCGAAGCGGGATCCTATTCATCGGGAGGGGTCTGGCGTACCGCAAAACGGAGGAAACAGACCTCCTACGGTCGAAACAGGGGTCCTGTTGATCGGGAGGGGTGTGGCATACCGCAAAACGGAGGACACGGACTTGTGTTGGAGCGCTACGGTCGAAACGGGGGTCCTATTCATCGGGAGGGGTGTGGCGTACCGCAAAACGAGACTCCACGGGATACTGTTCATCTCCACTGTCGACCCCCTCCAGCCTCCATGGGCTACTGTTCATCCACCGTCGACCTCCTCCAGCCTCCACCTGCGACTGTTCATCCACGGGCTCCTGTTCATCCAGCCTCCACCGCGCGCTACTCCACCATCTATTGTTCAACCAGCCCTCTCCACGGGCTCCTGTTCAACCACGCCTCCACGGGCTACTGTTCATCCAGCCCTCCACCGTCTACTGTTCATCCTGCCCTCCACGGGGTGGTCCTGTTCATCCTGCCCTCCATGGGGTCCTGTTCATCCAGCCCCAACCGGCTCGAACGATCGGGGTCCTGTTCATCCACCCCCACCGGGAACTGTTCATCCATACCCCCCCCCAACGCTCACTGTTCATCCAGAGGCAGCATCGATCGGCTTGAGTTAGCAGCAGTAGCGAAGGAATCGCTCGATCGGGTTCAGTTAACAGCCATCGATCGATCGCTCGGGTTCAGTTAGAGCCCAACGCCTCGCACACACGCGCGTGCGTACGAGAGAAACGCGCATCGCTCGGACCCCGACCACCCACCGTAACCGGGGACTCCCCGATATTTTCCGCGCCCTCGCTTCTACCACGGTTTTTTCCGTCATGGACGGCCCAAAGAATGTCATGCAGCTGCGTCTCCGGCCCGCCCAGGACGAAAAGCCCATTTTCTGTCATGATTTTTTGTCATAGAAGTAGGACCCCACCACATCTATGATGATACCGTGTTTTGTCACAATTATTGTCATAGAAGTGTCATAAGTATGACAGAAAAGATTTTCGTTCGGCCCAAAATGTCACGGATGTGTCTTTTTTTGTAGTGTCTCACGAGCAGTGAACTCATTAGCATTGGTCGTCCATTGACGCTAATTGCTCAAGATGACTCATGGGCGGAGCGACAACAAGAAACCCCTTTACAAGATGAGACACCAAGAACACCACTACCTCAAGTCACCACTCCGGTGCATGACGACGACAACTACATGGAACAGACCACTCCCTCTCCAAAGGCGTCGCCAGCGTTTCGCAGGCTTCGCAAGGGCCTCCGGTCACAAGTCACCATGTCGAGCATTCCAGAAGGGGAAGTGCAACACAGCTTAGTAGCACGTGAAGTGTTTCCTGAAGCCACTCCTTCTATGACTGCCTCAGAGTCTGAAGCCAAGACTGCTGAAGACATTCTGGCTGCATCAGGCGATGAAGACAGAGAAGATGATAGAGAAGAAGAAAGAGAGCCACACCCCCAGCAAGTGATCAAGTCATTCTCGAGGAGAATGTGATTGTGCCCGACCCTACAGTCCTTGAACAGATGGAGGTTGAAAACCTTGAGGCTGCCACCAACAACGTCACTGAAGCCAATGACACAGTCATGGCTGAAGACAATGTGGAGCCTGAAGACAATGCTGCCACTGACACCATTGTGCCACCAATCAGCACCATTGACGTTGTTCCTCCCCCAAGGCCTCGCACCATTGCACATGCATTCAATCATGAAGGTGAGCTTGTCATAGTCCGTTGGCCTATTATGGTTCCACCCACTGCTCCCGGGCCACAGTATGACTATCATGTGGAGCAGAGGCCTCAAATTCAGAAGCCCAAGCCAAGGCTGCCAAGGCTTCCAAGTGCTACAACTACACAGGGTTCTTTCAGCGTGCACAGCTTCAGAGAGCACAACACTTTTTTGACAGCGCCAAGAACCCTTACACGAAGCCTAAGATTTCCTCAAACAGATTCTGGAGACATTAGCAGCGAAGCTACTACTCACGCATCCTGTACAACCAAGAGCGGATCTTTCCACACATGCATCTGGATTTTGAAGCTATAGCTGGGCTTCCATGTCTAGAAGAAGCTCTTGACTGCTTTAGGGATGTTGGTCTTCTGCCTTTTTTACTGACAAAGAACACTGGAATGAAGAGCTCCTGCTGCAGTTCTATGCCACACTCCATATTCGCGGCTACAACAGGGATCCGAAGACTTGGGTCCATGAGTGGATGACAGGTGATGTACATCACGAAGCCAAAGCTCAAGACATCATCGAGCTTACTTCCCTGCCCACTCCAGGTGAGTTATATGAACCTGGTTTTCAGGTTCATAGGGATGAGCTGCAGAGTATCTTTCAGAAGCCAGAGCCAAACATGAGTCAGATGCTTAGCATGAAGAAGCCATTACCTCAAGACATTGAATATCCAAAGGAATTCTTTGAGAAGGACCTCGAGTACTTGCCGCACATAGTGTACCATATTCTGAGGTGTACTCTATGGCCGATCAAGGGACATGCTTCTGAAGCTAAACTTGAAGGCACCATGAAGACTTTGGTATTCTATATCATCAATGGCATCAGATTCAACACTCGTGATTTCTTCATCAGACAACTTGCTGCTTCTGGGATTGATCTGTTTGGTCTGAAGTTCTATGCTCCATGGGTGATGCGCTTGATTAAGCTTCATTCCACCATTGACTATCAGCCTTCAGCGCGCAACCACATTGTTTTTTGCCTGAAGTTGATCTGTCGATTGAAGCCATCTACCCCGAACCTGCCAAGAAGCCCCTCCATCTTCAGAATGCTGAATATCAAAGCTTCTCGCAGCCAATTGAAGGAATCCTTGTCCCCATTGCTGCAACGCGTGCTTATCCTCTAGCTGGAAACATGAGAGTGCCACACCATGCTAACACTGAAGCCACTGCAAGTACAATTTCCCAAAGGCCTCAGAAGCGTCCTCATGTACTCAATGACCGAGAGCTTCTGGTGGCATTGCATCAAAAGCAGGATAAGCATCATGACTGGCTGAAGCGTCAGATGCAGAGTCTCTTGGTGGATGTCAATCGCATTCGAAACTTGGCCACCAAGAACCCATTTGTTGCTCATGAAGCCTTGTCGGCGGTCCTGGAAGAGCCTCACAATGCTCTGTCCTAAAGACGATCTTCGTGAAGATGGCTTCACAGAGAACTTCAAGTTTGACTCCAGGCCTCCACCAAATGCAAGCTGGCGTCGCACTCCGTCTATTGAAGATTCTGAATATTCGTCTTCGGCTGCAACTGTTGTTGCGAGAGTCGTCGATGAAGAAGACGACGCCACTTCACCGACCATGGTTGCACTGCATCTGGATTCTGCGTCAGGCCCGTCTGCACCACCAAACTCCAACGACGACCCTGCTCCATCACCTACTCCAGCTGAGAACGAGTAGATACCCTATGTCTTCAAACCTTTTTGGTCATTACTGACAAAAGGGGAGAAGCATATGAGTTGATAGTCTTCAAGCGGGTCCACATGGGTGGTTTCTTTATTTTGCAAAGTCTTTAGAACTCTCGTCTTTTGAAACAATTTGGTTTTTGAGTTGTAACACTTAAACTTGATGGTCGTCTGCTACATTGTTTTGCTGCCACTTTGTGATGCGATGATAAATCCTGCATGAAGTCATTCTGCAGACGCCCATTTCTCATTATGCATGTCATTATCTTCGTTATTCCTATATATGCATGATGAATTGTCTTCGTAAGTTGAAGAGGATCTCTACAAAGTAATACCTGCCATGTGCATTTGCATTCAAAGGCAAACTAACTATATGCACATCTTCAGGGGGAGCCTTTTGCAACTTATGAAGACAATGCTTTTATCCTTAACTCTCACATATTTTTATCCCCGTTGAAAACTTCAACCGATTTTTCATCAATCACCAAAAAGGGGGAGATTGTAAGTGCATCTAGTGCCACCCCTAGTTGGTTTTGGAGTATTGACGACAAACTTGGTTGAGGGACTAATGTGTTTGTGAGAATTGCAGGATAACACAGGTAGTAATCCCTTATTGATTCGGTTTACCTACCAGAGATGACCCCTAAAATGTGTGAAGATATTGAAGACAATGGTGGTTCATGAAGACATTCACGATGAAGATTATGACATGAGAACACATTCATATGAAGACTATGGAGTGCGAAGACATAGTTGTTTCATAGTTTCCTTTTCTTCTTTGTTGAGTCATAGGAACCACCGTACTATTAAGTGGGGTCCCAATGAACAAAGTCAGAGTGACTGAAGTGATGCTCAACCAAATCCTTTGTCTTCGAGCAAAGACAATGAGAGCAAATCTTATCTGGAGCTAGATGAGTCAGCTTTACTTGTAGCCCAAGTCAAGCTACCGCGTGTGTTTGAAATCCGACCGTTGGACACGTGTCGGTTCCTTAGTGACCCAGGGTCATTTCGGACAAATCAGGCCGGGTTGCCTCCTGGCTATAAATAGCCCACCCCCTACACCATGAATTGGTGGTTGCTTGGAGTTAGTGCACGGCTTTTGTCATTTGAGAGCAACCCACCTCCGAAGCATTTGAGAGAGATATCCTTGCGAGGACAAAGCCCAAAACACCCAGAGCCAAAGAGTGTTAGGCATCACTGAAGTATTTCTGTCCGCGCGACCTGAAGACTTGTTACACTTGAGGACTGTGAATCCTCCAGCCGGCTAGGCGTCACGTTCTGAGCATCCAAGAGCCATTGTGGATTGCCAGTGAATGAAGTCTGTGAAGGTTTGGAAGTCTACCTTGAAGACTTACCAGAGTGATTGGGCGAGGACTGGGTGTCCTTAGCTCAAGGGGAATAAGGTGAAGACGTGATCTTCTGAGTTAAATCTCAGCCTCCCTAACCAGATGTACAGTTGTCACAGCAACTGGAACTGGTCTACCAAATCCTTGTCTTCACCAAGCAACTGCTTCTATCCTCCACTTCCCTTCCTTACAGTTTGTCTTCTTGAAGTCATTGCCTGCTTGCATGATGTGATTGTCTTCACTGTGTGAAGACAGTTTACTGTTTGGCTTCATACTGTCTTCCATCCTGATCCATACTACCTAGCTGCTGATAGTCTTTGTGCTCTCACTTCATTGCCTACTTGACTACGGCTTGTCTAGTGTAGTCTACCTTCCGCAGCATATCAATAGGTTCATTTCTATCGCTTGTCTTTAAATACCTCGTGTTTTGAAGACACTCATAAAAATCGCCTATTCACCCCCCCCCCTCTAGTCGATAACAAGCACTTTCAGGAAACAAGAAAACGGAAGAAAAACGGAGTCCGGAAGGTACCCGAGGTGGGCACAACCCACCTGGGCGCGCCTGGCAAGCTAGGCGCGCCCTGGTGTCTTGTGCCCACCAGGGTGACCTTCCTGGTTGTTTCTTATTTTCCTAATTTTTGTTATTTTCCAAAACGGACAGAAAATATTTTTGCAGATTTTCCGGAGTCCGTTTATGATAACCCACAAGTATAGGGGATCGCAACAGTTTTCGAGGGTAGAGTATTCAACCCAAATTTATTGATTCGACACAAGGGGAGCCAAAGAATATTCTCAAGTATTAGCAGTTGATTTGTCAATTCAACCACACCTGAAAGACTTAATATCTGCAGCAAAGTATTTAGTAGCAAAGTGGTATGGAAGTAACGGTAACGGTGGCAACGGAATAGTAACTAAGCAAAGATCAATATGTGAAAAGCTCGTAGGCAATGGATCCATGATGGATAATTATGTCGGATGTGATTCCTCATGCAACAGTTATAACATAGGGTGACACAGAACTAGCTCCAGTTCATCAATGTAATGTAGGCATGTATTCCGAATATAGTCATACGTGCTTATGGAAAAGAACTTGCATGACATCTTTTGTCCTACCCTCCCGTGGCAGCGGGGTCCTATTGGAAACTAAGGGATATTAAGGTCTCCTTTTAGTAGAGTACCGTACCAAAGCATTAACACTTAGTGAATACATGAACTCCTCAAACTACGATCATCACGGGGAGTGGTCCCGATTATTGTCACTTCGGGGTTGCCGGATCATAACACATAGTAGGTGACTGTTGACTTGCAAGATAGGATCAAGAACTCACATATTATCATGTAAACATAATAGGTTCAGATCTGAAATCATGGCACTCGGGCCCTAGTGGCAAGCATTAAGCATAGCAAAGTCATAGCAACATCAACCTTAGAACATAATGGATACTAGGGATCAAACCCTAACAACACTAACTCGATTACATGGTAAATCTCATCCAACCCATCACTGTCCAGCAAGCCTACGATGGGATTACTCACACACGGTAGTGAGCATCTTGAAATTGGTGATGGAGGATGGTTGATGATGACGACGGCGATGGATTCCCCTCTCCGGAGCCCCGAACGGACTCCAGATCAGCCCTCCCGAGAAACATTAGGGCTTGGCAGCGGCTCCGTATCATAAAACGCGATGAATCATTCTCCCTGATTTTTTTCTCCCCGAACGTGAATATATGGAGTTGGGGTCGAGGTCGGTGGAGTCCCAGGGGGGCCACGAGGCAGGGGGCGCGCCCCAGGGGGGAGGCACGCCCTGCACCCTCATGGACAGGGTGTGGGCCCCTGATGTTGATTCTTTCGCCAATATTTTTCATTATTCCAGAACGTGTCTCCGTGGATTTTCAGGTCATTCCGAGAACTTTTATATCTGCACAAAAATAACACCATGGCAGTTCTGCTGAAAACAACGTCAGTTCGGGTTAGTTCCATTCAAATCATGAAAGTTAGAGTCCAAACAAGGGCAAAAGTGTTTGGAAAAGTAGATACGTTGGAGACGTATCAACTCCCCCAAGCTTAAACCTTTGCTTGTCCTCAAGCAATTCAGTTGACAAACTGGAAGTGATAAAGAAAACTTTTACAAACTCTGTTTGATCTTGTTGTTGCAAATATGTAAAGCCCACATTCAAGTTTTCAGAAAAGATTATGAACTAACCATATTCACAATAACATTTAGGTCTCATGTTTACTCATATCAATGGCATAATCAACTAGCGAGCAATAATAATAAATCTCGTATGACAACACTTTTTCAAAACAATCATAACATGATACAACAAGATGGTATCTCGCTAGCCCTTTCTGAGACCGCAAAACATAAATGCAGAGCACCCCTGAAGATCAAGGACTGACTAGACATTGTAATTCATGGTAAAAGAGATCCAGTCATAGTCATACTCAATGTAAATTAATAGCAATGCATGCGAATGACAGCGGTGCTCTCCAACTGGTGCTTTTTAATAAGAGGATGATGATTCAACATAAAAGTAAATAGATAGGCCCTTCGCAGAGGGAAGCAGGGATTTGCAGAGGTGCCAGAGCTCGAGTTTTGAAACAAAGATAAATGATATTTTGAGTGGCATACTTTCATTGTCAACATAACAACCAAGAGATCTCGATATCTTCCATACTGCACACATTATAGGCGGTTCCCAAACAGAATGGTAAAGTTTATACTCCCCCACCACCAACAAACATCAATCCATGGCTTGTCCGAAACAACGGTGCCTCCAACTAACAACAATCCTGGGGGAGTTTTGTTTGCAATTATTTTGATTTGAGCATGGGACTGGGCATCCCGGTTACCGGCCATTTTCTCGTGAGTGATGAGCGGAGTCCACTCATCGTGAGAATAACCCACCTAGCATGGAAGATATAGACAGCCCTAGTTGATACATGAGCTATTCGAGCATACAAAACAGAATTTCATTTCAAGGTTTAGAGTTTGGCACATACAAATTTACTTGGAATGGCAAGTAAATACCGCATATAGGAAGGTATGGTGGACTCATATGGAATAACTTTGGGGTTTATAGAAATGGATGCACAAGTAGTATTCCCGCTTAGTACAAGTGAAGGCTAGAAAGAGACTGGGAAGCGACCAACTAGAGAGCGAAAACAGTCATGAACATGCATTAAGATTGATCAACAATGAGTGCAAGCATGAGTAGGATATAAATCACCATGAACATAAATATCATAGAGGCTATGTTGATTTTGTTTCAACTACATGCGTGAACATGTGCCAAGTCAAGCCACTCGAATCGTTCAAAGGAGGATACCACCCTATCATACCACATCACAACCATTTTAATAGCATGTTGGCACGCAAGGTAAACCATTATAAACTCCTAGCAAATTAAGCATGGCATGAGAAACTATAATCTCGAATTGTCATTGCAAACATGTTTCATTCATAATAGGATGAATCAGGAATGATGAACTAATCATATTTACAAAAACAAGATAGGTCGAGTTCATACCAGCTTCATCATATATCGTCATTATTGCCTTTCACTCGCATGACCGAACAGTGTGGATAATAATAATAATAATAATAATAATAATAATAATAATAATAATAATAATAATAATAATAATAATAATAATAATAATAATGCACGTGCATTGGACTAAGCTGAATCTGCAAGCATTTAATACAAGGGCGAAGACAAGGTAATATGGGCTCTTGGTTAAATCAACAATAATGCATATGAGAGCCACTCAAAATTTTCATCATGGTCTTCTCCTCTCGACCCCCAAAGAATAAGAAAAGAAATAAAACTATTTACACGGGAAAGCTCCCAACAAGTAAAAGAAGAACGAGAAATCTTTTTGGGTTTTCTTTTAATTATTACTACTACAGGCATGGGAAGTAAACTAGCTAAAAGCTACAACTAATTTTTTGGGTTTTTCTTAAGGTTTTTCAGACACACAAGAAGAAGGCTTAGAAAAGAAAATAAACTAGCATGGATAGTACAATGAAAAGGTATGAGCACCGACAACGGGCATGAGTGTGTGAACATGAATGTAATGTCGGTGAGAAATACGTACTCCCCCAAGCTTAGGCTTTTGGCCTAAGTTGGTCTATGCCCACGGATCGAAGCTACTCTCTTCGGTGTACTGAGGAGGGTCCTCAGGGTGCCACTGGTTGGCGATCTCCTCTGGATCCCACTGCTACCTCTTGAGCATTGCGTTGGTTTTCCCTTGAAGAGGAAATGGTGATGCAGTGAAGTAGCGTAAGTATTTCCCTCAGTTTTTGAGAACCAAGGTATCAATCCAGTAGGAGGTCACGCTCAAGTCCCACGCACCTACACAAACAAATAAGAACCTCGCAACCAACGCGATAAAGGGGTTGTCAATCCCTTCACGGTCACTTACGAGAGTGAGATCTGATAGATATGATAAGATAATATTTTTGGTATTTTTATGATAAAGAGTAAAAGTAAAGAAAGCAAAGTAAATAGTAATGGAAATAACGGGAGATTAATATGATGGAAAATAGACCCGGGGGCCATAGGTTTCACTAGTGGCTTCTCTCAAGAGCATAAGTATTACGGTGGGTGAACGAATTACTGTCGAGCAATTGATAGAATTGAGCATAGTTATGAGAATATCTAGGTATGATCATGTATATAGGCATCACGTTCGTGACAAGTAGACCGACTCCTTCCTGCATCTACTACTATTACTCCACACATCGACCGCTATCCAACATGCATCTAGAGTATTAAGTTCATAAGAACGGAGTAATACTTTAAGCAAGATGACATGATGTAGAGGGATAAACTCATGCAATATGATATAAACCCCATATTTTTATCCTCGATGGCAACAATACAATACGTGTCATTTCCCCTACTGTCACTGGGATCGAGCACCGCAAGATTGAACCCAAAGTTAAGCACCTCTCCCATTGCAAGAAAGATCAATCTAGTAGGACAAACCAAACTGATAATTCGAAGAGACTTGCAAAGATAACCAATCATACATAAAAGAATTCAGAGGATATTCAAATATTGTTCATAGATAATCTTGATCAGAAACCCACAATTCATCGGATCTCGACAAACACACCGCAAAAGAAGATTACATCGAATAGATCTCCAAGAGAATCAAGGAGAACTTTGTATTGAGATCCAAAGAGAGAGAAGAAGCCATCTAGCTAATAACTATGGACCCGAAGGTCTGAGGTAAACTACTCACACATCATCGGAGAGGCTATGGTGTTGATGTAGAAGCCCTCCGTGATCGATGCCCCCTCCGGCAGGACGCCGGAAAAGGCCCCAAGATGGGATCTCATGGGTACAGAAGGTTGCGGCGGTGGAATTAGGTTTTCGTGGTTCTCCCTGATGGTTTGGGGTACGTAGCTATATATAGGAGGAAGAAGTAGGTCGGTGGAGCCACGAGGGTGGAGGGTACGCCTGGGGAGGGTAGGCGCGCCCCCTGCATCGTGGCCGCCTCGTTGGTTGCTTGACGTCCACTCCAAGTCCTTTGGATCACGTTTGTTCCAAAAATCATGCTCCCGAAGGTTTTATTCCGTTTGGACTCCGTTTCATATCCTTTTTCTGCGAAACACTGAAATAGGCAAAAAAACAGCAATTTGAGCTGGGCCTCCGGTTAATAGGTTAGTCCCAAAAAAAATATAAAAGTGTATAAATAAGCCCATTAAACATCCAAAACAGAATATATAATAACATGGAACAATCAAAAATTATAGATACGTTGGAAACGAATCAAGCATCCCCAAGCTTAATTTCTGCTCGTCCTCAAGTAGGTAAATGATAAAAACAGAATTTTTGATGTGGAATGCTTCTTAGCATAATTCTCAATGTAAATCTTTTTATTGTGGCATGAATATTTAGATCCGAAAGATTCAAGATAAAAGTTTAATGTTGACATAAAAACAATAATACTTCAAACATGTTAATCAAGCAATTATGTTTTATCAAAATAACATAGCCAAAGAAAGCTTATCCCTACAAAATCATATAGTTAGGCCATGTTTCAATATTGTCACACAAATGTTCTCATCATGCATAACCCCGATGACAAGCCGAGCAATTGGTTCATACTTTTTAACGCGCTTCGGCCTTTTCAACTCTTATGCAATACATGAGCGCAAGCCATGGATATAGCACTGTGGGTGGAGTAAAGTATAATGATGGGGGTTATGAGAGAAGACAAAAAGGTAGAAAGTCTCACATTGATGCGGCTAATCAATAGGCTATGGAGATGCCCATCGATTGATGTCAATGAGAGGAGTAGGGATTTCCATGCAACGGATGCACTAGAGCTATAAATATATGAAAGCTCAACAAAAGAAACTAAGTGGGTGTGCATCCAACTTGCTTGCTCACGAAGACCTAGGGCATTTTGAGGAAGCCCATCATTGGAATATACAAGCCAAGTTCTATAATGAAAAACTCCCACTAGTATATGAAAGTGACAACATAGGAGACTCTCTATCATGAAGATCACGGTGCTACTTTGAAGCACAAGTGTGGAAAAAGGATAGTAACATTGTCCCTTCTCTCTTTTTCTCTCATTTTTTTCTTCTTTTTTTGGGCCTTTTTTTTTCTTTGGCCTCCCCCCTTTTTTATTTAGTCCGGAATCTCATCCCGACTTGTGGGGGAATCATAGTCTCCATCATCCTTTCCTCCATGGGGACAATGCTCTAATAATGATGATCATCACACTTTTATTACTTACAACTCAAGAATTACAACTCAATACTTAGAACAAAATATGACTCTATGTGAATGCCTCCGGTGGTGTACCGGGATATGCGATGAATCAAGAGTGACATGTATGAAAAAATTATGAATGGTGGCTTTGCCACAAAATACGATGTCAACTACATGATCATGCAAAGCAATATGACAATGATGAAGCGTGTCATAATAAACGGAACGGTGGAAAGTTGCATGGCAATATATCTCGGAATGGCTATGGAAATGCCATGATAGGTAGGTATGGTGGCTGTTTTGAGGAAGATATAAGGAGGCTTATGTGTGATAGAGTGTATCATATCACGGGGTTTGGATGCACCGGCGAAGTTTGCACCAACTCTCAAGGTGAGAAAGGGCAATGCGCGGTACCGCAGAGGCTAGAAAATTGTGGAAGGTTGAGAGTGCGTATAAGCCATGGATTCACATTAGTCATAAAGAACTCATATACTTATTGCAAAAGTTTATTAGCCCTCGAAGCAAAGTACTACTACGCATGCCCCTAGAGGGATAGATTGGTAGGAAAAGACCATCGCTCGTCCCCGACCGCCACTCATAAGGAAAGCAATAAAAGAACACCTATGTGTCAAAATTGTCACACAACTTTTACCATACGTGCATGCTACGGGACTTGCCAACTTTAACACAAGTATTTCTCAATTTCACAATTACTCAACTAGCACACTCTAATATTACCACCTTTATATCTCAAAACACTTATCAAGTATCCAACTTCTCATGATATTCAATGAACTCAATATGGAAGATTAATTTCACAATTAAAGCAAATTAACATGCTGTTTAAGACTCTCAAAATAATATAATTGAAGCATGAGAGATCAATAATTTCTATGAAATACAACCACCGCCGTGCTCTAAAAGATATAAGTGAAGCACTAGAGCAAAAACTATATAGCTCAAAAGATATAAGTGAAGCACATAGAGTATTCTAACAAATTCCGAATCATGTGTGTCTCTCTCAAAAGGAGTGTACAGCAAGGATGATTGTGGCAAACTAACAAACAAAGACTCAAATCATACAAGATGCTCCAAGCAAAACACATATCATGTGGTGAATAAAAATATAGCTCCAAGTAAAGTTACCGATGGATGAGGACCAAAGAGGGGATGCCTTCCGGGGCATCCCCAAGCTTTGGCTTTTTGGTGTCCTTGGATTTACCTTGGGGTGCCTTGGGCATCCCCAATCTTAGGCTCTTGCCACTTCTTGTTCCACAATCCATCAAATCTTTACCCAAAACTTGAAAACTTCACAACACAAAACTTAACAGAAAATCTCGTGAGCTCCGTTAGCGAAAGAAAACAAAATACCACTTCAAGGTACTGTATTGAACTCATTCTTTATTTATATTGGTGTTAAACCTACTGTATTCCAAATTCTCTATGGTTTATAAGCTCTATTACTAGCCATAGATTCATCAAAATAAGCAAACAACACACGAAAAACAGAATCTGTCAAAAACAGAACAGTCTGTAGTAACCTGTAACTAACGCAAACTTCTGGAACTCTAAAACTTCTGCCAAAATAGGACAACCTAAATAATTTGTTTATTGATCTGCTGCAATTGGAATCAGTATTATATCACGTTCTGGTAAATTTTAACAATTGTTTTCCTTAACATAAAGTTTCTGGAATTTTCAGCAAGATCAAATAACTATCATCCAAGAAGATCCTATAGGTTTAACTTGGCACAAACACTAATTAAAACACACACAAAAAATCTAACCAGAGGCTAGATCAAAGATTTATTCCTAAACAGAACCAAAAAGAAAAAACCTAAAAATAAAATTGGGTTGCCTCCCAACAAGCGCTATCGTTTAACGCCCCTAGCTAGGCATAAAAACAAGGATAGATCTAGGTATTGCCATCTTTGGTAGGCAATCCATAAGTGGCTCTCATAATAGATTCATATGGTAATTTAATTTTCTTTCTAGGGAAGTCTTCCATGCCTTTCCTTAACATAAATTGGAATATAATATTTCCTTCCTTCATATCAATGATTGCACCAATCGTTCTAAGGAAAGGTCTACCAAGAATAATAGGACATGAAGGATTGCAATCTATATCAAGAACAATGAAATCTATGGGCACATAATTCCTATTTGCAACAATAAGAACATCATTAATTCTTCCCATAGGTTTCTTGATAGTGGAATCCGCAAGATGCAAGTTTAAAGAGCAATCATCAAATTCACGGAAACCTAACAAATCACACAAAGTTTTTGGAATCGTGGAAACACTAGCACCCAAATCACACAAAGCATAGCATTCATGATTTTTAGTTTTAATTTTAATTGTAGTTTCCCATTCATCATAAAGTTTTCTAGGGATAGAAACTTCCAACTCAAGTTTTTCTTCATAAGATTGCATCAAAGCATCAACAATATGTTTAGTAAAAGCTTTATTTTGACTATAAGCATGCGGAGAATTTAGCACGGATTGCAACAAGGAAATACAATCTATCAAAAAACAATTATCATAATTAAATTCCTTGAAATCCAAAATAGTGGGTTCATTGCTATCTAAGGTTTTAACCTCTTCAATCCCACATTTACCAATTTTGCATCAAGATCTAAAAACTCCATTTTTGGGACGCCTTTTAACTAAAGTTGACTCATCTCCAGTCCCATCATTATCAAGATTCATATTGCAAAACAAAGATTTAATAGGGTACACATCAATAACTTTTAGATCTTCATCTTTATTCTCATAAAAACTAGAAGAACACGCTTTCACAAAGCAATCTTTCTTAGCACGCATCCTAGCGGTTCTTTCTTTGCACTCACCAATGGAAATTCTCATGGCTTTGAGAGACTCATTGATATCATGCTTAGGTGGAATAGATCTAAGTTTCAAAGAATCAACATCAAGAGAAATTCTATCCACGTTCCTAGCCAATTCATCAATCTTAGGCAATTTTTCTTCAAGCAAAGCATTGAAATTCTTTTGCGAAATCATAAATTATTTAACACTAGTCTCAAAATCAGAGGGCATCTTATTAAAAATTTCCATAAGAGTTGTTGTAGGAATTACCATAATTATTAGAGGAATTACTAGGATACGGCCTAGGATTAAAGTTTCCTCTATAAGCGTTGTTACCAAAATTGTTCCTACCAACAAAGTTCACATCCATAGATTCATTATATTCTCAATCAAAGTAGACAAAGGCATATCATTAGGATCAGAAGAAACACTCTTATTAGCAAACAATTTCATAAGTTCATCCATCTTTCCACTCAAAACATTAATTTCTTCTATCGCATGCACTTTTTTACTAGTAGATCTTTCGGTGTGCCATTGAGAATAATTAACCATAATATTATCTAAGAGTTTAGTAGCTTCTCCTAAAGTGATTTCCATAAAAGTGCCTCCCGCGGCCGAATCTAAAAGATTTCTAGAAGCAAAATTCAATCCGGCATAAAAAAATTTGTATAATCATCCATAAGTTCAAACCATGAGTAGGACAATTACGTATCATTAATTTCATCCTCTCCCAAGCTTGTGCAACATGGTCATGATCAAGTTGCTTAAAATTCATAATATCGTTTCTAAGAGAGATGATTTTAGCGGGAGGAAAATACTTAGAGATAAAAGCATCTTTGCACTTATTCCAAGAATCAATACTATTTTTAGGCAAAGACGAAAACCAGGTTTTAGCACGATTTCTACGAGAAAACAAAAATAGCTTGTGATGCCCCTGATTCAATCATACACTAATCATACACGCAAACGTGTACGATCAAGGTCAGGGACTCACGGGAAGATATCACAACACAACTCTAAAAATAAAATAAGTCATACAAGCATCATAATACAAGCCAGGGGCCTCGAGGGCTCGAATACAAGTGCTCGATCATAGACGAGTCAGCGGAAGCAACAATATCTGAGTACAGACATAAGTTAAACAAGTTTACCTTAAGAAGGCTAGCACAAACTGGGATACAGATCGAAAGAGGCGCAGGCCTCCTGCCTGGGATCCTCCTAAACTACTCCTGGTCGTCGTCAGCGGCCTCCACGTAGCAGTAGGCACCTCCGGTGTAGTAGGAGTCGTCATCGACGGTGGCATCTGGCTCCTGGGCTCCAGCATCTGGTTCCGACAACCAGGAAGAAAGGAAAGGGGAGAAAGGGGGAGAAAAGCAACCGTGAGTACTCATCCAAAGTACTCGCAAGCAAGGATCTACACTACATATGCATGGGTATCAGTGTAAAGGGGGAAATATCGGTGGACTGAACTATAGAATGCCAGAATAAGAGGGGGATAGCTAGTCATGTCGAAGACTACGCTTCTGGCAGCCTCCATCTTGCAGCATGTAGAAGAGAGTAGATGGTAAGTTCACCAAGTATCATCGCAAAGCATAATCCTACCCGGCGATCCCCTCCTCGTCGCCCTGTGAGAGAGTGATCACGGGGTTGTATCTGGCACTTGAAAGGGTGTGTTTTATTAAGTATCCGGTTCTAGTTGTCATAAGGTCAAGGTACAACTCCAAGTCGTCCTGTTACCGAGGATCAGGGCTATTAGAATAGATAAACTTTCCTGCAGGGGTGCACCACATTACCCAACACGCTCGATCCCATTTGGCCCGACACACTTTCCTGGGTCATGCCCGGCCTCGGAAGATCAACACGTCACAGCCCAACCTAGGCACAACAGAGAGGTCAGCACGCCGGTCTAAATCCTATGCGCGCAGGGGTCTAGGCCCATCGCCCATTGCACACCTGCACGTTGCGAACGCGGCCGGTAAGCAGACCTAGCCTCCCTAATACAAGAGCAGGCGTTCCAGTCCAATCCGGCGCGCGCCGCTTAGTCGCTGACGTCAAGAAGGCTTCGGTTGGTACCACGACATCGAGTGCCCATAACTGTTCCCGCGTAGTTGGTTAGTGCTTATAGGCCAGTGGCCAGACTCAGATCAAATACCAAGAACTTGTTAAGCGTGTTAATTGAAGTATCCGCAAACGCCGACCAGGGCCAGGCCCACCTCTCTCCTAGGTGGTCTCAACCTGCCCTGTCGCTCCGCCACAAAGTAACAGTCGGGGGCCGTCGGGAACCCAGGCCCACCTCTACTGGGATGGAGCCACCTGCCCCTTCAGCCCCCATCTCCGAACAGTATCATAAGTAATGTAACAGTATAAAGTATATAGCATATGCCCGTAATCACCTCCTGAGTGATCACGGCCCAGTAGTATAGCATGGCAGACGGACAAGAATGTAGGGCCACTGATGGAATACTAGCATCCTGTACTAAGCATTTAGGATTGCAGGTAAGGGTAGCAACTGTAGCAACAATGACAGGCCATGCAGCAGAATAGGATTAACCGAAAGCAGTAACATGCTACACTACTCTAATGCAAGCAGTAGAGAGAAGGAATAGGCGATATCTGGTGATCAAGGGGGGGCTTGCCTGGTTGCTCTGGCAAGAGAAGGATTCGTCGTCGATGTAGTCGATCACATAGGTATCAGCAGTGGTCTCGGGGTCTACCGGAAATAAGTAACGGAGGGGGAACATAATAAATAACAGAGCAATCAAAGCATCACAAAGCATAACATGGCAATACGCGGTGCTAGGGTCGACCTAACGCAGTAGGAGGTGATACCGACGAAGGGGGGAAACATCCGGGAAAGTATCCCCGGTGTTTCGCGTTTTCGGACAAATGGAACATAGGGGGAAAATTGTGTGTTTGCTATGCTAGGGATGTGTGGCGGACGAACGGGTTGCTTATCCGGATTCGTCTCGTCGTTCTGAGCAACTTTCATGTACAAAGTTTTTCCATCCGAGCTACGGTTTATTTTATATTAATTTTAAAAGAATTAAATCATTTTTAGGATTTATTTAATTATTATAAATCAACATTATCAAGAATAGTGTTTGCTGACGTCAGTACTCAACAGAACGTTGACTCGGTCACACTGACGTGTCGGTCCCGCATGTCATACACTGTTAGTTAATTAACAATAGTTAATTAGGTTAATTAGGCTAATCTAATCAGGATTAATTAAGTTAATTAATTAATTAATATTTTAATTATTTATTATTTATTATTTATTTATTTTTAATTCTTTTTTTAGTAACGTTCTGGGGCTAGGCCCCACATGTCTGTGGCCCAGAGGGGCCATAGCGGTTTTGGGCGCGGGTGCGCGCACGCGCCCGTCACGGCGACCCCCGGGTGAGCGGGTGACGGTTACGGGCGTGCGGGTGCGCGCCCGAGTCTACCCGAGAAGGGGACTCCGGCCAGGGTGGGGCCGCGACCGCGGCGGCGCGCGCCGTCTGTGACGGAACGGCGCGGGGCCGGCGGGGCGAAGGAGGCGTGCAGTGGCAAGCACGAGCTGCAGCGGTGGAGGTGGTGGCGGGGTCACACGGGCGAGAGCAAATTGATAATATGACACATCTTTTGTAACGCCCCGGATGTGACTTTCCATATTTGTAACTCCAACTCTTGCCATTTTCGGCTATGTGTTATGATATTCCCTTCGTGGTCGGGTTTTGTCTTTCGTTTGGCATTTTGTTCATGTCATGCATTGCATATCATGTCATCATGTGCATCTCATTTGCATACGTGTTCGTCTCATGCATCCGAGCATTTTCCCCGTTGTCCGTTTTGCAATCCGACACTCCCACATGCACCGGCGCACCCATCTTGTCTCTTTTCGTGAGCGAGTGTTAAACGTTCTCGGAATGGACCGAGGTTTGCCAAGTGGCCTTGGTACACCACCGGTAGACCACCTGTCAAGTTTCGTTCCATTTGGAGGCTGTTTGATGCTCCAACGGTTAGTCGGGTAACCGCAAAGGTCTCTTGAGTGTTGCAGCCCAACACCCCTACAAACAGCCCAATAACCCATCAAAGTCACTTCCATGCTCTCCGTCGTTCGATCACGATCATGTGGGCGAAAACCACACCTCATTTGGAGTCTCCTAGGTCCCTCTACCTATAAATATGTGATCCCCTCCGAATTTTTCACGCAGTCCAACCCTAACCCCTTCCCCTCTCCGCCGCCGGACACGTCCGGCCCGAGCCGGACGAAACCGCCGCCGCGCCCGCACCAGTCCCGCGCTACCACGTGGCAAGCGCCGCCGCCCCGCCGCCGCGGCCCGGCGAGCCCGAGGCGGGCCCTCCCGGCCCGGATCGGCCGCCGCCTCTGCCCGCCGCCCGCCGCTCCGCCCTTCGCCGCCTGCCGCGTCCCGCCTCCATCGCCAGTGCGCCCGCGCCCCGAGCCAGCGAGCTCCCGCCGCCGCCTCCGGCGACCTCGTCCGCCCGCCGCTCCGCCCTCCGCCGCCTGCCGCGTCCCGCCTCCATCGCCGCCGCGCCCGCGCCCTGAGCCGGCGAGCTCCCGTCGCCGCCTCCGGCGACCTCGCCAGCCGCACCGCCCCGATCTCCGGCGAGCCCCGGCCATCCTCGTCAACCGCGTGCCCGAACCCTAGATCTGGAGACAAGGTTGACCCCCCCCCCCTTGTTTTTTGCTAAGTCCCGAATTGCTCATATTATGTGGCTCTGTTCATCGCATCATATCTCCTTGCATACTGCTCTGTTTAATGCGCATGTTATATCAAAATATTCATCATGAGATGCTCTTCATTTTGTTCCATTGTGCCGTGCTCGTTTGAGTTCATCTTGATGCCCAAATCTCTGATGCAAGAGTGCTATATGATGTCTACTACTGTTACTTATCAGAACTTGATGTTTTGTTATTTTTGTTGCATTTGATGTGTGCATCTTATGAGCATGAGCTCTACATGTATTTTGATCTATGCCATGCCATGTTTACATAGGTGTATGCCATGTATTTTCGTGATCTATGTGGTTACTAGCACAAGCATGCAAACTAGGCCTCGTGATGCTTCTGTTTTCAGGGACTTAGGATTTTGCCAAGTCCTTTACCTGCTGTTATTTTTATGCCATGTAAACTTGATGCTACAGTGAGATCCATGCTTATTTTGAGATACTTGAGTAAGGATATTTTGAACATATGGTTATGCTCTATCCATCCGTGCCCCTGTTTGCAATTATCGAGTGCCCTATAATGTCTCAGTCTTGCTCTACTTTTGTTATAAAATGTTCCTGGCAGAATGTTAACTTGCTATTCAATTTTGCCAAGGTTGTTGTAGTTGATCCATACATGCTATGAACTTGCTCTTGCCATGGTTAGCTTCTTGAAAATGTATTCTTGCTGTTGGTATGCTTGTTTTGTCATGAATTGCTTTGTGATGAGTGAATCAAGCTCACAAAGATGCCTTCATAATTCTGTTAATGCCATGCTCTGTTTTCTGCTGTCTGAAACCTGTTAACGAAACTTGCTATGTTTACATGGGTGCCATCATATCTTCTTATCCTTTTTGGGTCATGGTCAGTGAGGAACTTTTGTTCCATGCATTTAGTAGATTCATGCCATGCCTTGATTTGCTATGATATGTTCCTGTAGCATACTGCTTGCTTGCTCTAAACATGGCTTCCTGATGTTATTTCTGGCATGTCCAGTATTTTCACCAAGTCTGTGAAGCTGATATCTTTTGCACTTTTTCCATGCTCGTTTGAACCTGTTATTGTGTGATCTAGCCATAGCTCAGTGTTCGTCTTTTGTCAAGCATCTCTTGTAGATCACTGACTTATGCTTTGTTGCTATGTTGGGGTGCTGTAGCATAGTTACTTGATGTATTCTAAGTGCTATCATGTTGTTAATCGCAGAATTGTGCCATTCTTGTTTTGCTTGCCATTTGCAAACCGTGCATCCGTTTCCGGTGATCTTTATATCGATTTCGACCGAAATCATCTCGTCTTTCCAGCGGCATACTTGGTTTGCCAAGTTGATGCTTTGTTCATCTTTTCCCTTCCGGAGCACGCATATGCATTGCATCACATCTCGCATATCATGCCATGTATTGCATCATGTTGCTTGTGCATTTCCCGTGATTGATTGTTGGCCCTTTGCTTGTGTTCTTGCTTTGGGTAGAGCCGGGAGACGAGTATGCTTACGAGGAGCCTGTTGAGAACGCTTACGAGGATCAAGCTTTCGACAACTCTGAGAACCTTGCAGGCAGATGACCATACCCTCGAAATCACTTCTATCTTTGCTTTGCTAGTTGTTCGCTCTATCGCAATGCTGCGCTACCTACCATTTGCTATATCATTCCTCCCATATTGCCATGTCAAGCCTCTAACCATCCTTTCCTAGCAAACCGTTGTTTGGCTAAGTTACCGCTTTTGCTCAGCCCTTCTTATAGCGTTGCTAGTTGTAGGTGAAGTTGAAGTTGGTTCCATGTTGGAACATGGATATTTTGGCATATCACAATATCTCTTATTTTAATTAATGCATCTATATATTTGGCAAAGGGTGGAAGGCTCGGCCTTATGCCTGGTGTTTTGTTCCACTCTTGCCGCCCTAGTTTCCGTCATACCGGTGTTATGTTCCTTAATTTTGCGTTTCTTACACGGTTGGGTGATTTATGGGACCCCCTTGACAGTTTGCTTTGGTTGAAACTTCTCCAGCAAGGCCCAACCTTGGTTTTACCATTTGCCACCTAAGCCTTTTTCCCTTGGGTTTTCGCGAGCCCGTGGGTCATCTTTATTTAACCCCCCCCGGGCCAGTGCTCCTTCGAGTGTTGGTCCGAACCGAGCAACCTGCAGGGCCACCTCGGGGCAACTTGAGGGCTGGTTTTACTCGTAGCTTGACTTATCCGGTGTTGCCCTGAGAACGAGATATGTGCAGCTCCTATCGGGATTTGTCGGCACATCGGGCGGCTTTGCTGGTCTTGTTTTAACATTGTCGAAATGTCTTGTAAACCGGGATTCCGAGACTGATCGGGTCTTCCCGGGAGAAGGAATATCCTTCGTTGACCATGAGAGCTTATAATGGGCTAAGTTGGGACACCCCTGCAGGGTATTATCTTTCGAAAGTCGTGCCCGCGGTTATGTGGCAGATGGGAATTTGTTAATGTCCGGTTGTAGAGAACTTGACACTTGACTTATTTAAAATACATCAACTGTGTGTGTAGCCGTGATGGTCTCTTTTCGGCGGAGTCCGGCAAGTGAACATGGTTTGGGTTATGTATGAACGTAAGCAGTTTCAGGATCACTTCTTGATCACCTCTAGCTTCGCGACCGTTGCGTTGCTTCTCTTCTCGCTCTCATTTGCGTATGTTAGCCACCATATGCTTAGTGCTTGCTGCAGCTCCACCTCATTACCCCATCCTTTCCTACAAGCTTAAATAGTCTTGATCTCGCGGGTGTGAGATTGCTGAGTCCTCGTGACTCACAGATTCTACCAAAACAGTTGCAGGTGCCGACGATACCAATGCAGGTGACGCAACCGAGCTCAAGTGGGAGTTCGACGAGGAACGTGGTCGTTACTATGTTTCGTTTCCTGATGATCAGTAGTGCAGCCCAGTTGGGACGATCGGGGATCTAGCATTTGGGGTTATCTTCTTTTCATTTGGATTTGACCGTAGTCGGTCTATATGTGGATTTTGGATGATGTATTGAATTAATTTATGTATTGTGTGAAGTGGCGATTGTAAGCCAACTCTCTTTATCCCATTCTTGTTCATTACATGGGATTGTGTGAAGATGACCCTTCTTGCGACAATACCTACAATGCGGTTATGCCTCTAAGTCGTGCCTCGACACATGGGAGATATAGCCGCATCGTGGGCGTTACATCTTTCCTGGCACTTTGATCTGATGACACACTTTTCTTTTGGTTTGATTACGTGACACACCTTTGATTGATAGCTGGATTAAATGACACAAATTAAGTTTTTGTCTCCTTTTCTAGGTATGGACCCGCACGTAATTTGTCATAGGATGGTTTTGCCCTTGCACCAATTTGCTGCCTGATTGGATTGAGGCTTTCCTGGTCAAAGGAAATTTCCCCTGGCACGTAATTTGTCCAAACGAGACGGAGCCACGCATAGGAGGAAGAGAAAGCGCTGCGCCGCCGCCTCTGCTGCTGCGTGCTTCCTCCTACACCGCGCCGCCAGTTCCCCCACACCTGCCTCGCCGTGCCACCGTGCTGCCAGTTCCCCATCGCTTCCTGTCCTGCTTCGATCTCATCCCATGACGCACCAGCCGTTCGGCCGCCGCTTCCTCCTCGCTCATCGACTGACAGGTGGCATCACATCTCTCTCTCTCCCTTCCTCTCTCCCTCTCTCTCTCTAATCGTCTCACTTGTGCACGTAGGAAATTGAGTCATGCAGGAACCCAAGATCATGGAGATGATGATGCAGGAGAGCTAGTGGGCAGGCTTCACGCAGAGTAGAACACGCTGATTGCATTGATGGAGCCAGATGTCGCAGCTTTGGAAGCGTACATATGCACCTTATTCAGCTGATTTTGTGGATTCACATATATATTCATGCAGAGCAGAAAATGTTACAAAAATAAAGAGAGATCATGTCAAACAATAGGTGAAAATGATGTCAATTTTTTAACGAAACTGTGCATAAATTCATGCCACAACCATCAAGTGAGGGCTACAGTTATAGTATTTTGCTGCTGGCCATATGCTACTTCAAACAACAACAGCTAGCAGCTATAGAAGGCTCCAACCAACATCAATAAGCAAGCAGAGACCTACAGTCTACAGAGCTACTTCATACAACAACATCGAGCGGCTAAAAAGCTAGCAACGATGGCACGCTCCGGCGCCATCGCGGCCGTGCCGGCGATGGGAAGGAGACAGCGAGGTGGTGGCATGCAGCAGGATCACCTCGTTTCATACGTAGAGCTCCCATATGTACTCGTGCATGAATGGAGCCTCTACATGCATGTACTGATCGAGACATGTTTGGCTCGATCGAATCAGGTAGGTGAATCGGTGCGAGGGCAAAAGTGTCCCGAAAATAATTATGTGGGCGCTCATACCTGGAAAAGGAGAGAAAAAAATCAATTTGTGTCAATTTATCCAGCTATGAATCAAAGGTGTGTCATGTAATCAAACCAAAAGAAAGGTGTGTCATCAGATCAAATTTCCAGGAAAGGTGTGTCATATTATCAATTTGCTCCACGGGCGAAGCGGGGCGAAGGCGATGGCGGGACGGCGCTGGTAGCGCGCGGGCAGAGCGGCGCGGGCAGCACGCGGCCAGGCCAAGCAGGAGGGGGCGGGGGAGCTGAGGCAACGGGGCGGCAGCACAGGCCATGGCGGGGCAGGGAGGGGCAGAGCCGGAGCGGGGGTTCACGGGCGCGCAGGCCGACGAGGTGACAGCAGCGTTGGTGAGACGAAACAACGCGCGCGGGCGAGCAGCGGGGCGCCGGTCCAGGCTCGGCGCGGGGAGGAGGAGAGAAGTGGCCGGGAGCCTCACCGACGGTCGTGGGGTCAAGGCAGCAGGGCTCGGGGAGGGAGACGGGGACGAGCGACGGAGACGGGGAGCACCGTCGGGGTCAAGGTCGGGCAGCGGTGGCATCGGGTCGCGCGGTGGTCGAGGCGGTGAAGAAGCTGCGGGGCGAAAGCGGCAGCCCTCGGGCGCGGGCGTGCTCGCCGGAGCAGCGGCGGAGTCGATCGGGACATCAGGTTAGTTATCCGGGCGTCACATAGCTACAGTAACCCACTACTATAATGGCCTATGGGTTACTGTAGCTTAGTTATCCGGGCGTCACATAGCTTCAGTTTAACAATATCATTATCCACATCTTTCTTCTTCTACATATCACACAAATCAACATAGCTATTTAGATGGGTAGCGGCATCTTCACTAGGAAGGCCGGCGAATTGATCTTTCATGACAAGATTCAGCAAAGCAGCATTAATTTCACAAGATTCAGCTTCGGTAAGAGGAGCAATCGGAGTGCTAAGAAAATCATTGTTGTTGGTATTGGCAAAGTCACACAATTTAGTATTATCTTGAGCCATCGTGACAAGCAAGCAGTCCAACACACGAGCAAACAAGAAGCAAGCGAAAAAGAGGGCAAACGGAAAAGAGAGGGCGAATAAAATGGAAGGGTGAAGTGGGGAAGAGGAAAATGAGAGGCAAATGGAAAAATAATGTAATGCGAGGGATAAGAGTTTGTGATGGGTACTTGGTATGTCTTGACTTGTGTAGACTCGGCAACGGCGCCAAAAATGGCTTGTTGTTGGGAGTCAAATCTTGACTTGACTTGGCACACACCTCCCCGGCAACGGCGCCAGAAATCCTTCTTGCTACCTCTTGAGCACTGTGTTGGTTTTCCCTTGAAGAGGAAAGGGTGATGTAGTAAAGCAGCATAAGTATTTCCCTCAGTTTTTGAGAACCAAGGTATCAATCTAGTAGGAGGTCACGCTCAAGTCCCACATCCTACACAAACAAATAAGAACCTCGCAACCAACGCGATAAAGGGGTTGTCAATCCCTTCACGGTCACTTACGAGAGTGAGGTCTGATAGAGATGTTAAGATAATATTTTTGGTATTTTTATGATAAAGAGTAAAAGTAAAGAAAGCAAAGTAAACAGTAATGGAAATAACGGGAGATTAATATGATGGAAAATAGACCCGGGGGCCATAGGTTTCACTAGTGGCTTCTCTTAAGAGCATAAGTATTACGGTGGGTGAACGAATTACTGTCGAGCAATTGATAGAATTGAGCATAGTTATGAGAATATCTAGTTATGATCATGTATATAGGCATCACGTCCGTGACAAGTAGACCGACTCCTGCCTGCATCTACTACTATTACTCCACACATCGACCGCCATCCAGCATGCATCTAGAGTATTAAGTTCATAAGAACGGAGTAACGCTTTAAGCAAGATGACATGATGTAGAGGGATAAACTCATGCAATATGATATAAACCCCATCTTTTTATCCTCGATGGCAACAATACAATACGTGTCGTTTCCCCTACTGTCACTGGGATCGAGCACCGCAAGATTGAACCCAAAGCTAAGCACTTCTCCCATTGCAAGAAAGATCAATATAGTAGGCCAAACCAAACTGATAATTCGAAGAGACTTGCAAAGATAACCAATCATACATAAAAGAATTCAGAGGAGATTCAAATATTGTTCATAGATAATCTTGATCATAAACCCACAATTCATCGGATCTCGACAAACTACACCGCAAAAGAAGATTACATCGAATAGATCTCCAAGAGAATCGAGGAGAACTTTGTATTGAGATCCAAAGAGAGAGAAGAAGCCATCTAGCTAATAACTATGGACCCGGAGGTCTGAGGTAAACTACTCACACATCATCGGAGAGGCTATGGTGTTGATGTAGAAGCCCTCCGTGATCGATGCCCCCTCCGGTAGGACGCCGGAAAAGGCCCCAAGATGGGATCTCATGGGTACAGAAGGTTGCGGCGGTGGAATTAGGTTTTCATGGTCCTCTCTGATGGTTTGGGGGTACGTAGGTATATATAGGAGGAAGAAGTAGGTCGGTGAAGCCACGAGGGGCCGACGAGGGTGGAGGGCGCGCTTGGGGGGGTAGGCGCGCCCCCTGCCTCATGGCCGCCTCGTTGGTTGCTTGACGTCCACTCTATCACGTTTGTTCCAAAAATCACGCTCCCGAAGGTTTGATATCCTTTTTCTGTGAAACACTGAAATAGGCAAAAAAACAGCAATTTGGGCTGGGCCTCTGGTTAATAGGTTAGTCCCAAAAATAATATAAAAGTGTATAAATAAGCCCATTAAACATCCAAAACAGAATATATAATAGCATGGAACAATCAAAAATTGTAGATACGTTGGAGACGTATCACCCACTGGTAAACAGACTGTCGATAAGGGTCAAGTGGTGGCTCAGGCTCAGGCTTTGGGACTTGTGTCAGCCTCCAGTATGCATAAATGGCCTCTGGCAAGATGAGGTACGTGCTTGAAAGTATGTTAAACAAAGAGGGTGCAGGCAAGGTAATAATCTCACAGTGATTTTTATCAAATATCAAATTATACTTAAGCGTCTTCTTCTTATTTTTAACAATAAATTCATATGCTACCATACTCTTATAATCTAGAAAAACAGGGGGCAGCAACTTTTCCTCTTTCTCATAATGCCTAATAGGTATCTCAAAGTGCTCAGCAAGGCGTGAAGCAAAGATGCCTCCGAAGATAGGGCCCTTTGTATGGTTCAGACCTAATCGTTTAGCAACAATAGCGCCTAGGCTGAAAGTTGTATCACGAAACAAAGCATGGCGCAAAATGACAAGATCAGGAGCACTAAGATTTTCCACTGTTCCCGTGACCAATTAAGCATCTACTAGCAAATATCGCAAAGTAACGTAGAACAGGAAAATGTATACTAGTAATTCTTGCATCGGAAACTTTCCTCGTTTCTCCTACAGCAATTCTATCCATCCACATCACTACGGTGTGGTTCCTCGATGCTGCCCACAAAGGGTATCTTGCGACCCGACAAAAATCATGGAGTGGCATCTCCTTAACCTCATCATATAAGTGAAACTCCACTGAAGGTGGTGATTTCTTAGCATGGAAATAAAAAATTTGCACGAAAATATTAGTGAGTAGGAGATACTGTTCGCGCTGGTCGTGGAGGAAGTCGGTGAGGCCTGCATTCTCAGCCAAGTAATAAAAGTCATCGTAAATTCCGGCGGCTCTCAAGAACGCGTCACAAGGCCGTTCCACGGCCGAACGTCCGCAGTGCGAGCAAGATTGTATTTGGGTTTTTATTCTCCTCATTCTTCTTATCCTTCGAGCTTTGGCTCGAAGAGCCCCTCAACAATCTCTTCATCATTTTTTTTCTGAAAATTTTTTGAAATTTTTTAGTGACTCAAAGTAAAAGTGAACCAAACTCAACAAGATTGATAGCAACTACTTTGGACCATATAAATTTGACATGCAAGCTTAAGAACAGGGTCACTTTAGCAGAAAAATTTTGCAATAAATAAAGCACTAGAACAAAAACTAATTGGACCATTGGAGGAGTCACATACCGAAGTACAATCTCCCCAAACAGTTTTGTGAATGGAGCTTTGAGCAAAGAGATCAAAAATGGCAGCAAGATGAGCTAGAACACGGGTTTGAGCTATGGTAGGAAGACGAAGTGAGTGGGTGCTGGAATAAGTGGAGGGGGTCCATGTGGGGCCCATGAGGCAGGGGCGCGCCCCAGGGGGGTGGGCGCGCCCTGTGCCCTCGTGGCCAAATGGTGGGTCCCCCTGGTGTGTTCTCAGCGCCAAAAATTCTTAAATATTCTACAAAAAAATCATATTCCATTTTTCAGGACGTTTGGAGAACTTTTATTTTCGGGGTATTTTTATTCTAAGGATAATTCAGAAAACAGACAGAAAATACTATTTTTGCTTTATTTAATCTAAATAACATAAAGTAAAAGGAGGGCACATAGGGTTGTGCTTTCTATCTTCATCCATCTCGTGCTCATCAAAAGGAATCCACTAACAAGGTTGATCAAGTCTTGTTAACAAACTCTTTCTGAATCACATGAAACCGGAGAATTTTCGAATAACACTAGGTTACCTCAACGGGTATATGCATGTCCCCAACAATAAGAATATCATATTTCTTCTTGACAGTAGGAAGAGGGAATTCAAAACCTCCAATAGTAATCGTTGAAATTTTTCCAATATAATTGATACTTACCATTAACATGAAAAGTGACATTACCTTTGTTGCAATCAATAACAGCCCCTGCAGTATTCAAAAAGGGTCTACCAAGGATAATAGACATACTATCGTCCTCGGGAATATCAAGAATAACAAAGTCCGTTAAATAGTAACGTTTGCAACCACAACAGGCACATCCTCACAAATACCGACAGGTATAGCAGTTGATTTATCGGCCATTTGCAAAGTATTTCAGTAGGCGTCAATTTATTCAAATCAAGTCTACGATATAAAGAGAGAGGCATAACACTAACACCGGCTCCAAGAACACATAAAGCAGTTTTAACATAGTTTCTTTTAATGGGGCATGGTATAGTTGGTACTCCTGGATCTCCTAGTTTCTTTGGTATTCCACCTTTAAAAGTATAATTGGCAAGCATGGTGGAAATTTCAGCTTCTGGTATCTTTCTTTTATTTGTAACAATATCTTTCATATACTTAGCATATGGATTCATTTTAAGCATATCAGTCAAACGCATATGCAAAAAGATACGTCTAATCATTTCAGCAAAGCGCTCAAAATCCTCATCATCCTTTTTCTTGGATGGTTTAGGAGGAAAAGGCATGGGTTTCTGAACCCATGGTTCTCTTTCTTTACCGTGCTTCCTAGCAACAAAGTCTCTCTTATCATAACGTTGATTCTTTGATTGTGGGTTATCAAGATCAACAGCAGGTTCAATCTCTACATCATTGTCATTGCTAGGTTGAGCATCAATATGAACATCATCATTAACATTATCACTAGGTTCATGTTCACTACCAGATTGTGTTTCAGCATCAGAAGTAGAAATATTATTGGGATTCTCAAGTGTGTCAACAACAGGTTCACTAGAAGCATGCAAAGTCCTATCATTTTTCTTTTTCTTCTTCTTAGAAGGACTAGGTGTATCAACATTAGTTCTCTGAGAATCTTGCTCAACTCCCTTAGGGTGGCCCTCGGGATACAAAGTTTCCTGAGTCATTCTACCCCCTCTAGTCATAACTCTAACAGCATTATCATTTTTCTTATTATTTAATTCATTGAGCAAATCATCTTGTGCTTTAAGCACTTATTCTACCTGAGTGGTAACCATAGAAGCATGTTTGCTAATAAGTTTAAGGTCACCTTTCACTCTAGACATATAATCACTCAAGTGTTCAACCATATAAGCATTACGTTTCAATTGTCTACCAACATAAGCATTGAAGTTTTCTTGCTTAACAATAAAATTATCAAACTCATCCAAGCATTGGCTAGTAGACTTATTACAAGGAATATCACCTTCATCAAATCTATAGAGAGAATTTACCTTTACTACCTGTGTCGGGTTATTAAGACCATGTATTTCTTCAATAGGTGGTAAATTCTTAACATCTTCAGCTTTAATACCCTTTTCTTTCATAGATTTCTTTGCCTCTTGCATATCTTCAGGACTGAGAAATAGAATACCCCTTTTCTTCGGAGTTGGCTTAGGAGTTGGTTCAGGAAGTGTCCAATCATTATCATTACTCAATATATTATTCAATAGCAATTCAGCTTGCTCAACAGTTCTTTCCCTGAAAACACAACCAGCACAACTATCCATGTGGTCTCTGGAAGCATCGGTTAGTCCATTATAAAAGATATCAAGTGTTTCATTTTTCTTGAGAGGATGATCAGGCAAAGCATTTAGTAATCGGAGAAGCCTCCCCCAAGCTTGTGGGAGACTCTCTTCTTCAATTTGCACAAAATTATATATTTCCCTTAAGGCAGCTTGTTTCTTATGAGCGGGGAAATATTTAGCAGAGAAGTAATAAATCATATCCTGGGGACTACACACAAAACCAGGAGTAAGAGAATTAAACCATGTTTTAGCATCACCCTTTAAAGAGAACGGAAATAACTTTAGGATATAGTAGTAACGATTTTTTTTCCTCATGGGTGAATAGGGTGGCTATATCATTCGATTTAGTAAGATGTGCCACAACAGTTTCAGATTCATAGCCATAAAAAGGATCAGATTCAACCAAAGTAATTAACTCGGGATCGACAGAGAAATCATAATCCTTATCAGAAATACAGATAGGTGAAGTAGCAATAGCAGGGTCATATTTCATTCTAGCATTCGAAGACTTTTCTTTTAGCTTAGCTAACATTTTCTTAAGATCATATCTATCTTTGCAAGCAAAAAGGTCTCTAGGAGTTTCTTCATCCATAACATAACCCTTAGGCACATCAGGCAATTCATATCTAGGGGGAGAATATTCATCATCACTTTCATCAATATTATCTGTTTCAATAATTTCATTCTCTCTAACCCTAGCAAGTTGTTCATCAACAAATTCACCTAATGGCACAACATTATCAAGCATGGAAGTAGTTTCATCATAAGCATCATGCATAGCAGAAGTGGCATCATCAATAACATGCGACATATCAGAATCAATAACAGGAGTAGGTGTCGCAAATTTACTCATAACAGAAGGTGAATCAAGTGCAGAGCTAGATGGCAGTTCCTTAACCCCCCCCCCCCTCGTAGTTGAGGGAAAAATCTTTGTTCTTTCATATTTCAAGTTCCTCATAGTGATCAATAGATATAAATCCCAAGTCACTCAAAGAATAGAGCTATGCTCCCCGGCAACGACGCCAGAAAATAGTCTTGATAACCCACAAGTATAGGGGATCACAACAGTTTACGAGGGTAGAGTATTCAACCCAAATTTTTTGATTAGACACAAGGGGAGCCAAAGAATATTCTCAAGTATTAGCAGTTGAGCTGTCAATTCAACCACACCTGAAAGACTTAATATCTGCAGCAAAGTAGTATGGAAGTAACGGTAACGGTGGCAAAAGTAACAGTAGCTGTTTTTGTAGCAATCGTAACAGTGGCAACGGAATAGTAACAAAGCAAAGATCAATATGTGAAAAGCTCGTAGGCAATGGATCAATGAGGGATAATTATGTCGGATGTGATTCCTCATGCAACAGTTATAACATAGGGTGACACAGAACTAGTGTTGGAGATATGCCCTAGAGGCAATCATGTGATGATGATATTTTCATATGTATTCATGAGTCCTTTGTATTTACCTTGAACATCATCAATGATATGTATCAATAAGTATGTGACTTGTTTGTGGAACTATGTATTGTACGATGATTGTTTTAATTGTCCCTAGTTGATAAGGTTATGCGGACACATATCCTTGACTAGTATACGACTCGGTTGATGACTATGTTTCACAAGTCATGTGCATGGAGATGCTAAACCGATAGTATGGGCTCGGGGATGGAGATCACCGAGCCGGACAGACCCACTTTGACATGCAGCAAGATATAGTCATCTGTTAGTCTCAAGTGCAATGTCTATGCCATGTCCTAGACCTGAGGTCCTCGCATGTTCTCGGGATGAGGATCGACTCACTTAGGGTCTATCAAACGCTACTCCGTAACTGGGTAGTTATAAAGGTAGATTTCAGGTGAGTCGTGAGACATGCCGCAAGAAATGGTTGACCAAGATGGAATTTGCCCCTCCTATTTGGAGAGATATTCTCTGGGCCCTCTCGAGTGATCAGATTCGGAAAGCATGGCCATGCGACTTGGGTTAAGTGTTAACCCAGTTTGGGAATCTGTATCATGGTTTTGAGAAGAGAGGTCGAGCTAACACAAGGGTGACAAGTACTCGCCTTGAGCTCGACAACAAATATTGTGAGGCAAAAGGAATGTTGCATATGCCACATTGTTGAGGTTCGTCAAACGACTTTACGCCCACATGGGAGTTGGCACGTTCTGCTAGGAGTCGCTACCAACTATCGACTCCGGTCGTGTCCATGTGTACGTGAACCTATAGGGTCGCACACTTAAGGGGCTGCAGCCCATTCGGATTGGATCTGAGTGGAAAATGGATGTGGACTCCTAGTGGGCTCAAGTGTTGAGCCCACCTCGGAGGTCTATATAAAGGGGAGTGGGCACACCACTTAGGGTTGATCGGATTGAACCCTGGTTAGCCACCGCCACTCCCCATGCCCATGCCGCGCGACCGGACCTAGCAGTCCGCCGCTCGACGCTGCTCCCCATACGTGTGGATACCTTGGAGGCATCGCATCTGCTGTGCTTGGAAGAACCGTTCAAGGGAACCGCGAGGTGCCGTTCGCGGGAGATCACCGTTCATGGGTCTTCGCTGTTCGTGGGAGATCGGCAACACGAGGAGGAGACGGCCCGGGAGATCAGCTACACGCATCACCAACTCTACTTCCGCTGTGGTGACTGCGCGTCTAGTGATAAACCCGATCCCGTGATCTATTTCCAGCAGCATGATCTTGGGTGCGCGGTAGAAAATTTTATTTGGCGCTAGCGTAGCATACCGTGTGTTCCAACAACTAGCTCTAGTTCATCAATGTAATGTAGGCATGTATTCCGAATATAGTCATACGAGCTTATGGAAAAAACTTGCATGACATCTTTTGTCCTACCCTCCCGTGGCAGCGGAGTCCTATTGGAAACTAAGGGATACTAAGGCCTCCTTTTAATAGAGTACCGGACCAAAGCATTAACACTTAGTGAATACATGAACTCCTCAAATTACGGTCATCATCGGGAGTGGTCCCGATTATTGTCACTTTGGGGTTGCCGGATCATAACACATAGTAGGTGACTATTGACTTGCAAGATAGGATCAAGAACTCACATATATTCATGAAAACATAATAGGTTCAGATCTGAAATCATGGCACTCTGGCCCTAGTGACAAGCATTAAGCATAGCAAAGTCATAGCAACATCAATCTTAGAACATAATGGATACTAGGGATCAAACCCTAACAAAACTAACTCGATTACATGGTAAATCTCATCCAACCCATCACCGTCCAGAAAGCCTATGATGGGATTACTCATGCACGGCAGTGAGCATCATGGAATTGGTGATGGAGGATGGTTGATGATGACGTCGGCGACGGATTCCCCTCTCCGAAGCCCCGAACGGACTTCAGATCGGCCCTCCCGAGGAAGATTAGGGCTTGGCGGCGGCTCCGTATCGTAAAACGCGATGAATCCTTCTCCCTGATTTTTTCTCCCCGAACATGAATATATGGAGCTGGGGTTGAGGTCAGTGGAGTCCCAGGGGGCCCACGAGGCAGGGGCGCGCCCCAGGGGGGAGGCGCGCCCTGCACCCTCGTGGATAGGGTGTGGCCCCCCTGATGCTAATTCTTTTGCCAATATTTTTCATTAATTCCAAAACGTTTCTCCGTGGATTTTCAGGTCATTCTGAGAACTTTTATTTCTGCACAAAAATAACACCATGGCAGTTCTGCTGAAAACAGCGTCAGTCCGGGTTAGTTCCATTCAAATCATGCAAGTTAGAGTCCAAAACAAGGGCAAAAGTGTTTGGAAAAGTAGATACATTGGAGACGTATCAGTTTACTTACCGTATCACGTACCTCCTCTTTTTCACGATTCTGGAGTGTTCCGGAAGGTCTCTTTTATGTGTTCTTCCGGTGTCATAGTTTGGATAATATCACTTTCAACATTAATGGGCGTACGTGAGATATAACATTTTATTCGTTGCACATTAACAACCTTCGGGTTAGTACCTTTGGCATTATTTATTTTGATAGCTCCAGACCGATAAACCTCCTCGATAACATAGGGTCCTTCCCATTTGGAGAGGAGTTTTCCTGTAAAGAATCTGAAACGAGAGTTGTACAAAAGAACATATTCTCCAACTTTGAACTCACGCTTTTGGATTCTTTTATCATGCCATATTTTAACTTTTTCCTTAAATAACTTGGCATTTTCATAAGCTTGGGTTCTCCATTCATCTAATGAGCTAATATCAAATAACCTATTTTCACCGGCAAGTTTAAAATCATAGTTGAGTTCTTTGGTTTCCCAATAAGCTTTATGTTCTAACTGAAGAGGCAAATGACAAGCTTTTCCATAAACCATTTTATAAGGGGACATACCCATAGGATTTTTATATGATGTTCTATAAGCCCAAAGTGCATCATCTAATTTCTTAGACCAATTCTTCCGGGACCTATTGACAGTCTTTTGCAAAATTTATTTTATTTCTCTAATGCTAAGTTCAACGTGACACTAGACTGAGGATGATAGGGTGATGCAATTCTATGGTTAACATCATACTTGGCAAGCATTTTACGGAAAGCGCCATGAATAAAGTGTGAACCACCGTCAGTCATTAAATATCTAGGGACTCCAAACCTCGGGAAAATAACTTCCTTAAGCATTTTAATAGAGGTGTTGTGATCGGCACTACTAGTTGGAATAACTTCTACCCACTTAGTAACATAATCAACAGCAACCAAAATATGTGTATACCCGTTAGAGGAAGGAAAAGGTCCCATGTAATCAAAACACCAAACATCAAATGGTTCAACAACAAGTGAATAATTCATAGGCATTTCTTGATGCCTACTGATATTACCTATTCTTTGATATTCATCACAAGATAAGACGAACTTACAAGCATCCTTGAAAAGAATAGGCCAATAAAACCCAGACTGCAATACCTTGTGAGCAGTTCTGTCTCCCGCATGATGCCATCCATAAGCTATGGAGTGACATTTCCGTAGGATTTGTCCCTGTTCATGCTCAGGTACACAGCGTCTAATAATACCATCTACTCCTTCTTTATAAAGATGCGGGTCATCCCAAAAGTAACGTCTTAAATCATAGAAGATTTTTTCTTTTGTTGGTATGTAAAGCTAGGTGGTAAATATTTAGCAACAATGTAATTAGCATAGTCAGCATACCAAGGAGTGTTATGAGAAACATTTATTGCAGCTAACTGCTCATCAGGAAAACTATCATCAATAGGTAGTGGGTCATCAAGGACATTCTCCAACCTAGACAAGTTATCAGCTACGGGGTTCTCTGCTCCCTTTCTATCTGTGATATGTAAATCAAATTCTTGTAGCAAGAGAACCCTTCGAATAAGCCTAGGTTTAGCATCTTTCTTTTCCATAAGATATTTAATAGTAGCATGGTCGGTGTGAACAATTACTTTTGAATCAACAATGTAAGATCTAAATTTATCACAAGCAAACACCACTACGAGAAATTCTTTTTCAGTAGTAGCATAATTTCTTTGAGCACTGTCTAGAGTTTTACTAGCATAATGAATAACATTTATTTTCTTATCAACCCTTGTCCTAGAATAGCACCAACAGCATAATCACTAGCATCACACATAACTTCAAAAGGCAAGTTCCAGTCAGGTGGTTGAACAATAGGTTGAGAAATTAAGGCTTTCTTGAGTGTTTCGATGGCTTCTAAACAATCATCATCAAAAATAAAAGGAACATCCTTTCGCAAAAGATTTGTAAGAGGCCTAGAAATTTTAGAAAAGTCTTTGATAAATCTCCTATAGAAACCAGCATGACCTAAGAAACTACGAATACCTTTGATATCTTTAGGACATGGCATTTTCTCAATTGCATCAACCTTAGCTTTGTCCAGTTCAATACCTCTTTCAGAAATTTTATGGCCCAAAACAATACCTTCATTAACCATAAAGTGGCACTTCTCCCAATTCAAGACAAGATTTGTTTGCTCGCATCATTGCAAAACTCGATCAAGATTGCTTAAACAATCATCAAAAGACTTCCCATAAACGGAAAAGTCATCCATGAAAACTTCAACAATCTTTTCACAAAAGTCAGAGAGTATAGCAGTCATACATCTTTGAAAGGTAGCAGGCGCATTGCATGAACCAAAAGGCATACGTCTATAAGCATAAGTTCCAAAGGGACAAGTGAAAGTGGTCTTTTCTTAATCAGGTTGACAAACAGGTATTTGTGAAAAACCAAAGTATCCATCAAGGAAGCAAAAAATGTGTGTGCTTAGATAATCTTTCTAGCATTTGATCAATAAAATGCAGAGGGTAATGATCTTTTCTAGTTGCTTTGTTTAATTTTCTAAAATCAATTACCATTCTATAGCCTGTAACAATTCTCTGTAGAATAAGTTCATTCTTATCATTAGGAACAACAGTAATGCTTCCTTTCTTAGGGACACAATGAACAGGACTTACCCATCTACTATCAGCTATAGGATAGATTATACCTGCTTCTAGAAGTTTTAATATTTCCGTTCTTACCACTTCCTTCATTTGGATTTAACCGACGTTGGCGATCAACAACGGGTTTAGCATCAGGTTCCATATTAATCTTGTGCTGACAGAGAGTGGGACTAATGCCCTTTAAATCATCAAGAGTATATCCAATAGCAGCTTGGTGCTTCCTTATAACTTTCAGTAATCTCTCTTCTTCATGTTCTGAAAGGTTAGCACTAATAATAATAGGATATATCTTATTCTCATCAAGATAAGCATATTTCAAAGTGTTTGGCAATTGTTTTAACTCAAACATAGGATCACCTTTAGGTGGAGGAGGACCTCCTAGAGTTTCAATAGTAAAATTGTGTTTAAGCAGAGGACGTTGTTCAAACAAAATCTTATCTATTTCATTTCTTTCATGCATATGTAAATCATTTTCGTGGTCTAGCAGATATTGTTCTAGAGGATCAATAGGAGGCACAACAATAGAAGCAAGACCAATTATTTCATCCTTACTAGGCAATTCTTTTTGATGAGGTTTTCTACTAAACTTGGAAAAATTAAACTCATGAGACTCATCACCAAATCTAACACCGGTAGTTTGTTTCTCACAATCTATTTTAGCATTAACGGTGTTCAAGAAAGGTCTACCAAAGATAATGGGACAAAAATCATCTTGTGGGGAACCAAGAACAAGGAAATCAATAGGGTATTTTATTTTCCCACACAAGACTTCAACATCTCTAACAATCCAAATTGGTGATATAGTATCTCTATTAGCAAGTTTAATAGTAACATCTATGTCTTCTATCTCTGCGGGTGCTATGCCATTCATAATTTGTTGATATAAGGTAAAGGGAATAGCACTCACGCTAGCACCTATGTCGCATAAACCATGATAACAGTGATCTCCTATTTTAACAGGGACAACGGGCATGCCAACAACAGGTCTATGTTTATCCTTTTTATCGGGTTTGGAAATTCTAGCAGCTTCTTTACAGAAGTAAATAACATGCCCATCTATATTTTCTTCCAGGAGATCCTTAACCATAGCAACACTAGGTTCTACTTTGATTTGTTCATCAGGTTTAGGTGTTCTAATATAACTTTTGTTGACCACAGTTGAACCTTTAGCATGTTCCTTGATCCTAGCAGGGAAAGGTGGTTTCTCAATATAAGCAGTAGGAACAACTGGATCAACATTATAAATAATAGTTTCCTCTTTAGCTAGTACTAGTTCTTTAATTTCTTCTTTAATAGGTGGGTGATATTTAAACCACTTCTCCTTAGGGAGATCAACATGAGTAGCAAATGATTCACAAAAGGAGGCTACTATCTGATAGTCAAGTCCATATTTAGTGCTAAACTTTTGAAAAGCATTGGTATTCATAAAAGATTTAACACAATCAAACTTGAGCTTAATACCTTACTCTTTACCTTCATTGTGTGCCCAATCTTCAGAGTTGTGTTTAATTCTTTCCAAAAGATCCCACCAAATTCAATAGTCTTCTTCATAAAAGAACCGGCACAAGAAGTATCAAGCACGGATCGATCATTATGAGAAAGTCGACCATAAAAATTATGGATAATAATTTCTCTTGAGAGCTCATGATTGGGGCATGAATATAACATTGACTTAAGCCTCCCCCAAGCTAGAGCGATATTTTCTCCTTCACGAGGCCAAAAGTTATATATGTAATTCCGATCACGATGAACTAGATGCATAGGATCAAAATATTGGTGTAACTCCAATTTCAATCGATTGCAATTTCAACTCCAATATCATCGCATAGCCTATACCATGCCAATGCTTTTCCCTTCAAAGATAAAGGGAAAACCTTCTTATTAACTTCATCTCCGGTTAAACCTGCAAGCTTAAACAATCCAAAAATTTCTTCCACGTATATCAAGTGCATATCAGGATGTTCGGTTCCATCTCATACATAAGGATTAGCTAGCAGTTGTTCTATCCTACCCGAAGGAATTTCATATTCAATATTTTCAGTAGGTGCAGTAGGTTGAGGGGTAACTAACTACGGTTGCGGTCGAGGTGAAGATACCCCGAACAAACCCCTCAAAGGATTGTTTTCCATAGTAACAAGTGACAATAAATTTCCACTTACCAAGAGCGCTTCACTCCCCGGCAACGGCGCCAGAAAATAGCCTTGATGACACACAAGTATATGGGATCAATTGTAGCCTTTTCGATAAGTAAGAGTGTTGAATCCAACGAGGAGCAGAAGGAAATGACAAGTGATTTTCAGCAAGGTAATGTCTGCAAGCGTTGGAATTGTAAGTAACAGAGTAGTTTGATAGCAAGATAATTTGTAACGAGCAAGTAATGATAGTAGTAACAAAAGTGCAGCAAGGTAGCCCAATCCTTTTGAGGCAAAGGACAGGCCAAAACGGTCTCTTATAATAAGCAAAGCGTACTTGAGGGTACACGGGAATTTCATCTAGTCACTTTCATCATGTTGATTCGATTTGTGTTCGCTAGTTTGATAATTTGATATGTGGGTGGACCAGTGCTTAGGTGTTGTTCTTACTTGAACAAACCTCCTACTTATGATTAACCCCCTCGCAAGCATCCGCAACTACGAGAAAAGTATTAAGAATAAATTCTAACCATAGCATTAAACTTTTGGGTCCAATCGGTCCCTTACGAAATAGCGCATAAACTAGGGTTTAAGCTTATGTCACTCTCACAACCCATCCTCGAATAACTATTCCACAATGCATTCCCTTAGGCCCAAATATGGTGAAGTGTCATGTAGTCGACGTTCGCATGACACCACTAAGGGAATCACAACATACATACTATCAAAATATCGAACACATATCAAGTTCACATGATTACTTGCAACATGATTTCTCCCGTGACCTCAAGAAAAAAAGTAACTACTCACAAATGATAATCGTGCTCAAGATCAGAGGGGTATTAAACAGCATATTGGATCTGAACATATAATCTTCCACCAAATAAACCATATAGTAATCAACTACAAGATGTAATCAACACTACTAGTCACCCACAAACACCAACCTATAGTTCTGGTACAAAGATTGAACACAAGAGATGAACTAGGGTTTGAGAGGAGATGGCGCTGTTGAAGATGTTGATGGAGATTTCCCTCCCCAAGATGGGAGAGTTGTTGGTGATGATGATGATGATGATTTCCCCCTCCAGGAGGGAAGTTCCCCCGGTGAAATCGCTCCGCCGGAGGGCAAAAGTGCTCCTGCCCAAGTTCCGCCTCGAGACGGCGGCGCTCCCTCCCGAAAGTCCTCTCCTTATTTTTTTTTCTAGTTAAAAATGACTTATATACCAGAAGATGGGCACCGGAGGTGGGCTGGGCTGAGCATAACCCACCAGGGAGCGCCTGGGGGGCCAGGCATGCCCTGGTGTCTTGTGCTCACCAGGTGGCCCCCTCGGTGGTTATTTGCTCTAGTATTTCTTATTTATTCCATAAAAAATCCTCGTGAAGTTTCAGCTTATTTGGAGTTGTGCAGAATAGGTAGCCTGACGTAGCTTTTTCAGGTCCAGATTTCCAGCTGCCGAAATTCTCCCTCTTTGTGTGTACCTTGCATATTATGAGACAAAAGGCATTAGAATTACTCCAAAAAGCAATATTATGAATAAAAACATTATAAATAACAATAGATAAACATGATGCAAAATGGACGTATCAAGCATCGTCATGATCTCCATCATCACTGGCTTGACACCTTGATCTCCATCGTAGCATTATGGTCGTCTCGCCAACTACTCCTTCTACAACTATCGCTAACGCATAGTAATAAAGTAAAGCAATTACATGTCATTTGCATTTCATACAATAAAGAGACAACCATAAGGCTCCTGCCGGTTGCCAGTAACTTTTACAAAACATGATCATCTCATACAATAACGTATATCACATCATGTCTTGACCATATCACATCACAACATGCCCTGCAAAAACAAGTTAGACGTCCTCCACTTTGTTGTTGCAAGTTTTACGTGGCTGCTACGGGCTTCTAGCAAGAACCATTCTTACCTACGCATCAAACCACAACGGTGTTTCGTCAAGTTTGTTGTTCTAACCTTCAACAAGGACCGGCCGCAATTAAATTCGATTGAAATAAAGTCGGAGAAACAGACACCCGCCAGCCACCTTTATGCAGAACTAGTTGCATGTCTGTCGGTGGAAGCGGTCTCATGAACGTGGTCATACAAGGTTCGTCCGGGCCGCTTCATCCAACGATACCGCCGAATCAAAATAAGACGTTGGTGGTAAGAAGTATGACTATCACCGCCCACAACTCTTTGTGTTCTACTCGTGCATATCATCTACGCATAGACCTGGCTCGGATGCCACTGTTGGCAAACGTAGCATGTAATTTCAAAAAAAATCCTACGCTCACGCAAGATCTATCTAGGAGATGCATAGCAACGAGAGGGGGAGAGTGTGTCTACGTACCCTCGTAGACCAAAAGCGGAAGCATTTGATAACGCGGTTGATGTAGTCGAACTTCTTCTCATTCCGACCGATCAAGTACCGAACGTACGGCACCTCCGAGTTCTGCACACGTTCAGCTCGATGACGTTCCTTGAACTCTTGATCCAGCAAAGTGTCGAGGAAGTAGATGAGTTCCTCAGCACGATGGCGTGGTGATGGTGATGGTGAAGTGATCCATGCAGGGCTTCGCCTAAGCACCGCAAGAATATGACCGAGGGTGTAATCTGTGGAGGGGGGCACCGCACACGGCTAACAGATGTTGTTCTGTGTTATAGGCGCCCCCTCCCCATGTATATATAGGTGGGAGAGGGAGGAGAGCAGCAAGGGGGCGCCCCTAGTAGGAGGAATCCTACTTGGGCGCCTCCCCAATTTGGCCTCCCCCCTTCCATAAGTTCCGAAGGGGGAAGGAAGGAGGAGGGAGGAGGGAAGGAAAGGGGAGGCCAAATCCCTCCCCTTCCTTCTCTCTTCCCCTCCTTCCTTCTCTCTTCCCCTCCTTCCTTCTCCTCTAGTTTGGCCCATATGGGGGGTGCAGCAGCCCCTGCTCGCTGCTTCATTTCCCCTCTTGGCCCATTAGGCCCATATCTTTTGCCGGGGGTGCCCGGAACCCCTTCCGGTGACCCGATATGTACCAGGTACCCTCCGGAACACTTCCGGTGTCCGAATACTATTGTCCTATATATCAATCTTTACCTCTCGACCATTTCGAGACTCCTCGTCATGTCCGTGATCTAATCCGGGACTCCGAACAACATTCGATCACCAAATCACATAACTCATATAATACAAAATCGTCATCGAACGTTAAGCGTGCGGACCCTACGGGTTCGAGAACTATGTAGACATGACCGAGACACCTCTCCGGTCAATAACTAATAGTGGAACTTGGGTGCTCATATTGGCTCCTACATATTCTACGAAGATCTTTATCGGTCGAACCGTAATGACAACATACGTTATTCCCTTTGTCATCGGTATGTTACTTGCCCGAGATTCGATTGTCGGTATCTTCATACCTAGTTCAATCTCGTTGCCGGCAAGTCTCTTTACTCATTCTGTAATACATCATCCCGTAACTAACTCATTAGTCACTTTGATTGCAAGGCTTCTTATGATGTGTATTACCGAGAGGGCCCAGTGATACCTCTCCGATACTCGGAGTGACAAATCCTAATCTCGATCTATGCCAACCCAACAAACATCTTCGGAGATACATGTAGAGCATCTTTATAATCACCCAGTTACATTGTGACGTTTGATAGCACATAAGGCATTCCTCCGGTATCGGGGAGTTGCATAATCTCATAGTCGAAGGAATATGTATATGACATGAAGAAAGCAATAGCAATAAAACTAAACGATCAATATGCTAAGCTAACGGATGGGTCATGTCCATCACATCATTCTCCTAATGATGTGATCCCGTTCATCAAATGACAACACATGTCTATGGTTAGGAAATTTAACCATCTTTGATTAACGAGCTAGTCTAGTAGAGGCTTACTAGGGACACAGTGTTTTGTCTATGTATCCACACATGTATCAAGTTTCCAGTTAATACAATTCTAGCATGAATAATAAACATTTATCATGATATAAGGAAATATAAAATAACAATTTTATTATTGCCTCTAGGGCATATTTCCTTCAATGATGTAGACAAGATCTATTTATGTAGAAATAGACCCATCTTGTTATCCTTAATGGCAACAATACATACGTGTCGGTTCCCCTTCTATCACTGGGATCAAGCACCGTAAGATCGAACCCATCACAAAGCACCTCTTCCCATGGCAAGAAAAATCGATCTAGTTTCCCTAACTAAACCAAAGATTCGAAGAAGAAATACGAGGCTATAAGTAATCATGCATATAAGAGATCAAGAGACTCAAATAACTTTCATGGATAAAAACATAGATCTGATCATAAACTCAAAGTTCATCGGATCCCAACAAACACACCGCAAAAAAAGAGTTACATCAAATAGATCTCCAAGAGACCATTGTATTGAGAATCAAAAGAGAGAGAGGAAGCCATCTAGCTACTAACTACGGACACGTAGGCCTATAATGAACTACTCACGCATCATCGGAGAGGCACCAATGAGGATGGTGAACCCCTCCGTGATGGTTTCAAGATTGGATCTGTGGTTTCTGGAACTTGCGGCGGCTGGAATTGATTTTCGTCGACTCCCCTAGGTTTTCTGGAATATTGGGGTATTTATAGAGCAAAGAGGCGGTGCGGGAGGCCATCGAGGTGGGCACAACCCACCTAGGCGCGCCTGGCCCCCCAGGCGCGTCCTGGTGGGTTGTGCTCCCCTCAGAGCACCCCTCGGGTACTTTCTTGGCCCATCATGTGTCTTCTAGTCCAGAAAAAATCACCAAAATGTTTCGCTGCGTTTGGACTCCGTTTGGTATTGATTTCCTACAAAGTAAAAAACAAGCAAAAAATAGCAACTGGCACTGGACACTATGTTAATAGGTTAGTCCCAAAAAATGATATAAAGTTGCTATAAAATGATTGTAAAACATCCAAGAATGATAATATAACGGCATGGAACAATCAAAAATTATAGATACGTTGGAGACGTATCAGCATCTAAGCTTCTTAGCTTACTTATGCAATTAAGCTAAGTAGGCGCTTTGTGCTGGAAGAAAAACAAGCAAGGGCTTGATGCAAAGTCTTTCGTGGACGCTATACCTGACACTAAGACTCAAGACATAAGCGCTAATCAGCCATGAATCTGATCTTGGCGCCCGTGCTAAGCGTCGGCTGTTGGAGCTACCCTTACGTCCCAAATGTGTGGTTTTGCTAGGAAAACTCTCAATCAACGCGTACCAATTATGGTTTCTAGTCTTTCTTTTCTCCTCTTATTCTTTTTTCTTTTACTAATTTTTTTTCAAAAAAAATCAACTTTCTCTTGATTTCTCTTATTTTTACTTATTTCTAGACTTGAACATTTTTTCTATGGTATATAAAAATATATTCATACATGTATAACCGATTTCTATAAAATGTATGTTTTAAATATATAAATTAACTTTTAGAACATAAATATAACTTTTCTATACATGAACATTTCTAACATATGCAAATTTTTATTTCATATATATCAAAAAAAATCTAAGCACATGAACAATTTTTTATTATCCTCAATATAGTTTTTCTTTTAAAAGAATTAATTTTGACAACATTTAGAAACCCTTTTTGAACAGAAGAACTGAAAATACGGAAAAACCCATAGTCTTAATGGTCCATGGCCACGACTGGGCATGTAAGGTTGCTTTACGTGTTTGCATGACTATTCTCGGAATTAGCACAGAATAGGATGACACTCCTTTGGCCCCATGCCAACGTATATGTCAGCCTATTGGGTCGGTTGCTAGACAATAATTTATACACACAGTTTGAATCATAAAGCTACACAACACATGGCGTGCTAAAATTACCTAAGGCCGCTCTAAGGGCATCTTCAACGAGCTCACTTACTGTCCCCCTACTTATGGTGATTCACCGACGTAGCGGAGTGCCCCAGTCCACCTACTGATCGCCATCAATGAGTTTAATTATGATGCTAGTGTCTCTCTGTTGGACATCATATAGGTTGTAATGAATCTTACTTAAGCAATTTCTAGTTTTTATTTTGTGAGAGACCTTTTATTTCATAAACTCATGGGAGCACTTGTATACACCAGATGATACCAAACATATTGTAAATGACTATTTAAAAATATCAAATCATATGTATACATAAGTAGTATAACACAAGACATTTTTATGATCGTGATGATTAATATAAGTGATATTATTTCCATAAAAAGTATAAAGCATGCACATGATTCAACTTATTGTTAAACTCACTAAAATGTGGAATGTACGTGAAAATACGAGTTAAGAATCAATGCCAACGGTTTAACCTATACTCTAGAAGTTTGTATAAGTATGATTGCATAATCATAGATTCGAAAATTATTTTAGGATTTTTATTAATCATATGTTTAAGAGATCTCTACCATGGTATTTAAAAAATATTAAAATAAACGTAGATGCACTCTCCCCCTTTCTCCCCCCCCCCCCCCTACACAATTCACGCTATATAGTTTGTGCAAATTATCAAAAACAATTGGAGGATACTTTTTTTTATTATGAAATACATTTTAGTTTATCACAATGCAAATAATTTGTAATGTTAAACACTAAACTATAGAAGAAAATAAGTATAACTAATATTTATCAACAATGTTATGTGGTCAACTATGCTAATTAGTTAAAGTGAAGTTGTTAAATTGTAACATGGTAAAATTAGGTTATATCAAAGAATAAAAGTTTAGTATAAATTATATTTATTCTATTTATGCCTTGGATCCAAATTTTGTTTGGAATGACCTTGTCATGGATCTATTCTGGTTAGTATAGCAAATCAAATACCTAGTACTCTAGGAGCCTCACACTAGGACCCTTTCTCTAGTTTTACATGATTCGATCAAATGATCATCTCGACAAACAACAAAATAGCAATTTAGGCCAATCGCACCAAGATCATTTCTCTAGTTTACACATTTTGCAACTATTTTCTTACCACAACAAAGAGTGAGTACTCACCGCAAATTTTAATAGATTCAGAAAGCATTTTGGTGTTACATTTAAATTTGCTCTTCTGCATGCCGGATCTAATGCGTGTACGGTTAGGGGCTCCACCCAAAAAATGCGTGTGCTCGTTAGTATGCACTAGGTTAATTGTCCTACACCGGGTGTACCTAACTGACCTTTTACCCCCAATATATTATTCTTCCACTTAAGAGAAAGTTCCCATTCTGATCAAAACAAAAATATTCCATTTGTCCATGTGTTTCATAGAGCCAGCAAACATCATTTGACCCAAGATTGTAGTCCACATTTTCCCTACTTGTACGTTTTGACACGAGCCGCCAAGACATGATCCGTACTGGGAGTGTGATGTGTGGTAGATCAATTGCTTTGTGCAAGTATAACCTCGGCTATGGTTTTTGCATCTCCTGAGTTTTCTAAAGCGAGCAGATACTACTTAGCTGTCGTGGGGTAGTTGGAAGTTCTCAAGGGCCTCTTGAGAAATCTTGTACTCCTGCCACTTTTAAATTTGGGTAAGTTGCAGACTTACCATAACTCAGGGTTATTAAAGATAAATTACCCTATTTTTAAAGACAAGTTAAACATATGCGTTACTATTGAATTTGCTAATTCTCACATGGATGAGAACTTATGTCTCATCTAACATTCCTACCGTCTCATGCATGGCTCTAAGATTTGTGTTTTTAACTCTCTTTTTAAGGGAATTGTGTTTTTAGACATGGGCCCCCGTAGGGCTGTCGATCCGCATGTGGCGTGGCCATACCGCATAAGCGTTTTACATGTGGTTTTATGTCCATGTGCTTTGGGCTGTTTTTTGTTTTCTTTTTCCGATTGCACGTGTTGTTTGGGCACAGGTTTTCACGCGTGTATGTGTGGGTTGCGGTTTTCCATTTGTTTGTTCGGTTGTCGTGTTCATTTATTTATCGGGAGGGGAGTGGCTGGACCTTTTTCTTCTTCCTATTTTTTTACATCAACCTCGTGTAGAATAACATTCCTAAGGCCTAATTTGGTAGCAAGGGATCCCCCCGGGATCCCCGTCATTTCCCTAGGTGGAGAAGAGCAAGAGTTAAATTCATGAACTTCTTTTATCAAATTCAAAAACTGTAATAAAATTTATGAAAAATTAACTAAATTTTGAAAATCTTCGACATCATTTTTCAAATTAGTAACATGTTCTCAAATTCAGGATCGTTTTAAAAATTCATGATTTTTTGCACCTCTGAATATTTTTACTGCAAACTTTTTGAATTCATAACCTTGTTTTAGTTATGCAAATTTTCGAATTAATAAACTTTTTTGAAAATCATGAACATATTCAATCTCATGAAGTTTTTTCAAATTCATGTACCTTTTTCCAAATTTATTTTTTTACAAAATCTATGAACTTTTCATAAATTTGCATTTTTTCTAAATTCATTGACATTTAAAATTCATGGTTTTTCAACTTAGTAAACTTTTATATATTTTTATTTGTGTGATTTCTTAATCTGTAAAAAGCCACTTTTGTTTCTTTTCTGAAACAATTGTTTTTCATAGCTGACCAGCAAACGGACAGTCACATCGGCAAGCAAGCAAAACAGAGTAATGTGTCGTGGACCGGTTCCGCTATACCCTAGCGTTCGTGTGTGATTCGGCGCACAAGGCGCCGACTCAATGCCAAATGGTGTGTATTTGATAGGGGCGTACAGTCCCCCTCCTCGCCAGACTAATTGGGCTGCTGGCCCATTTCGTCGCTCCACTATTTTTTTCCTTTTTCTTTTCATTTCTTTAATTTTCCATTTCCCCATTTTATTTTAGTTTTATTTCCCTCGTTCCTTCATATTCATGAACTTCTTTCAAGTTAATGAACTTATTTTTAAAATTCATGAACTTTTTCTAATGTGTGGGAACTTTCTTTCAAATTCATGAACTTTTGTTTTTTCAAATTTCTAAACTTTTTTCATGAACTTTATCAAATCCAGAAACTCTTTGTAGTCATGAAATTTTTTATTTAAAATTTATGATCTTTTTTCTTATTTTTGAACATTTTTCCTTTGTCATGAACTTTTTTCGGATGATTGAAATTTTAAAATCTGTGAAGTTTTTGTTGGAGTGAACTTTTTTGTTTTTCATCAACTTATTTTAAGTTTGTGAAAATTTTCAGTTTTTGTAAAAAAATATTTGTCCATGAACTTTTTTCAATTTCATGAACTTTTTTGTATTTTGTTAACTTTTTCAAATTCATGAACTTATTTATAAAATTCTTGAACTTTTTACAAATTCATGGTTCTTTTCAAAATTTGAAAAGCCAACGGTCAACATGTCAAACGGTTTGTTGTCAAGGTCAATCTTTCAACGAATAAACCAAGCGAGCGAATCTGTGTGTGATCGAAGCGAGCATTGTGCCTTCTAACGGGCCAACCCAATTGACCATGCGTGTGGGAGCCAACAAGCTGAACCGACGCTTATGGTGTCGTACATGAGCTCGGCAATTCCTGTTTGGGGCCTTTAGCGCCCGATACAGTATGTTTTGCAACTTGGCGCACCCCACCCCACCCCCGACCCTCATCCTTGGCTCGCCCATTTCCATTTTTTCTAAACATCAAAAAGAGGAATGTGTGTTGGGAGGATTCAAACTCCAGCCCTCCTCGTTCACTCCCTGTCACAATAACCACCGCAACAACTTGATTTCTTTGCCAACTTATTTCTTTTACTCTTCTTGTGGCAAATGCAAAGTTAAAAGAAGAATCACTTCTTTATATGTTTTTCTTTCGGATTTTGTTCTATTTGGCCATTTTTTCTATGATTTGTTATCCCTTTTTCTTTTTTGTTGGTCGTTTACTTAATTCCCAAACTTTCTTCAAATTCCTGGATTTTTTTCTGAAAATCTATGAACCTTTTCTAACTTTGTGAATTATTTGTCAAAATAAGTGATTTGTTTCCAAATTATGAACATTTTTTTATAAAAATCAATGAGCTTTTTTCAAAATACGGTGAACTTTATTTTCAATTGACGAACTTTTTTTGAATTCGTGAACCTTTTTGAAAATCCATATATTTTTTTTCATTTTTGGGAAATAGCTGCACTTTTTTCAAACTGATGAAATTTTTTTCCTTTTTTATATCCATGAGCTTTTTTTAAACGATGATTTTTTTTGTATTAATTAACTTTTTGAATTTTATATTCAATCCATTTACTTATTTGAATTCAAAAACTCTTCCCCTTTTTTGTGTTTTTTAACTTTTGGGGTATTTTTTATTATTTTAATCAACTGGTCAACCATCAACCATTGACCCAAATCGAAGGTGCTGCACGTTGCTGAGCAACCCACGCGATTGCCCGGCCCATATATGCGTTCGCGTGGGCGCTGGAACACCTAATCGGCGCAGAAGGCGCCTATTAAGAGGTCCCGGGGAGCTCTCAGGCGCCCAATAGGACCTTTTAGAAACAAAAAACACCGAATCGTCGAGCGACTAGACCGGCCCAACACTATAGGAGTTCCTGTGTTTTTTTTTCTCTTTTTGTCTGGTTTTTAACTGTTTAGGCCCTTTTTTTTCTCTGCATAGTTTTCTTTTATCAGGTTTTCATTGTGTGGGATCTGGTTGTCTTTGGTTTTCCTGGTTATTTTTTCTTTATAATTTTATATGTTCATTGGTTTTCTTTATTTTGTGTGTATATGTTGCTTTTCTTTCTTTCTTGGTTTTCTTCATTTTTCCTTACTTTTCTTCTCATTTCTTTGCCAATTTGCACTGGCCTTTTTCTAACACAAGCCTACTTTTTGTCAGTGCACAGTATACATTTTTAGTGCACCTGCAAAACATTTTTTGATACACATTGAACATTTTTCAAATACACGATTGACATTTTTTTAATATGTATATTTTGAACACTTTTGTAAATACTGGGTCAACATTGTTTCAAATTCGGTATTCGTAGTTAACATTTTCCTCAAACAATGCAAACACTTTTTTTTAAAAAATTGTGCGATCATTTTTTTCTTGAAAACTATGAACATTTTTAAAAAAAAATGTGCTATTTTTAATACTGAGTTAGGTTCATGGTTTTTAAAATTTCTTAAGTAAATTTATGTTTTATAATAAATTAATTTAAAATATAAATATAAATAACTAATGATAGAAGAAAAAAATATGTCACATCAGCATGACATCATCACAACAACCCATGCCTCCACTGGGACGACCCACCACTGACTCCCTACAGTGTGCACACGGACGAGGCAGCCATCTGTCTCGCTAAAAGCAAGACATAAGCGTGCCCCTTCGCTGAAGCGAGGCACGAGATGGGTCGGCCTCTATTTGGCTGTATGTTTTGAGGTGTTTTTGCATGTTGTTTTCTTTATCGTTTTTTGTGCGTTGGTCTGTGTCTTGCTTTGTTCTTAGTTCATTTTCATTTTTTATCTTTTTTACATCTTAGATTTTATTTTAATTTATTTTGGTCTTTTATTTTTGCACATTTCTTTTTAATAGGGTTTGCAATATGCGGTGAACTTTGTTTGCAGTAAGGTGAACATTTTCCAAATACTAACTGAGCATTTTAGTACATGATGAACATTCTTTAAATACGCACTATAAATATTTTTATAATATATTATAAATTTCTGTTATATACATTGAACATTTTTAATATATGATAAACTTTTTAGTTATACGATGAACAATTTTTTATTATACGGTGAACCTTTTCTAATATACACTGAACTTTTTCTTATAAAAGTCATAATGAACAATCTTCTAAAATATAATTTTCTAGTTCTAATAGGTTTTTAAAATATCCAAAGCCTACGAAACAATATACATTTTTTAATTAAAAACGACTAAAAACCGAAGAAAAAAATAAGAAAAATTAGCTTGCGCAACAGTGGGCCGACCCATTTGGCTTGCCTTCAGCGAAGGCACCCCAAGTTGACGCACACGGGCGTCAACTAGGGGGTTTCATTTCTTTCCTACTTCTAAAGTTTTGAGTTGGTGGTCGTCCGTTCACTTTCAGTAGTCCTAACCTCTTCTCTCTCCATCCCGACAAGTGGGCCAGCAAAGCTTGACAGAGACATCACGTCAAGACCCCCCATGATCCTTCTGCCAATCCCATCTCTCTCGTTGAATCCTCCCCCCAATTAACGATCTCTTGTCGCTTGCTCATGGCTTCCCGCAATCCCGTCTCTCTTGCCGCATCCCTCTCCCAATCCCGTCTCTCTTGCCGCATCCCTCCTCCAATCCCCATCCCTTTTCCGCTAGGGTTTTTTAAAATGTTCTGATGCGCCCCCTGATCCTGCTTGGCTCTCCATCCTTCTCCCTCGTTGCGTCTTTCTTTCCTCCACCGCCCAGCTCACTCGTCTGTCGCTGGTATTGCGTGAGGCAGCACCCGCTGCCAGCGTCGCTCGCTCACCGTCGCCAAGCCGCACCCCCCGTCCGCGTGTTTGCTCGCCTTTGCCAGGTATTCATGAAGGCAACAACCCCTCTGGCATGCCCACTCTCCCAGTCTCCCTTACTTGACCACATGTAGGTGTTGGGGAACGTAGTAATTTCAAAAAAAATCCTACGCACACGCAAGATCATGGTGATGCATAGCAACGAGAGGGGAGAGTGTTGTCCACGTACCCTCGTAGACCGACAGCGGAAGCGTTATCACAACGCGGTTGATGTAGTCGTACGTCTTCACGATCTGACCGATCAAGTACCGAACGTACGGCACCTCCAAGTTCTACACACGTTCAGCTCGATGACGTCCCTCGAACTCCGATCCAGCCGAGTGTTGAGGGAGAGTTTCGTCAGCACGACGGCGTGGTGATGATGATGATGTTCCACCGACGCAGGGCTTCGCCTAAGCTCCGCGACGGTATTATCGAGGTGTAATCTGGTGGAGGGGGGCACCACACACGGCTAAAATATCGTATATCAAGTGTGTATAGAGGTGCCCCCCTGCCCCCGTATATAAATGAGCAAGGGGGAGGCCGGCTGCCTATGGGCGCGCCAAGGAGAGGGGGGGAGTCCTCCTCCTAGTAGGAGTAGGACTCCCCTTTCCTAGTCCTACTAGGAAAAGAAGGGGGGGAAGGAAAGAGAGGGAGAGGGAGAGGGAAAGGGGGCTGCGCCCCCCTCTCCTAGTCCAACTAGGACTCCTCCTGGGAGGGGGCGCACCACCTCCTGGCTGCTGCCCTCTCTCTCCCCTCAAGGCCCACTAAGGCCCAATACTTCCCCGGGGGGTTCTGGTAACCCTCCGGCATTCCGGTTTAATCCGAAACTTCTCCGGAACACTTCCGGTGTCCGAATATAGTCGTCCAATATATCAATCTTTACGTCTCGACCATTTCGAGACTCCTCGTCATGTCCGTGATCACATCCGGGACTCCGAACAACCTTCGGTACATCAAAACATATAAACTCATAATAAAACTGTCATCGTAACTTTAAGCGTGCGGACCTTTTGGGTTCGAGAACTATGTAGACATGACCGAGACACCTCTCCGGTCAATAACCAATAGCGGGACCTGGATGCCCATATTGGCTCCCACATATTCTACGAAGATCTTTATCGGTCAGACCGCATAACAACATACGTTGTTCCCTTTGTCATCGGTATGTTACTTGCCCGAGATTCGATCGTCGGTATCTCGATACCTAGTTCAATCTCGTTACCGGCAAGTCTCTTTACTCGTTCCGTAATACATCATCCCGCAACTAACTCATTAGTCACAATGCTTGCAAGGCTTATAGTGATGTGCATTACCGAGTGGGCCCAGAGATACCTCTCCGACAATCGGAGTGACAAATCCTAATCTCGATATACGCCAACCCAACAAGTACCTTTGGAGACACCTGTAGAGCACCTTTATAATCACCCAGTTACGTTGTGACGTTTGGTAGCACACAAAGTGTTCCTCCGGTAAACGGGAGTTGCATAATCTCATAGTCATAGGAACATGTATAAGTCATGAAGAAAGCAATAGCAACATACTAAACGATCGGGTGCTAAGCTAACGTAATGGGTCATGTCAATCACGTCATTCTCCTAATGAGGTGATCCCGTTAATCAAATGACAACTCATGTCTATGGCTAGGAAACATAACCATCTTTGATTAACGAGCTAGTCTAGCAGAGGCATACTAGTGACACTCTGTTTGTCTATGTATTCACACATGTATTATGTTTCCGGTTAATACAATTCAAGCATGAATAATAAACATTTATCATGATATAAGGAAATATATAATACTTTATTATTGCCTCTATGGCATATTTCCTTCAGTAGGTTCCAATCCTAATGGCCGAGCTGGCTCCGGAACTGTATCACGTCCACACAAGAGCACCATCAGGCCACGCTGACAAATAAGTGGAGCGGTTGCTTCCATCTGGGCGCATCGCCCCCTCTTCAGTTTTCCTTGGTCTCAATTAGGGCTGCAAACGAGTCGAGCTTGAGCGAGTTGGAGTTGGCTCAGCTCAACTCATATGAAAATTCGAGCGAGCTCAAACTGAGTAAAGCTCATGTTCGAGCTGTAGAACATGACTTGTGCTCAGCTTGTAACGATCTCGAGTCGATCTCGAGCTAGTTTCAAGCTAAATGAGATGGTAAAAACTACAAATCTATGGATGAAAAACAAAAAAATTAAGGTGAATATGCTGGGAACCTTTGCCAAAAATATAGGATATTGAACACATAGTCGACCACGTGCCATAATTAGGCCTAAATCTTCTATGCACTTAATTAAGTTTCCATGTTCGTTGGTAAATAAAATGGAGACAAATTATGGACAACATATATGGTAATAATTATCTTATTTCCATTTAATATATGGCATGATCATTTAACATAATGATATTCTGTCGAGCTATCGAGCTAAAATCGAGCGAGCCAACATTGGCTCAAGATCGACTCGTTTCTCGGTCGAGCTACATAAAGTGTTCAAATTCAGCTTGTTTTTTTTTCAAGTCAATCTCGAGTCGAGTCAAAAAACGAGTCGATCTCAAGCGGCTCACGAGCCTCGAGCTTTTCTTGCAGCCCTAGTCTCAATAAGGTACACCATGTTGCGAGTCCTGAACCAATTAGACTATTTGTTTAATCTAATTTTGTATTCCAATTTTCTCTCACCGCTATATCCCATTGTGTTATGATTCCAATTAGATTGTAGCTTCATGAACTTCACAGGGCACGCCATGCACGAGGGAGGACTCTTGGATTCTATTTTTGTTCCACTGTGTTTGGAATTCTTGGATGCTTTTGCCTACTACATGCAACACTTGAGTTCATGTCTTTCTTGCTTGATTTTGTGCTCAAAGAATTGGAACTTTGTCCATGTTTCATATGTTATTGTTTGTCTTGAGCGGTGCAATCTTATTTAATTCTTTATGTTGTTCCATATATGAAGTGCTACTTTGTATAACACTTCAAGAGGTAGTGGATTATTGCAGAAATAGAAGTTTTTTACATGATCTTGCTGGTGGATATGTTTACAGTAGTAATAGAAAGAGAACCACTTATCTGGTTGATGCAAGACTGTGTTGATTAAAGAATTTTACTTGTATACTGCCTCCATTCCCAAATATTAGACCTTTTACAGATTTCATTATGAACTACATATGAATGTATATAGACATGTTTTAGAGTATAGATTCATCCATTTTGCTCCGTATATAGTCCACAGTGAAATCTCTAAAATTTCTTATATTTAGGAATAGAGGGAGTAGAAGGTAAAGGTACTACATGAATTGTTCTGCTTGCACGGCTGATCAGAGTACCAGGGATACACATGCTAGACTAATTTGACATATTAGATTTGTGTATAACTCTTGCTGAAATTTTAAAATTGTACGATTAGATGGACTTAAACCATGCTACACAGTATGGTGTTTTTCTAGTTGGTTGACTGTAGTGTTATAGCTTTGAAAGTATCGTGTGTACCCTCGGGGGATATAGTACTACAATGACTACAAAATTTCTTTATAATATGCACAATAAATATTGTAAAAATAGTCATGATATAACTAGGTACAAGGTTCATGGATGCAAAATAATTTGGGCCAGAATATGTATAGTAGGAAACTAACGATATGCTCAAATTGGAGACATGATCTATTACCCAAATCAGTTTGTATGTAAGCTCGTTGAATTTTGTGGGTGGCCTCTACCATAGACGAATCACAGTTATGACTGTTGGCTTGATGGATGACAAGTATGTATCGTTAATTGATTAATGGAGTATTTTTTATAGGATCAACAACAAGCTTACATTCAAGTCTCTCCGTGGATTAGGAGGAAGATGGTGAATAGGGTGGGCTGAAGTTTTGACCTTTTGTCTAAGTAGCTACGCGGTTTGATGGTGCACTTTGATATATGTCGTTGATTTTGTTCTAGCACTCAAAGGCAATTCCAGCAGTAGATGACAAGAGTTGACTCTTATACATGTTGAAAGAGACGAGTTATTGTCTGAGTTATTTTGACTCAAGAAGTAGACGAAGCACTTATGGACTCTTGTATTTGAGATTATGTGAAGCCATAATCTTCTTTTGTATTTTCAGATATAATATTTGCATATTATGAACTGGTGTATTAAGAATTTATTTGCTAATTCAAATTATATTTTATATTTATGGCTTTATAATGGTTTCATGATATGCGATATAAACCGATGAAAGTATTTATGTTATTTGGCTCTAGCTGTTAGGTCCATTGTACCTTATTCTCGCTAGGGTCCCTATAATTCTAGGTTCTTCTGCTAATCGTTTATCCTCCACATTGTTTCCACTAATTAAAAACATATGAACCTATGTTGAGTTCTAGGTTGGTTAATGTTGTTAGTTCGACCAGGAAGAAACATCTGACTTTTGGGGATGTACCGCACAAAGTATCGATACTTACCGTTGATGTTATCATGCTTGCACATATCCTCGTCTTCTGTGCCACTTCAATCACTAGTTAGCAAGACATCACACAAAGTATGCACTTACTCTCATTATTTGGTGCCTTTTGAGGCCATGGATTACTTTGTTTTGTTCAGTTAGGTAGCAGAATAAGTTTTTCATGCATGTAATTCTGTTTATTTAGTAGCATTATAAACTCAGTAAACAACCATAGACAACTTGAATGATCTGAAAAGAAGTTCACATAATAAGAGAAAAAATCTTAGCCTCTAAATTTACTAAAAAACTCCTAATTAAAATGGTTTTTTAAAGATTTGTATTGTTTCATCATATGACCTAGGTTTGGTTAGAATGCATTTTTGTGCAGCTATACGCAAGTTTCGTAGTAGAACATTATACGAGGAAGCGTACCAGGTAACTTGTCATCTGAATGTGACGATCCTCAACTTATGTACTCTACTTATTCAATTGAACTAAAATTGGAGAAAACAATCCCATATAATGGCCATATATAGTTAGGTCGAGTTTATTCTGATATTGAGTTGTTAATCTAGCGTGTCATGACCTTATGGTCATGGAAAGGCATCATGCCCAGACATATTTCTCATTAAAAAAAGGAAGAGCAACTTGGCAGTTTTTTAGAGCACCACCAAAGGAGCATGTCAATGGCAAGTGTCTAGTATCCCATGGTGCATATATAGTTCATACTTGATTGTGAGAAACATGGATTTTTTTCTCTCATTCTATTTGCAAAGCATAATGCCAACACTATTAGTGGGGGCATTCCCCCCCCCCCCCCCCCCCCCCACGCGCACTTCATCACGTTGTATTTATTCGAAGCTATAATTCTAGTGTCGACCCTGATTGTAACCTCAAACTGTTAACCATTTATCTTCCTCATTGTTGCCACTAATAATCAACTTATGAGCCTCTATCAGGTTCTCGATCGATTAATGTTGTTTGCTCGACCAGGAAGAAACATATGACTTCCGGGGACATATCATACAAAGTATGAATACTGACTGGAGTTGTTATCATGCTTGCACATATCCTTGTATTTTGTGCGACTTCAACTACTAGTTACTAGGACAACACATAAGGAATGCACTCACTCTCATGATTTGGTTCTTTTGAGGTTATGGATTACATTGTCGTGTTCAGTTAGGTAGCAGATGGAATTTTCGTGCTTGCAGTTCTATTTGTTTAGTAGCATTATGAACTCAATAAACAACCATAGACAACTTGCATGATGTAAAAAGAAGGTCAGAGAATGAGAGAAAAAAATCCTTAGCCTCTAAATTTACTAACGAACTCCTAAAATCGTTTTGAAAGATTTTGTATTATTTCATCATATGACCTAGGTTTGGTTAGAATTCATTTTGTGCAGCGATATGCAACATTTTTAGTAGAATATTATAGGAGGAAGTGCACTGTGTAACCTGCCATCTGAATGTGACGATCCTCAACTGATGCACTCTACTTATATAATTGAATTAACATAGGAGAAAACAATCAAAGATAACCAACATACACAGTTAGCTTGAGTTTATTATGATATCGAGTTGTTAATCTAGTGGTTCATGACCTTATTATCTTGGAAATGCATTATTCTTCGAGATATTTCTCAAAGATAAAAGGAAGGGCAATCAGGTAGATTTGTAGAGAACCACCATGAACCAAAAGAAAATGTCAGAAAGGTAACTAGCAAGTGTCCAGGATCCCATGGTGCACATATAGTTCATGCTTCATTGCAAGAAACATGGACTAAGAAAAAGAAGATACATCAAAGCTTTGCAGGTCAAATGTCCAAGTTATGTTTTGATTATTTTGACAGCACATGATATTCTGGTTTTGAATACCACTGTAATACATTATCTGATTTCAGGAATAGGAATACATCAAGAGTATCTATGGAATACATATTAGCAAGATCTAACAAATTCTTGTCTTGCTCCATCAATGGAGTTGCATTAGTTCATTGAGCACCCAAAGTCATTCTCCAAGAGTAATTTAACGGTTGTCGTCAAAGGCTTGTATTGTTAGATACCTAATTATCTAAATGAGATTATTGCCATGTAAAGAACTACCATTGACATTCATGTTATCGTATATCAGTGAAATTGTATTGTTGATGTATCGGTGAAGTGTCTATGTTATGGAAACTCTTGTGCATAATGTTTGCTTATGAATGTTTCCTGAAGCATGGAATCATATTTTGTGTCAAAACTGAGATGCCATGAAAGATTATTTTGGGGACCTCGTCAAGAGGGCAGGTGCTCCCGCGATATCATAAAGAATATACTTGCCCTGTATTGTTGGAGAAACTAGACCAAAAACGACACAACACAATGACATAATTGATTAGGCAACAATTAAAAAAATAACAAGAGCCAACATCTAATCAAGGCCCGCAGAGAACGATCAGATGGGAAGAACCTCTTCGACAATGCGTCCAAGGACAAAATGTCGCCCGTGAAAGTCAAAGCCATCGGCATTGACACCCGCCGGGAGAGTGTCTCAAAGGAGATGCCATGAAATATATGTAGTATAAGCTGTTGGGAACGTATTAATTTCAAAAAAATTCCTACGCACACGCAAGATCATGGTGATGCATAGCAACGAGAGGGGAGAGTGTCGTCCATGTAGCCTCGTAGACCGTAAGCGGAAGCGTTATGACAACGCGGTTGATGTAGTCGTACGTCTTCACGATCGACCGATCCTAGTACCGAGCGTACGGCACCTCCGCGATCTGCACACGTTCAGCTCGGTGACGTCCCACGAATTCACGATCCAGTAGAGCTTCGAGGGAGAGTTCCGTTAGCACGACGGCGTGATGACCTAGGTGATGATGAAGCTACCGTCGCAGGGCTTCACCTAAGCACCGCTACGATAATATGACCAAGGTGGATTATGGTGGAGGGGGGCACCACACACGGCTAAGAGATCAATGATCAACTTGTGTGTCTATGGGGTGCCCCCTTCCCCCATATATGAAGGAGTGGAGGAGGGGGGCCTCTACTATGGCGCGCCCTGGGGAGTCCTACTCCCACTGGGAGTAGGATTCCCCCCTTTCCAAGTAGTAGGAGTAGGAGAGAAGGAAGGGGAAGAGACAAGAGAAGGAAGGAGGGGGCGCCGCCCCTCCCCCTAGTTCAATTCGGACTAGGCCTTGGGGGGCTCGTGGCCTGCCCTAGGCAGCCCCCCTCTCTCTCCCCTAAAGCCCAATAAGGCCCATATACTCCCCGGCGAATTCCCGTAACTCTCTGGTACTCCGATAAATACCCGAACCACTCAGAACCTTTCCGATGTCCGAATATAGCCTTCCAATATATCGATCTTTACGTCTCGAACATTTCGAGTCTCCTCATCATGTCCCTGATCTCATCCGGGACTCCGAACAACATTCGGTACATCAAAACACATAAACTCATAATACCGATCGTCACCGAACGTTAAGCGTGCGGACCCTGCGAGTTCGAGAACTACGTAGACATGACCGAGACACGTCTCCGGTCAATAACCAATAGCGGAACCTGGATGCTCATATTGGCTCCTACATATTCTACGAAGATCTTTATCGGTCAAACCGCATAACAACATAACAACATACGTTGTTCCCGGCAAGTCTCTTTACTCGTTTCATAATGCATCATCCCGCAACTAACTCATTAGATACATTGCTTGCAAGGCTTATAGTGATGTGCATTACCGAGAGGGCCCAGAGATACCTCTTCGATACTCGGAGTGACAAATCCTAATCTCGATCTATGCCAACCCAACAAACAGCTTCGGAGACACCTGTAGAGCATATTTATAATCACCCAGTTACGTTGTGACGTTTGATAGCACACAAGGTGTTCCTCCGGTATTTGGGAGTTGCATAATCTCATAGTCATAGGAACATGTATAAGTCATGAAGAAAGCAATAGCAACATACTAAACGATCAAGTGCTAAGCTAACGGAATGGGTCAATTCAATCACATCATTCTCCAATGATGCGATCCCGTTAATCAAATGACAACTCATGTCTATGGCTAGGAAACTTAACCATCTTTGATTTAACGAGCTAGTCAAGTAGAGGCATAGTAGTGACACTCTGTTTGTCTATGTATTCACACATGTACTAAGTTTTCGGTTAATACAATTCTAGCATGAATAATAAACATTTATCATGATACAAGGAAATATAAATAACAACTTTATTATTGCCTCTAGGGCATATTTCCTTCATAAGCATCTCTAGTTACTACTTCCAAATGTAGCTGCACTAAAGAAACACCTATTTAACATGCTTTGTTGTTCATTAGACCGGTGAATTCTTGAAAAAATGTACTAAAATCAATATAATTTGTTTGGTCATAAGTGTGAATGTTTTAGTTGACAAAGATACGGTCAGTGCACGCAGATATTGTCAGTCCAATGACCTCGATTACGATGAATTGTCACCTAATCTTTAGCACCATAGCAGACACATTGTTATAGTGGAGTTTTTGGCGAACTCTTATGTTCTGAACCTCTCTATTGACATGTATCTTTGGTCCATATGCGTATATGCATGTTCATAGTCTATCGTATTGTTTATCATTCAACAAACATGTAATGATGCTAATCTTAACCAAGTATTCCTTAGAGGTAGAGGCATCAGGAGTCTACGAACTTGCTCGGTCTATGATGGTTTGGTCCATAAACTTGCAAAAAACTCATTCCACCACCAAAAAACTTGTAGTCCAGTGCAAAAAAGCCTAGAGTCAATCACGAAGCGACATCTAGCACTACATATTTTATAGAAAGCCCCCTACATTCTTAAGAGTTGACAAGTGGGTCCAGGTTTCAACGAATGGTAAGAAAACACATGACGAGAAAATGAGACCATGGGGGATCGAACCCTAGACCTCTCTCCTCTTAACCAAATACAATATTGCATGATATCCTATCACATTTTGCCTATAAAGTTATACTAAGAGGCGGTCACTGAGGTCACGCCTCATGGAGGCAATTTACTATCAAAAGTAAGTGATTTCATTGACCCTATTACGGGTCGTCGGGATGAAGAGTTGGGTTCTCAAACATTCTGGCAAGTTGATGTGGCGCAGATCCTTGCGATTCCATTGCCTGAATTTGATACGTGGGACTTCGTAGCATGGAACTTGTGCACAAACAGGAGATTCTCAGTGAGATCGGCATACTTTATGGAGTGGCACAACCAATATGGACATAAAATATCAGGAGAAAATACAGCCGGACCCTCACAGAATTCATCAATATGGGGGACGATCTGGAGTTCAAGCTGTCTTGCCAAGTTTAATTTTTTTTCTCCAGCGAACTTTGTTAGGATCGCTACCATGTTGGGTGACTTTGGCTAACAGACATATTAATGTCAGTGGGCAATGTCCTACATGCGATATAGGAGCGGAGGATACCAAGCACCTGTTATTCACTTGTGCAAAAGCTAGAGAAGTATGGCGGTTACCGAGGCTGGACTTTGCTGTAAAGCATGCGTTGTGGATCATGCAGGAGAAGCTGTGCTAGAATATTTATTACAACCAACTGAAGAATGTGTGGCCCTTGGTCTGGGAAATTCAACGGAAGCAATTGCTATTGGTTCCTGATATTTATGGTGGGAGAGAAGAAAGTTAGTGCATAATGAAAAGGTCCAGGAACCTAAGTTCATAGTAATGGCAATCAGAGCTTTGGTTGCTAACTATACTATGACGAGTGATGCAAATGCGACGATCAAGCGACATGGCTGGGAAAGACCAAGGAGCAACTATGTGAAGCTAAATGTGGATGGGGCTTTTGACCCAGACTTACTCAAGGGCTCATATGACGTTGTCATCAGAGACTCGAATTGCAGATTCGTCGTGGCAGGAAACGTGAAAATTGATTGGTGTGGAGATGCGCTTATGGCCGAGACACTGGCCTCACAGTATGGACTCAGTTCGGCAACTACTGTTGGGTGTAAGCGCATAAAGGTGAATTCCGATAACATCGAGGTGATAGAGACAATGAAGAATTAAGGTCGTTCTTTCGGTATATTGGCGGCAGTGATTATATATATATATATATATTATTTTTAAACATACTTGTAGAGAGACTAATTGTGATTTAGCCAAACTAGTTAGAAGCAAGATATGTGTGGGGTGAATGAAACATTCACCTATAGAGACGTTGATACTCTCGCAAAACATAATACGATGATCATCATGCAATAGAGAGTTCTTTGATGTCTAAAAAGGCGGTCACTGGAAGCACCATAAAAAACGTGCTAAGTGTAAGATCGTGTCTCCTAAAAACACAATTAATTATGCTAAAAGGGATAAATAACCCTTTTCAGCCGTTGAAGCAAACAGATCGCAACAATGTCTTTTTCTAGCTTGGCAGCTATCACCCGACTTTTTCTAGGTTTGGCAGCCAGAACGAGATTTGCCTTCGAATTGCAGGTCCAAATCATTATCCTCTTTGGCTTGCCTCCTACCTTTCGGGTGGCCAGCAGGCATCGTTCTCTTCTATCTGGACAAATCCTCTTCCGCGTGAACCAGAACGCCTGCACACTTCTGGAAACCGGCTAAGGGATTCCTGGCTGTAGAATAAGTAAGTTCCAAAAAAGAACTTGATATATTTTATTGTTGTGAACAGAAACTGAGGTTAAACGGCCGCCCAAGCTGGTTTGACGGAGCTTCACAGGATAGAAAACTCTCAAGGCAGCGGCAACAGTAGGTAAGCTGTTTCTTGCTAATATTTTTTTCTCAAACAGTAGTTAATCTTTTGTTGCAAGCAAAACTTGTGCCTGCATTCTTGGTTCTTGCCGTAAATCCATTTTTCTTTCTGGGGGAGGGAGGGATGGGATGGACCTGGTCCCATTCTGCAGACTTTGTCTTGCGTGCCCTTCTCTGAATTCTGCGCTTGAAAAGGTCTCGAGAGCTCACATGGCCCCTCCCGTCGTCCCCTTTCCCCTTCACGACCTGCCTCTCTCTCTCTTGTGGCCACTCGAGACAAGCACGAGGAGATAGGTCCCAGAGATGGAGCCTCTGCATCTCTCTCGCAGTTGCTCCCATGGCCACGGACTACGATTGCCATGCCCGTATCTCTGAGGTACTCACCTCACCTGTTGCTTACTGTTGAGTTAAATTAATGCTTCAACCTGCCCGCAACGCGCCGCCCAGCATGGGCAGTTCCCATTCCTGATAACCCCTTCCATAATTGCTCGGACACGGAGTTAATTCTCTGAAGATGCCGCAACTGCCCAGTTGCTTTGATGTTCGATCATAAAAAATGGCTACTCAAGGGGCATTTACTGCTCCAAATTTGCTGTAGAGTAGTTTTTCTCAATTTGGCTCTGTTCAGCTCAACGTCTTCGTTTCTGCAGGCGGATTAACCGGTAGCGGCCGCCAGCGGCCCATGGAGGAGGAATCCCACTGCCCGCTCCGGTGGGAGAGCACGGGCGACCAGTGGTGGTACGCCACGCCGATCGACTGGGCGGCCGCGAGCGGCCACTACGACGTCGTCAGGGAGCTGCTCCACCTGGACGCCAACCTCCTCATCAAGCTCACCTCCCTGCGCCGCATCCGCCGCCTCGAGTCCGTCTGGGACGACGACATGCGCTTCGCCGACGCCGCCACCAACCGCGCCTCCGTCGCCCGCTGCCTGCTCCTCGACTGCGAGTCCCGCGCTCGGCCCGGGGGGAACCGCCTCATCCGGGCCGGCTACGGCGGCTGGCTGCTCTACACGGCGGCCGCGGCCGGGGACGCGGGGTTCGTGCGGGAGCTCCTCGGGAGGCAGCCCCTGCTGGTGTTCGGCGAGGGTGAGTACGGCGTGACCGACGTCCTCTACGCCGCCGCCAGGAGCAGGCGCCCGGAGGTGTTCCGGATGTTGCTCAACGCGGTGCTGTCTCCGGCCGGAGAAGACGGAGCTGGTGATTTGGGAGGTGCTCCTTCTGGTGCCACTCGTGGGGGATACATGTTCAGGCGCGAGATGATGAACCGGGCAATGCACGCCGCGGCGAGGGGCGGCGACCTGGAGGTCCTCAGGGAGCTCCTGCAGGGTTGCTCCGATGCCGCTGCGTACCAGGACGCGCAGGGCGCCACCATCTTGCATGCTGCGGCTGCAAGGGGCCAAATTGAGGTGATTCTGCTTCTGCTTCTGCTTCTGCTTCTGAATCTTGCCTCAGTTCCATGATTTTTTTGGGTCTAATTGATGTGTTGGTCTCATCTATATGTATATATTGATTGAACTAAACATCATTACAGTGATTGAAATTTCACTCCAAGCGGCGATGAACTAACTAAATATATTCAACTTGTGAACATTCAACATGCCAGCCAGGTTGTGAAACCTGAGAATAATAACGGCCGTTCTGTTTGACATGATTGTTCCTGTAAGTTGATCTTGTGGACATTCAATGCCAGCCAGGTTGTGATTCTGCTTGTGCATACTTTAATTATTGGGTAATCAGTCCTTTGGCATGCTTTAATTATTGTAATGGTGCTCAGTTTGCTTGGGGGGCAGTTAGTTCATGATATTGCCTGTCTCTATAAAAATGCGTATCAATTAAGCTCTCATGCTTGTGGGAATTATTTACTGTCATTCTATACATTTTTTAGAACTACTATTATATTGTTCATCTAAAATTAACTATCAAGCCAGTGTTTCATCATTTCTTTTGCTGCAGTATCAGGTTCATTTCTCATGAACCTATTAATGGATTTTTTTTCCAGCAACTGCCGGATGCAGTACTAACACGTTCTTACTGCAGGTCGTGAAGTATCTGATTGTCGCTTTCGACATCGTCAACTCTGTAGACGACCAAGGGAATACAGCGTTGCATATAGCAGCATTCCGAGGTCACTTACCGGTGGTCGAAGCCCTGATGACTGCATCACCATCACTTGTATCAGCTAGAAATGAAGTTGGTGACACGTTCCTCCATATGGCACTGACTGGCTTCAGAACTCTCGGCTTCCGAAGGCTTGATCGTCAGATGGAGCTCACGAAGCATCTGGTCGCTGGATCAATCATGGATGTCAGCGATGTCATCAACGTGCAAAACGACGATGGAAGGACCGTTCTTCACCTGGCAGTGGTTGGTAATCTGCACTCCAGCCTCGTTGAGCTCCTGATGACCGTGCCATCGATCGAACTGAACGTCCGCGACAGCAACGGCATGACTCCTCTGGATTTACTGAGGAAACAGCCGCAGACAGCATCATCCGAGATACTCATCAAGGAGCTGATTCTGGCCGGCGGGATCTCGAACTCGAGGGATCACGAGACGAGGTCCGCCATTGCTTCCCAACTGAAGATGCACCACATTGTGGGCAGCCCGGGGACTTCTTTCAGAATCTCAGACGCTGAGATTTTCCTCCATGCGGGTATCGATGCGTCAGGCGTCAGTGAAAGAACGAGAACGAGAACAAGAACGACCTCATTCTCTAGTGTGGGCAAGAGTGCTGAACTTGGAACCCTGGGGCCTGGTCTTAAGAGGCTGAATTCCATGCAGAGCGCGGCAAGGCATCTCAAGGTCCTGCTCAGATGGCCGCTTCGCAAGGGGAAGAAATCACCCGGCAGCCCTAAGGAATCGGACGACGACGCCTCCTCGGTGGATTCCGTCAAGAGCTGGAGCCATGTGGAGACCACCCCGACACCGTTGAGGCAGAGGTACTCCAAGGTGAGCTCCCTGTTCGGCAACAAGCGAACCTTGGCAAGCCCATCAATGAAGATGAGGTCTGGAGCTGATCACACACTGCCTGAATCCCCTTCGGCTTCGGCCTCCTGGTCTTCGTCGTCGTTGATCGACAAGATCGAAGCAGTCCATCTGGACAAAGACAAACCATCACCCAATGCCAGTGCGGTGATCAGGCACACACCAAAGAAATATGGATCTCTGAATAGTAGACTTATGAACCAGTACCTCGGCACTGGAGCGCAATTGCAGGATTCAACCTCGGGGCAGCGGTCGAGACGATCGCTTCTGTCAGTAGTCTGATCAAATGATTTAGATGATGCCACTCAAATTTGACACCGCTTGTTTCCCTTGATTCGATGCTTAAAAGTTACAGCTACTTTGGTAGCACCAGACAGACGACTTCAATCACAGTCCTCATTGTTTGAGTCCATGTGGTGTTACTGATGAGGCCGAGATAGCTAATCATATCTACTAAGTTACTAATATAATGCGGTTACCATGTTAGTGTGCCTTCTGTGGGCTGGTAAGTGTAACTGAGAGCATGATTTAGAAATGAATGAATCATACAGTTAATTACCAAACATCGCCAGATGAGTTCTCCGGTACGCAGTTCTTCAGAATGATTCGTTATACATCTGCAATAGCATAGTGCTCACCTCCGCATCATTACATAATGTCTACATGAAGGTGCAGATTTGCCAATCATTCTTCGCATGTGCCTGCTGTTATTCTTTTCATTTTGTTTAAGAAGACGTGTACTTGTTTATGTGTATAAAGCTGTGTCGGCCACTCTTTCTCATGCGGCTTTGCTACATCATTTTTGCTTTCTCATGTAGCCACGGTGGAGAAGTGCGCGTCGGTTCCTTGATTTCAACTACCAATGACTTTTATTTTCTTTTTCTTGAGAAGATGTATCTTTTTAGGGTCAATTACCAATATCTTGATTTCGCAAAAAACAATTTTTTACCAATATCTTGATAGTTGGTTAGTCGTTGGGTAAACCGTTTTGTAGATCGGTGGCGGTGGGATGCATTTTTATTTTAACATAAGTACAGACACAAGCGCCATATACACGCGTATACACTCACCCCTATGAATGCGCACACGCACACCCTACCTCTATGAGCACCTCCAAAAGACTGAGCCGGCATATCATCTTAAAATTTACGAAGTCACCGTAGGTACCTCATCGTCGACGAAAACGTCTCGATTTGAATCCTGGTGGGCTAAGGATACCACAGTCCCTCTATCCATCCAACCACAGGTTAATTCATGGTGGGATGCATTTCAGGATGAATGTGTTTTGTCTAGAGAGATCGATGGAACGGAAATCAGATGAAAACCAAAGTGCCACTATCAAATATAGTAGGATCAGCTTTATTATCCTTCGACAGGCCATAGGCAAATCATCAATTAAATAGCCTTGGAGGAAATAGAAATAACATATCTATACTCTATATCTACTAATAAAAGAAATATGTATTCTTAGTTTGTTTTGCTATTTTATAAAAAATCTCCTAATGTTTCTGACATTAAACCCGCAGTACATATCAAATATTTTTTAAATACCCATATCTTCTAAATCATAACTCCAAATTTAACATGTTATATATGGAATTTGATTAGAAAATATGAAGAATCTGAATATGATGTTATTTTATCTGTTAACAATTTAAAAAATACTATATAGGCTGCGATGTTAATCAACAATACATTATCCGTCTTTTTTCATACCGGTACTGATTCAGATTAGGGATGAACACCTCAGCAAAATCAGGATTGGACATGAAATTGAAGATAAATTTGCTAGACACCCAATAAATAAGGACATGCATGAAGAAAAGTAAAAAGGAGGCATGCATGACAAAAAATAAAATAAAAGACAAGTTTAATACGATATAAATAGTGATGAAACAGGGACCAATACCTATAACATGTATGGCAAGAAATAGTGATGAAATAGGGGCGCAAGTACCTGCGTCCACAGGAGACCATACAACAATGTTCTTCTCCAGACAAAAAAAAATCTCTTTTTATGATTAAAAAATCATATATCTTTTTAACAACCTTTTTAACAACTCTTCATGTATTTAAGAAATATGCATGTGAAAAAAGTGTTCAAGAGTTACCTTAAGTTGGTGATTCTTAAACTGAAAATTGCCATTAATGCACACATGTCTTCCTAGTGTGCTAATGTGTCATCGTTTGTTTTTGTCATTTTTCTTTACTCGCCCGTAACAACACTCCATTCCGAACATGACATGAATAAATGCATGGTCACTTTTTCGTTTCTTTGTACGGAATAAATCTACATGCAAGCCGTGTTGAAATAGAACACCTGTAGAATCTTAAACTACGTTTTTATGGATTAAGACCATCTTTGTTTGGGCCGTAGCTACAAATTCTCAGATTATAGACCATTTTTTGTAAATTAAGAGCGTGTGGTATTTCTTTTCTCCCATTGCAACGCACGACCTTTTTGCTAGTATAATACTACACAACAATGACAGCTCAGCTTCATATCACAAGAAAAGTAGGATCCATGGACCAGACTTGTGAGGGAGAGGGAGAGGCGATTGGAAGCATGCTTGTCTATGCCCATTGACAGGAAACCCAGCGATCTATTCAATGCCTCCGTTGGCTTGGTCATCAGTAATGGTGAGAAGATACGGGCGTGTTTGGTAGGTTGCATAGAGGCCAACTAGGTCCACGCAGGAAGTAAATGGGTTGTTTGGTTGCATGCGTTCATTGTTGGGCCTGCATCGCATAATGTTTAAAACACCTCCCAGTCAGGGCGCTAGAAACGTCCAAATCGGTAGTTTTTCCATAGCCAAGCCCACGGGATGCACGTGGGCAGCGGCGGCTGCACGTGAGGAGCCACGCTCGGGAAGCTGCATTGTTTCCCGAAGCGCCGACAATAATTACTCTCACCACTCTCTCTCCCCTATCTCCACTCTCACACCGGCGGCGGCGATCAGCGTATCTGAGATCAGCAAGGCGACCACCGGCCTCCATCACCGGCATCAACAACATCACCCGCAACACTTCGGCAATTGCGAAAGCCCTATTTTCATCTCCTCACTTACTATTTTGCATTCGATCCGCGTTTAGATTTGGTCCGTGCAATCCATCCACGTTGGAAATGGGGAATCCGGGTAAATAGCCATAGGATTTATCAGAACTTCTTCATGATTACTAAGTAGTGATTGATTTTAGGGTTCCGATCCAGGTTGAGTACAAGGCGAATGGGTATTGGGTGTTAATCTTACACGGTATCTTCAAATCCTAGCCCCGGCGACCCCGGAGGCTCTTGGAGCGGCAGGTGCCCTTGGCCTTGTTGTTGTCCTCCTGCTGGACCATAGCATGCGTCGTCTCGTCATCCTCCAGTTCGATTAGCAAAGTACGATGGTCGGGCTCCGGAGCCCTGACCACCTGTTGCTATCCTAGATTAGGGGGTGTTTGCCACGTCGGCCTGCCAACTATGGGCTGGGACGAGGACCCACTGAAGATCTATGAACGGGCCACGCTGGCCCTGGCCCTCGGCGTAATCAAGATGAATATCTCCTAAAGGCTTGGCGTACACTTCAAGCGTATTTTGGATAGATGGTATGTTTATCCCTACATTGTAACTGACATGTGTAAAACCTAGGTACCCCTGGCGTCTATTTAAGCCGCGGGGTTTAGTCCGTAGAGGCATACGCATTCACCTTGACACTATTCATACGATCTCAAGGTAGACCAACATATACTCTGTACCCCATCATTACCAATAATAAGAAGCAAGACGTAGGGTTTTACCTCCATCAAGAGGGCCCGGACCTGACTAAAAACATCGTGTCCCTACTTTCCTCGTTACCATCTAGCTCAGATCATCTAGCTTGGGACCGCTACTCGAGATCTACCGAATTTAGCACCAACAGCCCATGTAGGTCCCGCCAGGTGATCACGAGAGCTAGATGGCCGGCCTTTGGATCGATGACAACATTGGCTGTAGGGATATCTTTGTCCCCGACCAAGTGGAGAATCTCCCCCCAGGCCAAACCCTTCGGCTTGGTAATTTCGAGTACGCCGCAGACGCTTGCGGCGAGCTCGTCTTATTGGGCTGGGTGTCAGACCAGCTCGAGGATTCCTCCGACGTCATCAACCTCAGACTAGTTTCGATCTTGGAACGAGTCAGTGATGAGACCCCTTCCCCAGATACGAGTCCGGGTGCAAGCAATACCCTGCCAACTCGAACGTCAAGCCCTTCTGGCGAAGTTCCCGAGGCAGTGTTGTGACGCGCCCTGGCAGTTCTACAGGTCAGCTCCCCTACCATCAAGAGACGGGCAGGGCCGAACTCTCCGATCTAAACGAGATGTTGAACAAGATCCAAAGCCTCAACCATCGGACGATCAAACCTTGGTCTACGATCAGATCGAATGTAAAGCCAAAAATCTGAAAAAATTCGTCCCACCCACCCGCATGAGGTCGCCACCGTCACAGATTTAGCCGATGTACCAGACCAAACCTTGGAAAAACAGGCCAGCTCGGACGAGGTTCCTATCGATCCGTCACACGGCACGCAATCCCCAATCACCGATGATGCTGGAAACTGGGAAGTCACCCCTACCTAGGATGTATGCATGCTGGACAGCCAAAGGGATCAGGACGAGCAAGATGATAATGATTATTATTCGTAGACCGAAGACGAGTCAAGCCTTGTAACTGATGACCTTGATATCCCTGAGGAGCCTCTCAATGACCCACGGTTGTAGGCCTTCCTCCAGCGGTTAGTTAATACTCCCTCCGGTCCTTTTTAGTCTGCATATAAGTTTTGTCCGAAGTCAAAGTATCTCTACTTTGACCAAACTTATAGAAAAAAGTATTAACATTCACAATGCCAAATCGACTTTCTTAGATTCATTGCGAAATGTAGTTTCATAGTATATATATTTTGTATTGTAGATGTCGATATTTTTTCATATAAATTTGGTCAAACTTTATAAAGTTTGACTTGACAAAAATCTAATACGCGGACTAAAAAGGACCGGAGGGAGTACCACCAGAAGAGAACAACAAAAGTCTGAACAGCTTTGAGCCGAGCAGGACAGACTAAACGACAAAATGGAACGAGGTCCTTATCACCGAACAAGAGCTCGAATAGGGGAATACCAGAAACCAGCGTTGAAACCCGAGGAGGCATTCATCTCCAGAGGTCAACGATGAAGCCACGAGCTCTCCATGATCAACACTGGGTTGGGCTATAGGCTTGGATAGCCCTCCTCAAAGCCCAATAAGGCAAACCAATCAACGATACAAACCTCCAGTGGAAATACATCATCACAACAAGGAATGAATCCTACCTCGGGGTGTTTACGATCCGCGAGACACGTCTGATCCGATATCGGGCGGTCTTGTCGCTCCTACCTACAAGTCCCAGGAATACTCACCTGCTGGACAGGCAGGACGCTTGGCCTGGGTGGCAAATACGCCAAGCACGCGATCATATGCATGATAAAGCAGAAACGACATTTGACGTTCGACATGCGGTAGCTCGGGTCCAAGCCTCCAAGGAGCAGCACACCCCAAGTGTTTTACTAATAAGGTGATGTGTTACCCATTCCCAGAAGGATTCAAACCCATCAACATCGAACCATATGATGGAACCACGGAACCAGCAGTGTGGATTGAGGATTTCCTCATGCACGTCAATATGGCCCAAGGTGACAATCTTCATGCCATCAACTACATGCTTGTTGGGGATAAGACCCCATGGTATAACCCGCATAGAAAGGGCCGGGTTAGGCCATTGGCGACTCACGAAGCTAAGCCTCAGATAGGCCCAAGTAATCAAGACACAGGACCGGAGGGACGGCTCCCAAGATGGGCCGGCTTAAGGCCCAAAGCCAGAAGACGGCGCGTGGCTTGGAGGCGTAAGCCGCTCGATGAAGACTTGCCGTGAAAGGCAAGGCGACTTAGAGTTAGGATCGGTCACGGAACATGACCCGACCCGGACTCTTGTAAGCTGGCGGCCTCGACCTGTATATAAAGGTGAGTCCCCGGCATAGTATAGGGCAAGTTACGATCAATCGATAGCTAGGTCAAGCGATTCTGCTCCGTTGTAATCGATACTCAAGTGCTACCTCTTGAGATTGCGTTGGTTTTTCCCTTAAAGAGGAAAGGGTGATGCAGCAAAGTAGAGTAAGTATTTCCCTCAGTTTTGAGAACCAATGTATCAATCCAGTAGGAGACAACGCACAAGCCACCGAATACCTGCAAAAACAAACACCAACTTGCACCCAACGCAATAAAGGGGTTGTCAATCCCTTCACGCTTATTTGCAAAGTGGGATCTGATATAGATGGATAAATGGTAAAGTGATATTTTTGGAATTTTTGGTTTATGGAACGGAAAGTAAAAGATTGCAAAGAAAGTAAATAGGAAACTAAAATTGTAGATCGGAAACTTATATGATGGAAAGTAGACCCGGGGGCCATAGGTTTCACTAGAGGCTTCTCTCGAGATAGAAAATATTAAGGTGGGTGAACAAATTACTGCCGAGCAATTGATAGAAAAGCGCAAAGTTACGACGATATCTAAGGCAATGATCATGAATATAGGCATCACGTCCGTATCAAGTAGACCGACTCCTGCCTGCATCTACTACTATTACTCCACACATCGACCGACTCCTGCCTGCATCTGGAGTATTAAGTTCATAAGAACAGAGTAATACATTAAGTACGATGACATGATGTAGCGGGATAAACTCAAGCAATATGATGAAAACCCCATCTTGTTATCCTCGATGGCAACAATACAATACGTGTCGGTTCCCCTTCTGTCACTAGGATCGAACACCGCAAGATTGAACCCAAAGCTAAGCACTTCTCCCATTGCAAGAAAAACCAATCTAGTTGGCCAAACCAAATCGATAGTTCGAAGAGACTTGCAAAGATATCAAATCATGCATATAAGAATTCAGAGGAGATTCAAATAATATTCATAGATAAGCTGATCATAAATCCACAATTCATCGGATCTCGGCAAACACACCGCAAAAGAGTATTACATCGAATAGATCTCCAGGAACATCGAGGAGAACATGGTATTGAGAATCGAAGAGAGAGAAGAAGCCATCTAGCTACTAGCTATGGACCCATAGGTCTGTGGTAAACTACTCACGCTTCATCGGAGAGGAAATGGTGTTGATGTAGAAGCCCTCCATGATCGAACCCCCCTCCGGCAGGACGCCGAAAAAGGCCCCTAGATGGGATCTCACAGGTACAGAAGGTTGCGGCGGTGGAAACGTGGTTTCGTGGCTCCCCTGGAATGTTTTGGGATATTTGAGAATATATAGGCGGAAGAAATAGGTCGGTGGAGTCATGAGGGGCCCACAAGGGTGGCGGGCGCACCCTACCCCCCTGGGCGTTGATACGTCTCCAACGTATCTATAATTTTTGATTGCTCCATGCTATATTATCTTCTGTTTTGGACATTATTGGGCTTTATTATTCACTTTTATATTATTTTTGGGACTAACCTATTAACCGGAGGCCCAGCCCAGAATTGCTGTTTTTTGCCTATTTCGGAGTTTCGCAGAAAAACAATATCAAACGGAGTCCAAACGGAATGAAACCTTCGGGAACGTGATTTTCGGAACGAACATGATCCGGAGGACTTGGACCCTACGTCAAGAAATCAAAGAGGAAGCCACGAGGTAGGGGGGCGCGCCTACCCCCCCCCCCAGGCGTGCCCTCCACCCTCGTGGGCCCCATGTTGCTCCACCGATGTACTCCTTCCTCTTATATATATACCTACGTACCCCCAAACGATCAGATACGGAGCCAAAAACCTAATTCCACCGTCGCAACCTTCTGTACCCACGAGATCCCATCTTGGGGCCTGTTCCGGAGCTCCGCCGGAGGGGGCATCGATCATGGAGGGCTTCTACATCAACACCATAGCCTCTCCGATGATGTGTGAGTAGTTTACCTCAGACCTTCGGGTCCATAGTTATTAGCTAGATGGCTTCTTCTCTCTTTTTGGATCTCAATACAATGTTCTCCCCCTCTCTTGTGGAGATCTATTCGATGTAATCTTCTTTTGCGGTGTGTTTGTTGAGACTGATGAATTTTGGGTTTATGATCAAGTTTATCTATGAACAATATTTGAATCTTCTGAATTCTTTTATGTATGATTGGTTATCTTTGCAAGTCTCTTCGAATTATCAGTTTGGTTTGGCCTACTAGATTGATATTTCTTGCAATGGGAGAAGTGCTTAGCTTTGGGTTCAATCTTGCGGTGTCCTTTCCCAGTGACAGTAGGGGCAGCAAGGCACGTATTGTATTGTTGCCATCGAGGATAACAAGATGGGGTTTTTTTAATCATATTGCATGAATTTATCCCTCTACATCATGTCATCTTGCTTAAGGCGTTACTCTGTTCTTATGAACTTAATACTCTAGATGCATGCTCGATAGCGGTCGATGTGTGGAGTAATAGTAGTAGATGCAGGCAGGAGTCGGTCTACTTGTCTCGGACGTGATGTCTATATACATGATCATACCTAGATATTCTCATAACTATGCTCAATTCTGTCAATTGCTCAACAGTAATTTGTTCACCCACCGTAAATTCTTATGCTCTTGAGAGAAGCCACTAGTGAAACCTATGGCCCCCGGGTCTATTTTCCATCATATTAATCTTCCAACACTTAGCTATTTCTTGCGCCGTTTTTATTTTACTTTCTTTACTTTGCATCTTTATCATAAAAATACCAAAAATATTATCCTATCATATCTATCAGATCTCACTCTCGTAAGTGACCGTGTAGGGATTGACAACCCCTTATCGCGTTGGTTGCGAGGATTTATTTGTTTTGTGTAGGTGCGAGGGACTCGCGCGTAGCCTCCTACTGGATTGATACCTTGGTTCTCAAAAACTGAGGGAAATACTTACACTACTTTGCTGCATCACCCTTTCCTCTTCAAGGGAAAACCACCGCAGTGCTCAAGAGGTAGCAAGAAGGATTTCTGGCGCCGTTTCCGGGGAGGTCTACGCAAAAGTCAACATACCAAGTACCCATCACAAACCCTTATCTCCCGCATTACATTATTTGTCATTTGCCTCTCGTTTTCCTCTCCCCCACTTCACCCTTGCCGTTTTATTCGCCCTCTCTTTTTTTCGCCTCTTTTTCGCTTGCTTTTTGTTTGCTCGTGTGTTGGAGTTGCTTGTTTGTCATGATGGCTCAAGATAATACCAAATTATGTGACTTTACCAATACCAACAATAATTATTACCTTAGCACTCCGATTGCTCCTCTTATCGATACTGAATCTTGTGAAATCAATGCTGCTTTGTTGAATCTTGTCATGAAAGATCAATTCGCCGGCCTTCCTAGTGAAGATGCCGCTACTCATCTAAATAGCTTCGTTGATTTGTGTGATATGCAAAAGAAGAAAGATGTTGAAAATGATATTGTTAAATTGAAGCTATTTCCCTTTTCGCTTAGAGATCGTGCTAAAGCTTGGTTTTCGTCTTTGCCTAAAAATAGTATTGATTCTTGGAATAAGTGCAAAGATGCTTTTATCTCTAAGTATTTTCCTCCCGCTAAGATTATCTCTCTTAGAAACGATATTATGAATTTTAAGCAACTTGATCATGAACATGTTGCACAAGCTTGGGAGAGGATGAAATTAATGGTACGTAATTGTCCTACTCATGGTTTGAATTTGTGGATGATTCTACAATTTTTTTATGCCGGATTGAATTTTGCTTCTATAAATCTTTTAGATTCGGCCGCGGGAGGCACTTTTATGGAAATCACTTTAGGAGAAGCTACTAAACTCCTAGATAATATTATGGTTAATTATTCTCAATGGCACACTGAAAGATCTACTAATAAAAAAGTGCATGCGATAGAAGAAATTAATGTTTTGAGTGGAAAGATGGATGAACTTATGAAATTATTTGCTAGTAAGAGTGTTTCTTCTGATCCTAATGATATGCCTTTGTCTACTTTGATTGAGAATAATAACGAATCTATGGATGTGAATTTTGTTGGTAGGAATAATTTTGGTAACAACGCGTATAGAGGAAACTTTAATCCTAGGCCTTATCCTAGCAATTCCTCTAATAATTATGGTAATTCCTACAACAATTCTTATGGAAGTTTTAATAAGATGCCCTCTGAATTTGAGACTAGTGTTAAAGAGTTTATGAATTCGCAAAAGAATTTCAATGCTTTGCTTGAAGAGAAATTGCTTAAAGTTGATGAATTGGCTAGGAACGTTGATAGAATTTCTCTTGATGTTGATTCTTTAAAACTTAGATCTATTCCTCCTAATTATGATATCAATGAGTCTCTCAAAGCCATGATAATTTCCATTGATGAGTGCAAAGAAAGGACCGCTAGGATGCGTGCTAAGAAAGATTGCTTTATAAGAGCGTGTTCTTCTAGTTCCTATGAAAATAAATATGAAGATCTAAAAGTTATTCATGTGTCCCCTATTAAATCTTTGTTTTGTAATATGAATCTTGATAATGATGGGACTGAATATGATCCACCTTTACCTAGAAGGCATTCCAAAAATTCGGAGTTTTTAGATCTTGATGCTAAAATTGATAAAAGTGAGATTGAAGAAATCAAAACTCTAGATGTTAATGAACCCACCATTTTGGATTTCAAGGAATTTAATTATGACAATTGCTCTTTGATAGATTGTATTTCCTTGTTGCAATCCGTGCTAAATTTTCCTCATGCTTATAGTCAAAATAAAGCTTTTACCAAACATATCGTTGATGCTTTGATGCAATCTTATGAAGAAAAGCTTGAGTTGGAAGTTTCTATCCCTAGAAAACTCTATGATGAGTGGGAACCTACTATTAAAATTAAGATTAAAGATCATGAATGCTATGCTTTGTGTGATTTGGGTGCTAGTGTTTCCACGATTCCAAAGACTTTATGCGATTTGCTAGGTTTCCGTGATTTTGATGATTGCTCTCTAAACTTGCACCTTGCGGATTCCACTATTAAGAAACCTATGGGAAGAATTAATGATGTTCTTATTGTTGAAAATAGGAATTATGTGCCCGTAGATTTTATTGTTCTTGATATAGATTGCAATCCTTCATGTCCTATTATTCTTGGTAGACCTTTCCTTAGAACGATTGGTGCAATTATTGATATGAAGGAAGGGAATATTAGATTCCAATTTACATTAAAGAAAGGCATGTAACACTTCCCTAGGAAGAAAATAAAATTACCATATGAATCTATCATGAGAGCCACTTATGGATTGCCCACCAAAGATGGCAATACCTAGATCTATCCTTGCTTTTATGCCTAGCTAGGGGCGTTAAATGATAGCGCTTGTTGGGAGGCAACCCAATTTCATTTTTAGTTTTTTGCTTTTTGCTTCTATTTAGGAATAAATATTTGTTCTAGCCTCTGGTTAGATATGTTTTTATGTTTTAATTAGTGTTTGTGCCAAGTTAAACCTATAGGATCTTCTTGGATGATAGTTATTTGATCTTGCAGAAAATTCCAGAAATTTTCTGTTCATGAAAATAATTGTTAAAAATCACCAGAACGTGATACAATAATGATTCCAATTGCTTCTGATCAATAAACAAATTTTCTAGGTCGTCCTATTTTGGATCATTTTTTGGAGTTCCAGAAGTTTGCGTTCGTTACAGATTACTACAGACTGTTCTGTTTTTGACAGATTCTGTTTTTCGTGTGTTGTTTGCTTATTTTGATGAATCTATGGCTAGTAGAATCGTTTATAAACCATAGAGAAGTTGGAATACAGTAGGTTTAACACCAATATAAATAAAGAATGAGTTCATTACAGTACCTTGAAGTGGTCTTTTGTTTTCTTTCGCTAACGGAGCTCACGAGATTTTCTGTTAAGTTTTGTGTTGTGAAGTTTTCAAGTTTTGGATAAAAGATTTGATGGATTATGGAACAAGGAGTGGCAATAGCTTGGGGATGCCCATGGCACCCCCAAGATAATCTAAGGACACCAAAAAGGCAAAGCTTGGGGATGCCCCGGAAGGCATCCCCTCTTTCGTCTACTTCCATCGGTAACTTTACTTGGAGCTATATTTTTATTCACCACATGATATGTGTTTTGCTTGGAGCGTCTTGTATGATTTGAGTCTTTGTTTTTTAGTTTACCACAATCATCTTTGCTGTACACACCTTTTGAGAGAGACACACATGATTCAGAAATTATTAGAATACTCTATGTGCTTCACTTATATCTTTTGAGTTATATAGTTTTTGCTCTAGTACTTCACTTATATCTTTTAGAGCACGGTGGTGGATTTGTTTTATAGAAACTATTGATCTCTCATGCTTCACTTAGATTATTTTGAGAGTTTTAAATATCATGGTAATTTGCTTAAATAATCATAATATGCTAGGTATTCAAGATTAGTAAAAACTTTCTTATGAGTGTGTTGAATACTAAGAAAAGTTTGATGCTTGATAATTGTTTTGAGATATAAAGATGGTGATATTAGAGTCATGCTAGTTTAGTAGTTGTGAATTTGAGAGATACCTGTGTTAAAGTTTGTGATTCCCGTAGCATGCACGTATGGTGAACCGTTATGTGATGAAGTCGGAGCATAATTTATTTATTGATTGTCTTCCTTATGAGTGGCGGTCGGAGACGAGCGATGCTCTTTTCCTACCAATCTATCCCCCTAGGAGCATGCGCGTAATACTTTGCTTTGATAACTTGTAGATTTTTGCAATAAGTATATGAGTTCTTTATGACTAATGTTGAGTCCATGGATTATACGCAATTTCTTCCTTCCACCATTGCTAGCCTCTCTAATACCGCACACTTTTCGCCGGTATCATACACCCACCATAAACCTTCCTCAAAACAGCCACCATACCTACCTATGATGGCATTTCCATAGCCATTCCGAGATATATTGCCATGCAACTTACCACCGTTCCGATTATTATGACACGCTCCATCATTGTCATAGTGCTTTGCATGATCATGTAGTTGACATTGTATTTGTGGCAAAGCCACCATTCATAATTCCTTCATACATGTCACTCTTGATTCATTGCATATTCCGGTACACCGCCGGAGGCATTCACATAGAGTCATATTTTGTTCTAAGTATTGAGTTGTAATTGCTGAAGTTGTAAGTAAATAAAAGTGTGATGATCATCATTTTTAGAGCATTGTCCCAAGTGAGGAAAGGATGATGGAGACGATGATTCCCCCACAAGTCGGGATGAGACTCCAGACAAAAAAAAGAGGCCATAAAAAAGAAGAAAAGGCCCAAATAAAAAAATGATGAGAGAAGAAGAGAGAAGGGACAATGTTACTATCCTTTTACCACACTTGTGCTTCAAAGTAGCACCATGATCTTCATGATAGAGAGTCTCTCATTTTATCACTTTCATATACTAGTGGGAATTTTTCATTATAGAACTTGGCTTGTATATTCCAATGATGGGCTTCCTCAAAATGCCCTAGGTCTTCGTGAGCAAGCGAGTTGGATGCACACCCACTTAGTTTCTTTTGTTGAGCTTTCATATACTTATAGCTCTAGTGCATCCGTTGCATGGCAATCCCTACTCACTCACATTGATATCTATTGATGGGCATCTCCATAGCCCGTTGATACGCCTAGTTGATGTGAGACTATCTTCTCCTTTTTTTGTCTTCTCCACAACCACTATCCTATTCCACATATAGTGCTATGTCCATGGCTTACGCTCATGTATTGCGTGAAGATTGAAAAAGTTTGAGAACACCAAAAGTATGAAACAATTGCTTGGCTTGTCATCGGGGTTGTGCATGATTTAGATACTTTGTGTGGTGAAGATAGAGCATAGCCAGACTATATGGTTTTGTAGGGATAACTTTCTTTGGCCATGTTATTTTGAGAAGACATGATTGCTTAGTTATTATGCTTGAAGTATTATTATTTTTATGTCAATATTAAACTTTTATCTTGAATCCTTCGGATCTGAATATTCATACCACAATTAAGAAGAATTACATTGAAATTATGCCTAGTAGAACTCCACATCAAAAATTCTGTTTTTATCATTTACCCACTCGAGGACGAGCAGGAATTAAGCTTGGGGATGCTTGATACGTCTCCAACGTATCTATAATTTTTGATTGCTCCATGCTATATTATCTTCTGTTTTGGACATTATTGGGCTTTATTATTCACTTTTATATTATTTTTGGGACTAACCTATTAACCGGAGGCCCAACCCAGAATTGCTGTTTTTTGCCTATTTCAGAGTTTCGCAGAAAAACAATATCAAACGGAGTCCAAACGGAATGAAACCTTCGGGAACGTGATTATCGGAACGAACATGATCCAGAGGGCTTGGACCCTACATCAAGAAATCAAAGAGGAAGCCACGAGGTAGGGGGGCGCGCCTACCCCCCCCCCCCGGCGCGTCCTCCACCCTCGTGGGCCCCACGTTGCTCCACCGACGTACTCCTTCCTCCTATATATACCTACGTACCCCCAAACGATCAGATACGGAGCCAAAAACCTAATTCCACCGCCGCAACCTTCTGTACCCACGAGATCCCATCTTGGGGCCTGTTCCGGAGCTCCGCCGGAGGGGGCATCGATCATGGAGGGCTTCTACATCAACACCATAGCCTCTTCGATGATGTGTGAATAGTTTACCTCAGACCTTCGGGTCCATAGTTATTAGCTAGATGGCTTCTTCTCTCTTTTTGGATCTCAATACAATGTTCTCCCCCTCTCTTGTGGAGATCTATTCGATGTAATCTTCTTTTGCGGTGTGTTTGTTGAGACCGATGAATTGTGGGTTTATGATCAAGTTTATCTATGAACAATATTTGAATCTTCTGAATTCTTTTATGTATGATTGGTTATCTTTGCAAGTCTCTTCGAATTATCAGTTTGGTTTGGCCTACTAGATTGATCTTTCTTGCAATGGGAGAAGTGCTTAGCTTTGGGTTCAATCTTGCGGTGTCCTTTCCCAGTGACAGTAGGGGCAGCAAGGCACGTATTGTATTGTTGCCATCGAGGATAACAAGATGGTTTTTTTATCATATTGCATGAATTTATCCCTCTACAGCATGTCGTCTTGCTTAAGGCGTTACTCTGTTCTTATGAACTTAATACTCTAGATGCATGCTGGATAGCGGTCGATGTGTGGAGTAATAGTAGTAGATGCAGGCAGGAGTCGGTCTACTTGTCTCAGACGTGATGCCTATATACATGATCATACCTAGATATTCTCATAACTATGCTCAATTCTGTCAATTGCTCAACAGTAATTTGTTCACCCATCGTAAATACTTATGCTCTTGAGAGAAGCCACTAGTGAAACCTATGGCCTCCGGGTCTATTTTCCATCATATTAATCTTCCAACACTTAGCTATTTCTTGCGCCGTTTTTATTTTACTTTCTTTACTTTGCATCTTTATCATAAAAATACCAAAAATATTATCCTATCATATCTATCAGATCTCACTCTCGTAAGTGACCGTGTAGGGATTGACAACCCCTTATCGCGTTGGTTGCGAGGATTTATTTGTTTTGTGTAGGTGCGAGGGACTCGCGCGTAGCCTCCTACTGGATTGATACCTTGGTTCTAAAAAACTGAGGGAAATACTTACGCTACTTTGCCGCATCACCCTTTCCTCTTCAAGGGAAAACCAACGTAGTGCTCAAGAGGTAGCAGGCCTGCCTCCCGACCTTGTGGCCGTCTCGTGGCTTTCCTAACGTGCACTCCAAGCCCTCTGGATGTCTTCTGGTCCAAGAAAAATCATCGCGGAAGTTTCATTCCGTTTGGTATTCCTTTTCTGCGAAACTCTAAAATAAGGAAAAAAACAGGAACATGCACTAGGCTCTAGGTTAATAGGTTAGTCCCAAAAATCATATAAAATAGCATATTAATGCATATAAAACATCCAAAATAGATAATATAATAGCATGGAACAATAAAAAATTATAGATACGTTGGAGGCGTATCATCAAGCAATAAGCAACAAGAGCTTGAGTAGGCTTTTTACTCCACCGTGAGGGGCTGAATCTGGGTAAACTCGTGTCTTTCGTCCCGCTCAACCCTGAAAAGTTAATCACAGTAGCGATGGCCTCGCACCTAAGTCCTTTCACTAGGGCATCTGCGGTGACAAAACCACGACAGTTGGCGCCCACCATGGGGCCAGCGCGCGGTGGATTCGAGTTCTTGAAGGGATCTTTCCCAGGGATCAAGGGATACGCTATTGGCAGGATGACCAAGAGTCACCGCGGCAAGCTCTACATCAACGACACCGGCTGGGGCCTTGAGGCCGACTCAATCGAGTACGGGTACCGGGTCTCCTTCGGCGGAATCCACGTCTTCATCGGCAAGATCGGCGATTTCGAGCCTGAGCCGAACATTTGCACTGACCTTGTCGAGCCGGCTCGGCGCGTGCAACCCGCCCGGTTCCATGGCGGCCGGAATGCGCTTTCGTGGGCTTCACGCAAGGAGTGGAACTTGCAAAATATTCCACGTCTGTAGGAGAGACTCTCATCTACTCAGGTGATGAGTCCTCGAGCGGAGAGATGGAGTCCATCTACAAGCTTCAAAACGGCGGGCTTGGGGGTTGTTCCGATGGTGGCAGTATTCCGGACCCCTACGAGCCGCCGTGCCGAGTCGCCACCTTCATGGCAGGCACGGCGCTGGCTCTCAATAGCACGGCGGCTGGGGCGACAGCTACAGACCCCTCAGGATCTGGCTCAGTCAGACATCCGTCTCAGGTCTTGTCTGAGTTGATGAACGAGTTGACAACCTTAATGGGGACTGAGGTCATGGCGGAGAACCAAGCAGAGCGTAACGCAAAGATCGCAAAGGTTAGGGAGCAGATGACCAAGGCCCAGGGAGATATCAATGCTGAAAACACCCGGATGACAACAGTGCAGGCTCAGATTAACGCTGAGCCAGAACCCTTGAAAGCAGAGGCTTGGCATTTAAGTCTGGATCAGAACACCTCTAACACAGTCCTTCAGAGGAGGCACCAAACCCGTTTGCCTTTAAATTACGAACCCATGAATCTGTTCAACATGCCGGGGGCAGGACCGAGTACTCCACTGGTTGTACCGACTGCAAAGGTGCCCAGCAATAGGGTGGCAGCTCAGCCTCATCAGCTAGAGTCAGCCCGTAGGAGCCAGACCCCGCCTCAGCGTTTTGCAACACCGCCGACACTACAAAAAAATACACTTCCGTGATGATACGTGTTTGTCACAGTAGGTCACGTTTTCTGTCATGCATGTACATCCATGACAAATTTATGACAGAATCAAGATAGTCATACATGTGCTGTCGTAGAAGTGTTCCATGACATTACCAAAATTATCATCACGGAAGTGTCCACTTCCATGACGATAAATCGCGCGTCACAGAAGTGCTTTCGTCAAGGGTGACCGACACGTGGCATCCACCGTAACGGAACGCCGTTAAGCTATCGTGTCCGGTTTTGGATCCGATAACCCGTTAACAGCCCCGACCAATGGGGATTTTCCACATGTAAAATCATCATTGGTTGGAGGAAACACGTGTCGGCTCACCGTTGGGACAGATGTCATCCACTCATTGGACACAAAGCGCCTATGATACGTCGACACGTGGCACGGCCCAACAGAGGCCCATTCCTGTGAAAAGGCCGGCCCGTTTGACTTGGTCAAAAGGTGGCGGGCCGGCCCACGGCAAGCTTGTTAACGGCCTGTTCGCATATAGCCCATTTACAGCCCGCTAACCCAGGGCCCGTTTACGGCCTAACCGAATTAGGCCCAGTAGCATCATCTGGGCCGTCCAATATAATTCCAGCCCGTTTTAACTTCCGGCGCATGTATGGCCCATGACGTCTTTCGGTCCATATGAGGCCCTTATTACTCTCGGCCCATTAACGTCCTGTGGTAAAACTGGCCCATAATGAACAGTGTATCACTTTATACCCATTAACGGCCCGTGGTGAAACTGGCCGTAATGAACAGTGTATCACTTTATACCCATTAACGTCCCATATTCCGTTGGGCCGTTTCTAGCCCATGTTATCTTTCGGCCGTCTCGGGGCCCATTTATTATTGGGCTCATTTCCACATTCGTTTACTTACGGCCCGTTACTGTCATTTTCTGCTTGTGGGCCAAATTCAGCCCGTGGTTACAGTCGGCCCGTTTGTGGCCCGTTAATACGTTGGGCCGTTTTCATTGCGTCATCAAAATACGGCCGATTAACGACGGCCCGTTATGGTCGGCCCATGAACGGACGATTTCAACTCTAGCCCATTTACGGCCATAATGTGGTCTGTTATTGGCCCATGTTTGGCCAAACGATCATAAGCCCGTAGAAGGCCCATTGATGATACGGCCCATAGAAGGCCCATTGTGTCTACGACCCGTATAAGGCCATTGTTTCTACGCCACATAGAAGGCCCATTGTTTCTACGGCCCTTAGAAGGCCCATTGTTTCTACGGCCCGTAGGAGGCCCATGTAAACTACAGCCGGTGGGAATCAAAGTTCGCCACCAGTGCAAATATAGGGAACACCCTACACTATACAAAAATGGCTTGCTGTTTTCTTCAGCCGGTGGCTGCACGTTAAGAACAAATTTTGTATCGCACCAAAGCAAATTACAACTATAAAACAAAAGGAAGGTTGGCATAAAAGTTAATAGTCTAGCAGATAAATGCACCACCAGAAGTTCAGAAGCTCAGTTCATTTGACCCGACTGTTATGTATTCATGATGTATTGTCTGATGGAGCACCATAACCTTCGCCTTCAGTTCTCCTAGGCTCCTGAACAACATAGCAAATGTCTGATAGTCTGGTTTCAAAACCATGCATATCTTGACAACATCGAACAATGCCTCTCCTTGTTTCACAAAGGGTCTCTGTTAGGGAATGGACTTGTGTCTGGAGCGCAGATACAACATTGTTTTGAGCTTGCATATCTTGATCATGAGGCAGTTTGGACGGGATTGCCTTAACAACCAACCCAGTATTATGCAGGAACATGCTTTTGGCACTGTTAGTGGACAGGTACTGACCCACTGCAGCAAGAGCTGACATTGCGGTTATAGTTGCCTCGCCACCTTCAGAAGGTGGCGGTTCCACCATTTTTTCCATAGCTAGCTGAAAAGTTGTGGTTTTACATTAGTAGTACCAGAACAAAAGATATTAAGGAGGCAGCAAAACCAAACAAAATAGCTTTGGTCTATATACAGAACTTATTCTGGTGAACCCATGTAAAATAATAGTTGTATTTTATTGCAAAGTACATAATAAAACCAGGTTCCAAACATATGACCATGTACCATCGCTAATGTATTGTCTATTTCTTCACATTGTATTGAGGGCTAAGGATAAAGAGACGAAGTTTATAATACGGTAAGCATAGTATGACATCATTCATATCACAAAACAACTGAGAACAGACAAACAGGCAATTGTAACATTGTGTGGGCAAGTCCAGCACGGAACTAGATTACAGGTCAAGATCAAAGGAACATCACTCCTCTCTTTTAAACCTTGTAAGGTGCAATGATACGCTAAGACAATTGTGTATAAAATTGAAAAGAGTAATAGACATTGGCTGCAAACCATGCAGTTCAAGGCACAAGTCAGAGTAAGTAGTAATTAAAAGGCATGAGGATTAAGGACTTACAACAGTGGCTTTGACTGGTGTAGTCATGCCCTTCTTCTTGCTGGTGTGACAGTCCTTGAAGATTTCCACAGCATTTGGTTCAGGTACTTTTTGGTCCTTGCGGGCTTTCCTCTGCATTTGGAACAACTCAATATAGATCTGATAATATGGTACAGCGAAAAGAGTGAAACAGCAGCTAATTACAAGAGCCTCGCAGTGTGCAATATAGCTACGAGATCCTGTCGTCTGTTGGAATTTCAGTTTCGTATGGTTGGCCTTGTTCTTTGAACAGTTCACCTACAAGAAGATAGATTTGTGTGGCACATGCGTAAATAGGACTTCAACATGTGATCTGATGACATATATATAATGTACCTGATACTTCAGATCGGACCAGTGTTTAACGAGGCCTCTCCAGTCTTCATCAGATATATTTTACACTGGAGATGTTTGGGCAAGTTCACTGTTAGCCTTGCCTTCAAAGTGAGTTTTCCTCAAGTTATACCAATACTGTCGCAGAGCAGACTTGAAAACATGGGTGCAAGCTTGTCTGGTTGCATCATCTTGGCTATCCAACTTGAACCTCATCTGTTGAAAATTATGGGAGTCTGATTATCAGCAACCTAGAAAGTATTGGACAGAGCAAGACGATATTACTAGTTTCCATACATAACCATACTTACAGATAAATGGTCGAGGAAGGTGTTGAACTGGGTTTCGTCTTTGTCATTCCTGTACTGAATCCATGTTGGGAGGATACGTACATGACACCTAACAGCAACCGCTGCCTCTGATACTAACTTGGCTGACTTTGTAGCATCATGTGGCCTTTTTAAACCTGCCTCAAAACGGATCTCCATTCTTCCTCCTCTAGATTTAGTTAACCTATCGGGAATTATCCCTGATGTTTGTTTCCTCTTGCACCTAGGTGCTAGTCCAACAACAAACATAGGAAGTGTTAGTGTACATCAAACTGTGAGACTACATATAAAGAAGCATGCAACTGTAACTTGACTCCAGCAACTACCTTCTTGCTATTGAAGCTCACAAAGTTCATCTGATCTTGCCAACTCATCTTGTGTCAAGAGTGCTTCAGAAGTAGTGTCAGGTGGCAAGGGAGCTTGGGAACGTGCTGCTAGCTGAGTTGACGAACGAGTAAATCGTGCAGCTGGTGGTACTGCGGAAGGTGTTGCAACAACTAGGGTTGTCTCTGCTTGTTTGGTTGAAGCTATTTGTTTCTATTTGGCTTGTTCTGCAGCTCGTGTAGCATGGGATACCCTGTCGGTACAATTTTCCGCTGGACTTTGACCTTCTATTGCACCATCAGTACCAGCAGAATCTGCAGGATTGTTCCGCTTCCCTTTCCGTGTCGTTCTGTCTTGCTTCCTCTTTCTCTGTGCCATGTTAAGTCAAGCCGACAAGAAAAACGAATAACAATTTAGTTCTTTAGAACAAATGTACTTTGATGTAAGAACATGGTGTGAGAGACAGATATTGTATGTTCTAGAAACAGGAACACGTGTCTTAGTCACAAGTATAATGTGTAAAGTAAGCAGATGCAATTCAACAAAATTAGAAGCAATACAAGCTAGACATCATACATAACATGCAACCACATATAACAGTGCCAAGTTAGAGGGAGCACCTGTGATGGTGCACTAGGGGAGACGTGCTCATCACCAACACAGCTACATTGAGTGTCTATGCATGTGTTGTCTTGGAAATCATCTTGGGGGGATGGAGAAGTAGAATCTGTAGAGGCCCTCCATTTGGAAGGAGCACCTTCATCCGCTGCCTTGCTAACTTCCTTCCGCTTTATTGATTTTGAATTGTCAAGTAAAACCGACAAGAAAAAGCAATAAAATTCACTCTTCAGAACTCATTAATGCATGATACTGACAATCACTACTTTGATGTAAGGCAAACACATGATTCCAGGATGGAATAATACGAAAAACTGGACGGCATGGCATATTCACAACTGTTTTTGTAAACTAAGCAGAAACCATTTCACCAAATAAGAAGCAATGCAAGCTAGACACCACGTGAAAGATGCAACCAATATGACTCTGCCAAGTTAAAAGTGTCCCATCATAAATGGCATTTCAACAAATTAGAAGCAGCGCATGCTATAAACCATATCAAAGATGCAACTAATATCACACTGCATATACTGAAGGTGTCTCGTCATATTGATTTATGCAGGATACAAAAACACAATAGTTTTATGTGTGGACATGCTTAATAGACAGATGTACTATGTACTAAATACAGGAAGGCATGTCACATTAACAGGTATAATGTATAAGCTAAGCAGAATAGCACATGCAGTTTAACTAGATTGGAAGAATTATAATCTAGACACCATATGCAACATGCAACCACATATCACGCTGCCAAGTTAGAGCAAGCACCTGCGATGCTAATCTAGGGGAAAAGCGGTAATCAACTACAGAGCTACGTTCACTATCTTCATCTAGCCTTGCTGTTTCTTGAGAATCATGTCGAGAGGCTGACGCTGCATTCTTTAAATGAGGAGTATTCCACTTGCCTGACTGCCTCATCATAAGTGATTGATGAGGTATACACAAGAACATTAGTTTGATGTAAGAACATGGTTAATACACAGATGTACTAGTATGTACAAAAAACAGAAAGGCATGTCATATTCAAAGGTATAATGTGTAAGCTAAGCAGATGCAATTTAACCAAATTGGAAGCAATACAAGCTAGACATCCGGCTGGAGTGGTGAGCATGATCATCTAGGACCTGAGAGCCTGGTGGGAGGCGGGCTGCTTCACCACCATCACGGCTTTTTAGTTGGCTTCCAGGTGATGCCTCTGTTTGCTGGGCTTGTCACTAGCTCGGCCAGTGCCCTGACTAGCTATTTGTCTTCTGGTGCTCACGGGATGGTGGTTCATGTAAAAAATATCTTTCCTTATCTTAATAAAGACCGACTTCGGCCTTTCGAATACAAGCTAGACACCATATGGAACATGCAACCACATATGACACCGTGAAGTTAAAGCAAGCACCTGGGATGGTGGTTCATGGCGAGCGAGACCATCAACTCCAGAGCTATGTTCCCCGTCTCCATCTGCTGACACTACACCCTTTAAAGTCTTGAAATGTGTCTGGCTTAGCCGCGTACCACGCTGGAGCGACTTCTCTCTTATCTTTTCTGCTTCTGCCAAGGCAGGGTCTGAAATACCCTTGCATAAAAACACAATAGTGAGAGTATGGGTGAAGTGTGTGCAGAACTAGTGCACTGTAAAAGTAGCAGATAGCAGATGGCTGAAAAATAAATGACAGGAGACATATGATAGCTCTACAACATTGCATGGCAAACAAAATTAGATTCTACTCCGTATGATTTTCTAATATATGAGCACAGGAAATGCAGGTACTCCTCCAATACACCACCACATGTGGTCATGTCAAGATAACAGTCGATTGCAAATAAATAGGTTAGTTGATTTTTTTAATGAACCGTCTGATCTATAGGGAACGGGCAGATGGCCTTCGTCTACCTCCCGCCAGTCACTGTTGACGATCTTTCTTGAACCGCCAGCGACCACCGGCCCAGACCCCTGCCTCCGCCGCCCCGCCCTCCCCTCGACCTCACACCACCGCCGTGCTTGGCAGCGCCCCCAGGCCATCCCTTCAATCCCGGCCGACCTCCAGATCGGGCGCCAGTAGCTCTAGGCCCCACACGCCCCTAAGAGAAACACCGAGGCGCTGCTTCCCCGACGTAATAGGCGGACTAGCGCCTGTTACGCCGGGGAATGCTTCCGTTAATTGGGAATCAACTGACCAGGAAGTGAAATTCAGGGGGGCGACAGACCTCTAGCTAAGGTGAAATAGTATATGAGGAGAAACCTTGTGCATCGCGAGTTACTAGGAACATCAAGTATCAAGAAGAAGCGGTCAACTAGTGTCTTATGTGGGATGAATACCATGCAAGCAGACACGTAAGATTTGCACGAATAAGGGAAGAGGAGTACCATTTTCGGTTGCCGGTGTGGTCACCTCCACATGTCGAGCCGATCTTCTTCTTTTTGCCGGGAAACCGATGTTCTGGAGGGTGCAGGCTTGGACGAACCCATGGCCAAATTGTTGACTGTGTTGCCGTGGCCGTATGTCGGCGGAGGGGAAGCAGATCCGAGGCGGCGAAGGACGGCGTAGCAGGAACAGCTCCGGTGTGGTGGAGGGTGGCGAAGTTGGAGCGGCAGCGGTGAGGCGCGGGACGGCGTGGTTGAACTGGCTCGGGTACGGACGGCTCGGCCTCGGCTTCAACTACTAGCCATGGAGGGCATTGCAGTTGAGGTTGTGGTGGACGACGACGTCGGGGTATCGGCTCCGGCGTGATGGAGGAGGGCGGCGGTTGATGGGTGGAATGGGGTGGTGGACGGAGGACGCCGGGGTTTCGCGGCTGTGGAGAGGTAATTTTTGTGCCCACGGAGTACGAATGGGGAATCGGACGGGTGGGCGGGGGGGGGGGGGGGATGGGGGAGAACCATGTTTCGGTCTGGGACGCGCTTGTTTTTGGCTTTTTTGAACAGAAGATGGGACGCGCTTGTTTGAAATTTGGGGAAAGTACAAACTTTGCCCCCCTCTTAAATTTCGGACCTACTGCGGGTCGGGGGTAGGATGGTAATCCCAGGTGTCCCAAATAGTGGGCAGGAGCGATTTCGGCCACGCGCATGTGTGCTTAGGCATCCATTGTGTATGAATGTTTTTCGGAGGCGGTTGCGTGGCGTCTAGATGAAGCTACAAACCTACCCCGGTTTAGACCTTTGGACGTCGGGCCGGTAGGTTTCACGGGTCGGAGTTATTAGAAAAGTAATTTCCTTGTACTACCAAACATTGCTCTCACGCGGTTTCGGGCGAGTAGAGGCTCTTCTGGCGCTTCATTCGAAATTTTGAAACACAAGCATTCACGTTTCGAGTACTCTTGAACTTTGAGGATTGACCTAAATAGACAACGTTAAATTTGACCTTGTATGTTTGAAAACCTCATTAAATTATCCGCTTCTTTTTGAAATTTTGACACTTGGAAATCCTATAACTACGATTATTTTGGAATGGAGGAGCTAAATTAGAATCTATTTTGTACACGACTACATATGCTATTATGTACAAAATCAGAGCAAAGATTGGCGCCCCATAATGTAGGTATGATTTACAAATGCCATGATATCAAATTCAAATAATTGAATGGACTTCATGTTGAATTCGATTTTTTAAAACCACCTTAAGTTGAATTCAAATGTATGCTAGTTCATAGGTAGCTATTTATAATGTTCATTGTGTAACTTTCGTATGTATAATGTGCTTTACACACACAACATGAACTATACTCACGTTTATATTCGATTGCTAAAGAGATGCATTGTCTGGAGTTCAAAATACTAACTATGTGGATCAATTGTGTCGAATAATAACATAGACATGCTCAAATTTGATAGAATCTAGATGTCTGATGGATCAATGACCGTTCCTTACGCGAATTGCAAATATCATGATCCCATCCTAATATTTGGATACAATTTATATCTTTAATCAATGTGTACAGCAGTCTTGTACGTGTAGTTTCAGTCTCCATCAGTGGTCTCTCACACATGCTCACACACTCTCTCCCGAGGTGTCTTTCTCGCACACATGCTCTCGATATAACCCTCCCTCCCTCTCATAACCATTTACGACTGTTTTCACTAACCTTTATCACAAGCACTCTTCCTCTCACAAGCATACACATGCACAATCCCCATCGACCCTTTCTATATACATAGACCTGCCTATGTGTCTCCTGTACGCACATTATCTTTAGGCATGTCTCTCACGCATTGTCTCACACCTCTCTTCCTAATCGACGAGTATGATTCTAGCAGAGCATTCTGTAGGTTGCCCCTTAAAGTTAGGTTGGATGAATAGTAATATCAGAGATAAAGGGGTTACCTTAGTCCGAGAACCTAGGGTTACAAATCCTAGCCGGCTTTGTCAGTGGACATAGAGTCCTTCACAATTATGCTATCTTTGTCTTGTACGACTAGTCACCCATGGGTCTCCCTAAATGCGTCACGGGCCGACCAATGTGGCGCAGGATGGAACCGAACGAAGGGCCTCACCTCGACCCACCGGACCTCACGCGGTGACACACCCTCTGCCCCCATGCTCATTTCTTCTCACACCCACACATACCAACACAGACACCACACACAAAAAATATATTCTCCTGGTGCCTCTATCCACTCCCCCCTTGCATATACACACTCAAGGGAATCTCTCGCCGTGACGTCATATTCGTCTCTCTCTCTCTCTATACCACTCTCATTTCTCGTGCTATCTCTCCCACGCCCCCCTTCGGCCCCTCTATCCATGCCTCTCTCGAATACGTAATACACACACATACCTCTCTAGGCCCTGCCAAATGCATCAACTACACATTCACACATGTTACATCACGTACCCCATTGATCTAAAAAGCCCTCTCTTCACGTTTATTTCGCATACAACATTCCTTTTGAATAAAGTGTGGCCAGAAAAATATTTTAGAATTTCTACATATATACAACATTACAAAGTTATATGGAGAGGCACATTTGTGCCCTTGGCTCTAGCGGCCCGACTTGCCTATCTCTTCAGGAATTTCTCCTTCCTGTACTGCACTTTCTTGATCTGCCTGGCCTTCTCAAATTTCCATTTCTCTTCTTGGATGAAGGAAGTCAACATATGATTTTGGCCAGGAGTCAACTTGAAGTCAGACATAGGAGTGTTTGGGTCCTTGTGCCAGAGATCAATGTAATCGAGGATCAACTTTGGATCCAAAAGCAGAGGCACATTTGTGCCCTTGGCTCTAGCGGCCCTGACTTGCCTATCTCTGATGATTTCAGCAAGTTCTTCATCATCAGCTTCGTCTTCTTCAGACGGCACTTGGAAGGCGACCTGCTTCTTGTGAGGACTTGGGCGAGAACCTCGCCAGCAGTGGTCTTTGTCTTCAGCAGAGAGGGTCCTGTTGAAGAATTTGGAGCAGCTGAGGAACTAGCTGAAGCTCCTGAGGCAATAGAGATGCCTGTAGTCCTTTGGCACGTGGCAAGATGCACAGGTGCTGAGGATTTGGTCGGAGCAGCTGAGGACTTATGCGGAGGAGCTGAGGATTTTGGAGGAGCAGGAGCAGCGTGAGGAATTGGCCGTGAGGGCTTTGAGGATTCTGACTGTGAGGGCATTGCTGAGGAACTTGGCCTTGAGGGCATTGAAGGTGAAGCACTTGGCTTATGCGCAGGCTTCTTTGCCATGGATTTCTTTGGCTTGACAGAGGCCTCAGCGGCAGCAGCAGCAGAGTCTTCATTGAATTTCCTCACTGCTTCTCTGGCTTGTCTAACCAGCTTGGCCTGGCGCTTGGCCCATTCATCAGGATAATCCTCACCGCGCTTGAGGCTGGTGGGATCAGCTTCTTGGCCAAGTACCAACGGAGGTCTTGGGCATGGAGGATTGAGTGCGAATTTCTTCATGTACTTGGGAGTCACATACGTGTACTCCCTCCACTCTCTTGCCCATCTCCTCTCTATCTTCTGAATGCGCACCTTGCGCTGATTTTTATCTTCCTCAGGGGGTGTGCAGTACCCAGCATAGATGTCCTCAGGGATTTCAAATGCAGTGTTGACCTCAGGCCTCTTTCCTCCATTCTGTGGCTTCTTTCCATCAGCCATTTTCTTCAGATGAGGAATTTGAACAATTGAATTCTCTGAAGAAGTATGCAAATTTTCTTCGAGGAACACTGCAAATGAGTTAAGTTGATGAGAACCTAGAGATTCAGCAGCGGACATGAGTACCTGTGAACAGAGTATAGTTGCGAGGAATTTGGAGAGGTCATATGCGTTCTCAGAAGGTTTTTCAAAAAGAACAAGTTTGAGGAATTTGACCAGATGAGTCTTGAAGAATTTCACTAAGCGTTCTTTGTCTTAGGTTCCAGAGTTGTATAGATCGAAGATCCACACAATTGAGGAATCTTGAAGAAAAATTATTGCTTAGAGAAACGAATCAAGAACAGATGACATGTGAGGTGTTTAGTGTGTGAAGAATTTGAAGAATAAACACCTTTGAAGATTTTGTAGAAATCATTTGAATCAAAGAGGGCAGTAAAAGTAACTTTTAATTACCCTGGATGAAGAACACGACGAACTGTGAGGTAGAGATGAGAAGTTCGTCTGTGCAGATCTTCCACGCCCTAACTCGGCGGAGGAAGACAGCTACGGCGGCGGCGGAGTGAAGATTTCCGCGGCCGGCGCGAGTACGGCGGCGACGAGGTCGAGGCAGTGAAGCTCTTCCTCACCGGCGACGATGAAGTAGCGGCGGCGCTAGGGTTTGAGAAGCTCGAGCTGGAGAGAGGTCGAGCGGAGTAAAGGAAGTGAGGAAGGGGAGAGGGGGTATTTATAGCCACGGTGAAAAACTGTTCGCCCGAAGATTTTGGACGAACATGCCCCTGAACCTTCTCATTCGCTTGACATGTGTCACCCATGTACTGAGAAGTGGAGATCGTGTTAGATCGTGGGTGAATAGATAAGTATTTCGTGGGATGCGGAACGGTTTGAGCGGCAAAGCCGAAAATTTGGATAAGATAAGTTAAAAGTTCTGTTCGCAAATTCTTCAGCTGACAAGAACACAGTGAAGATTTTGAACGAGTTTCAAATAGAACGCACATGAAGAATTTGTGAATAGATTGGGTTGAGTATAGCATAGAGGGCGAAGGGTCCGATCACATTCACTTAGCAGAAAAACCAACTTGAAGAATTAGCCATAAGTGAATGCTGTAGAGGACATAAACATATATATATAGCCAATGAAGAAAAACGACGGAAACAGTGAAGACAATGCAAAGTTTAAGAAAATGAACAATTGAGGAATTTCAATTGAGGAAAAACTCAAATTGAAGATTTTCAACTTTTGGTGGTGGCGTGACCCACCGTATAAGAATGATGATTTCGGATACCGCGTACAATTGTCGTAGGGTTCTGAGAATCAAATTCTTCGTTAATTTCTTCACACTTAGAGTGTTATTCTTCATTGATTGAAGAAAAACGTTTCTTCATGTGTTGCACATCTAAGTCATCAATTTTGCATAAGTGTTAGGATGAGTGTCCTTTTCAAAGAACATTCGAAGATTCTAAGATATTTAGCTCACACCGCAACTTGCTAAATCTCTTCTCATCCAAGGGCTTTGTGAAGATATCGGCTAGCTGTTCTTCAGTCTTCACATGCTCAATAGAAATGTCGCCCTTCAACACATGATCACGAAGAAAATGATGACGAATCTGAATGTGCTTTGTCTTCGAGTGCTGAACTGGGTTGTGAGCAATCTTGATGGCACTCTCATTGTCACAGTAGAGAGGCACATTCTTCATGTTGACGCCGTAGTCCTTGAGAGTTTGCTTCATCCACAGCAATTGAGCACAGCAAGAACCAGCAGCAATGTACTCAGCTTCAGCAGTAGACAGTGATACGCAGTTCTGTTTCTTCGAGGACCAACAGACCAAAGATCGTCCGAGGAAATGACATGTACCAGATGTTGACTTGCGGTCCACACGATCACCAGCATAGTCAGAGTCAGAATATCCAATGAGATCAAAAGCCGAGCCCTTGGGGTACCATAATCCAAGTGTTGGTGTGTGAGCTAGATATCGAAGAATATGCTTCACAGCCTTATGGTGTGATTCCTTCGGTGTAGCTTGAAATCGGGCACACATGCAAACACTAAGCATAATATCTGGCCTAGATGCACATAAATACAATAAAGAACCAATCATGGAGCGGTATACCTTTTGATCGAAGTCAATACCATTTTCATCAGTGCACAGATGGCCATTTGTGGGCATCGGAATTTTGACGCCTTTGCAATCTTGCATGCCGAATTTCCTCAGTACATCCTTGAGGTATTTCTCCTGAGATATGAATATGCCATTGCGCTGTTGACGAATTTGAAGACCTAAGAAGAATTTCAATTCTCCCATCATAGACATTTGATATTCTTCACTCATCATATAGGCAAATTCATCACTATAACGTTGGTCAGTACAGCCAAAGATAATATCATCAACATATATTTGGCACACAAACAATTCACCATCATAAGATTTAGTGAAAAGAGTAGGGTCGAGTGAACCGGGTTTGAAGCCTTTCTTCATGAGGAATTCCTTCAAAGTATCATACCATGCCCGAGGGGCCTGCTTGAGGCCATAGAGGGCCTTATTGAGTCTGAAGACTTTGTCAGGATGCTTTGGATCTTCAAAACCTGGGGGTTGAGCAACATATACTTCTTCCTCAAGCTTACCATTGAGGAATGCACTTTTCACATCCATTTGATATAAAGTGATATCATGATGGTTAGCATAAGCAAGTAATATGCGAATAGCTTCAAGTCTAGCAACAGGTGCAAAAGTTTCATCGAAATCAATTCCTTCAACCTGTGTGTAGCCTTGAGCTACAAGCCGTGCCTTATTCCTCACCACAAGGCCATTTTCATCTTGCTTGTTGCGGTAGATCCACTTTGTGCCAATGATATTGTGCTTGCGAGGATCTGGACGTTTAACCAGTTCCCAGACGTTGTTGAGCTCGAATTGATGTAATTCTTCTTGCATGGCCTGAATCCACTCAGGCTCCAGAAATGCTTCATCTACCTTAGTGGGCTCTGTGATAGAGACAAAAGCATAGTGCCCACAAAAGTTAGATAAATGTGAAGCTTTTGAGCGTGTGAGAGGACCTGGTGCTTCAATGTCATCGATGATCTTTTCAACTTGCACTTCTTTTGCAACGCGAGGATGAGCTGGTTGTCGTCGAGGAATTTGATCAGCATTTTCTTCAGCACCATTTTCTTCAGCATTTTCTTCAGGTGCATTAGCTCGACGTTCTTCACGTTCTGGAATGAATTCTTCAGCAGATTCTTCGGTAGGAATGACATCCTCAGTAGCCTTGAACTTGATAGTTTCCTCAGGTGCTGGTTCATCTATCACAGAGGGTAGGTGCTCTCTTTGCGAGCCATTAGTTTCATCGAACCGCACATCTACAGTTTCAACAACCTTGTGAAGAACGTTGTTGAAGACTCTGTAGGTGTGCGAGTCCTTTCCGTAACCAAGCATAAAACCTTCATGTGCTTTCGGTGCAAATTTAGCATTGTGATGAGGATCTCTAATCCAACATTTAGCACCGAAGACTTTGAAATAACTCACATTGGGTTTCTTGTCAGTGAGGAGTTCATAGGCAGTCTTCTTGAAGAATTTGTGAAGATATACCCTGTTGATGATGTGGCACGCAGTATAAATTGCCTCAATCCAGAAGTGACGAGGCGTCTTGTACTCATCAAGCATAGTGCGAGCCATCTCAACAAGAGTTCTGTTCTTGCGCTCCACGACGCCATTCTGCTGAGGAGTGTAAGGAGCAGATAACTCATGAGTAATACCAAGTTCATCAAGATAGTCATCAAGACCAGAATTCTTGAACTCAGTTCCATTGTCACTTCTGATGTGCTTGATTTTCACACCGAAGTTGGTTGAAGCCCTCGAGGAAAATCGTTTGAAGACTTCCTGCACTTCATGTTTGTAAGTGACAATATGTACCCAAGTGTAACGAGAGTAATCATCAACAATAACAAAGCCATAGAGAGATGCATCATTTGTGACTGCTGAGTAATGGTTAGGACCGAAGAGATCCATATGAAGCAATTCAAATGGTCGAGTAGTGGTCATGATAGTCTTTGCTGGATGCTTAGCCTTGGTCATCTTTCCAGCTTCACAGGCTCCGCATAAGTGATCCTTGAGGAATTTGACATTCTCAATGCCAATGACGTGCTTCTTCTTCGCAAGCGTGTGCAAATTCCTCATGCCTGCATGACCAAGTCGTCGATGCCATAGCCAGCCTTCTGAAGCTTTTGCAAGTAGGCACACGGCTGGTTGCGGTCCTGTAGAGAAATCAACAATATACAAGTCTCCTCTCCTAAAGCCTTCGAAGACTTTGGAATTGTCAGCTTCCATAACCACAACACAACGATACTTGCCAAAGACAACAACCATATCAAGATCACAAAGCATTGAGACAGACATGAGGTTGTATCCTAAGGACTCGACAAGCATGACTTTGTCCATGTGTCGATCCTTTGTGATCGCAACCTTACCTAGACCCAATACCTGACTTTTGCCTTTGTCAGCGAAGATGATATGCTTCAGATGCGATGGTGATAAGGGAGCATCCATCAATAGATTCTTGTCACCAGTCATGTGATTTGTACATCCACTATCGAGGACCCACTCAGTGGCTTTGGGTTGATCATCCTGCAGATGAATTAGTGCAGCTTACGAACTTCATATACTTCATCAGTGAAGAATATGACATCACAATTCATCAGACCAATTTCATCAAGCAATGCAACAGTTAAAACAGTATGAGGACGTGAGAAATGAAAGTTCATTTCTTCATGATTAGCCTGCGTCCTTTCAGGCACTTTTCAGGTCTCCAGCAAATTCTTCAGACGTTTGAGCACGTCTGGAGACCTGACCCTGCATAAGAGATTAGTCCTTTTTCTTCACCACCCACATCTGAAGGGGTGGCAAAGAGTTCATCACTCTGCGAGCTCCATACGAGAAAGGTGGCATAGAAGCCAATCCATTTCGTTTCACATAAGAGGAGTTAGGGTAAGCATATGAATAAGCAGAGAAATTCTTCGAGGACTTATGAACATAATGATTAGAAGAATAATGCTCATATTCATAGCCCTTAGCTCTTCCCTGCGAAACAGAGTTGTTAGCACGATGATGTTCATATGAGGACTTTGATCCTTTTGAGGAATATGATCCACGTGAGGAATTCGATCCGTATGAGGACTTGGATCCATATGAAGAATTTGATCTGGGGTTCCTATTCTTCACAGGTGGTGTCATGAGGACATTCACCTGAAGACTTTCAAGGCACCTTTTGGGAACCCAGATTTTCTTCATAGGAGAACCGTTCCTGCAGTTAGTGCCAACATATCTAGCAAATACTTCACCATTCTGATTTTTAAACAGTTTATAGTTGGAGTCAAATGACTCATCAGAAGAATGAGAAGATTCACATGTAAAGCCAGATAAATTAGATGGATCAACTGGAGGTCCCTTTGCAGCAACCCATGAGGTTTTGGGGTACTGCTCAGGCTTCCAATATGTACCATCAGCATTGAGTTTCCTCTCAAAGGCAATACCCTCTTTCCTAGGGTTCCTGTTGAGGATCTGCTTTTTAAGCACATCACAAAGAGTCTGATGCCCTTTGAGGCTTTTGTACATGCCTGTCATGTACAATTCCTTCAGCCCTGCATCGTCAGTGATACTAGCAATGTCCTCAGATGAGGAATTAGTGATAGCAGAGACAGTTGAAGAATTTGTAGCATTAGAAGCATTTGAACATTCAGGTGAAGAATTAGCAGATTCACGTTCAATGCATTTCAAACATGGAGGAACAAATTCTTCCTGAGCAGCGCTGATTTGTTGAGCAAGTAATGAATCGCGCTCCTTCTGAAGATCTTCATAACTCACTCTTAGCTTCTCAAGATCTTGCTTTCTTTGAAGAAATTCATAAGAAAGCTTCTCATGATCAGATAAGAGAGTGTTATGATGACCTTGAAGGTTGTCAAACCTAGTCTGAAGTCTCTGAAGATTTTCAGTCAAGGTTTTAGTGCGATCCATTTCTTCACCCAACATATCATCACTTTTGTCTAGCATGTTTTGAACCTTTTCAAAAGCCCTTTGTTGTTTCACAGCAATCTTAGCAAGTTTAGAGTAGCTGGGCTTGAGGTTTTCATCAGATTCATTCTCACTAGATTCAGAGGAGGTATATTTGAGTACCTTGGCACCCTTTGCCATGAAGCAATAGGTGGGAGCGTAGTCATCATTGCCTTCATCAGCCTTGTTGGTGAAGCCATTTTCTTCAGAGTTGAAGATAGACTTGCTGACGAATGCAGTAGCGAGAGCTAGACTCGCTACTCCAGACTCGGACTCCTCAGATGCCTCCTCTTCCTCATGTTCCTCAGATTCAGCTTCAGAGTCCATTTCCTTGCCAATGAATGCCCGAGCCTTCTTGGAGCTGCTCTTCTTGTGAGATGAAGACTTGAGGATTTTGATGAAGATTTGAGGATTTCTTCTTTTTCTTCGCATCATCAGAACTGTAATCCTTGTATTTCTTCTTCTTTGATTCCTTTTCCCACTGAGGACAATCTTGAATGTAGTGTCCAGGTTTCTTGCATTTGTGACAAAGCCTCTTCTTGTAGTCACTGGATGAGGAATCATTGCTCCTTGAGGATCTTCCAAAGCGACCACGTCTTGAGAACTTTTGAAATTTCTTCACGAGCAGTGCTAGTTCCTGGCTCAGTTCTTCAGGATCACCAAGGCTGCTGCCAGAGTCTTCATCTTCAGACTCAGAAACTGCCTTGGCCTTCAGTGCACGTGATCTGCCATAGCTCGAACCATAGAGGTCTCTCTTTTCAGCAAGCTGGAACTCATGAGTATTTAGCCTTTCGAGGATATCAGCGGGATCAAGTGACTTGTAATCAGCACGTTCTTGTATCATCAATGCCAGAGTATCAAATGAGGAATCAAGCGATCTCAACAATTTCTTCACCACCTCATGGTCGGTGATGTCAGTGGCACCAAGCGCTTGAAGCTCATTTGAGATGTCAGTGAGGCGATCGAAGGTTTGTTGAACATTTTCATTGTCGAGTCTTTTGAAGCGGTTGAAGAGATTGCGAAGAACATCAACTCGAGAGTCACGCTGAGTTGAGACTCCTTCATTCACTTTGGACAGCCTATCCCAGATAAGCTTAGCAGTTTCCAAAGCACTCACTCTTCCATACTGTCCTTTGCTCAGATGGCCACATATGATATTCTTCGCTTGAGAATCGAGTTGCTTGAATCTCTTCACATCGATAGCGTTCAGTGAGGGTGAGACAGAGGGAACACCATTTTCCACAACATACCAGAGATCGTTATCAATTGCCTCAAGATGCATTCGCATCTTGTTCTTCCAGTAGGGGTAGTCCGTCCCATCAAAGGTAGGACACCCAGCAGAGACCTTGATCATACCTGCGGTCGACATAACTAAAACTCCAGGCAGTTAAACCAAAATCACACAGAACAAGGGAGTACCTTGCTCTGATACCAATTGAAAGTGCGTTATATCGACTAGAGGGGGGTGAATAGTCGATTTTTATGAATTCTTCACTGAGGAATTTGCGGGTGAGGAAATTCCTTAGCAAAGAACTACTTGCAGCGGAATAAGGACTCAAGAGTAAGCATAGCAGAACATAGGCATGGTCATCATGATGAAATGAAGACAAACACAGAGTACAGAAAGCGTAAACACAGGATAGCACAGGATGAAGACAAACAGACTGAAGAAATTGAACTGAGGAAATTGAGAAAGTCTTCAGTCAAAGTCTTCAAACACAGATATGACAAGCACACAACACAGTAATGAGGAAATGAAAGAGTTGAGGAAATAGAACCAGTAAGCTTGGTGAAGACAATGATTTGGTAGACCAGTTCCAACTGCTGTCTCAGTTGTACATCTGGTTGGAGCGGCTAGGTATTTAAACCTGAGGACACACAGTCCCGGACACACAGTCCTCACCGTATTCTCCTTGAACTAAGGTCACACAGACCTCGTCCAATCACTCGTGGTAAGTCTTCAGGTGACTTCCGAACCTTCACAAACTCGGTCACTCGGCGATCCACAATTCCTCTTGGATGCTCTAGACCATGACGCCTAACCGTCTGGAAGAAGCACAGTCTTCAAAGGTAACAAGCGTCGGATCCACGCAGGATCAATCTCTTCAGTGATGCTCAATCACTTTGGGTTTGTAGGTGTTTGGGTTTGGGTTTTCCTCACTTGATGATTTTCGCTCAAAGTCCTCGGAGGATGGGATGCTCTCAAATGACAAATGTCAGTTTCTCTCGGAGCAGCCAACCAGCTAGTGGTTGTAGGGGGCGGCTATTTATAGCCTAGGGAGCAGCCCGACATGATAAGACATAAATGCCCTTCAATGATATGACCGTTAGGTGGATAAGATATTTTGGGACAGCTGGCGCGTAGCACAGCAACGGTCGGAAATTTGAGTATCAAATTCCTCAGGGCTATCATGTTCCTCACTGTGTAGGCAATCCGCACTGGCGAATTCCTAACTCCTCAGTCAGAAAAAAATCCTCAGACACCAGAAGAGCTTCGTCTCTGTCACTGAAGAATATGACTGAACTGTATGAGATTTCCAATGGCTTCACTCAAAGGGATTGGTAGGTGTAGGATTTTGAGTTGAGCATCACATGGAAATTTTTCCTTAGTATTTCCTCGACCCCCTTTAACAGTACGGTGTTTCCTATGACTCAAGAAAGAGAAAATGAAACTACGAAAACAAAAGTCTTCATGCTTCATGTTCCTCAAATGAATACCAGGTCTTCAAGGTCACACCAATTTCTTCACTTTCAAAATCCTCAGAAAGTCTTCAGAAATCCAAAGTCTTCAGTCGAAGAACTTCATTTTTAGGGGTCGACTTTCTCTGTAAATATCAAACTCCTCATAGACTTATAGACCTGTGTACACTCATAAACACATTAGTCCCTTAACCTATAAGTCTTCAATACACCAAAATCACTAAGGGGCACTAGATGCACTTACACATAGTCGCTCCTGCACGCCACAAACCCAACCAAGGGAACGCACCCTCACTGACACGTGCTGTCGCATGTCACCTTCAATACACCAGAAGGTGACGGCGCGCGGGACAGGGGCGGCCAGCGGTAGGAGCGGGACGCGGTCACCACAGGAGGGCAGAGAGGGAGCACGAGGCATGCTCACGTTCCTTGCAGGGAAGAGGGCGGCGTGGCTCAATGGTGTTCGGCGAGGAGGAGGATGGGGACGAGCGACGTAGACGGGGAGGCGACGCCGACGACGGCGGGTGGCGGGGTGGCTCCAGCGGGGGTGGTCCGGCGTCGGCGCAGGTCGTCGGAGGCATCGATTGCCCCTGACCGGATCCACGCAAGAGGGGGGTTGAGGAGGCGGGCGACGGTGGGGCAGCGCCGGGCGGCGTCGGTGAGGTGGCGGTGGTTGGCGACGGCGGTGGTCGAGGCGGAGGCGCTTCCGGGCGGCGGCGACGTCGTCCAGCGTCGGTGGCGGCGCGATGGCGCATGATGGCGACGGGGGCGACGTGGTGGTGGCGACGGGCGTCGGGGGCGACGGGGTCACCAGGATCGGGGGGGAAACGAGTGTCCCGATCCAGATCGGGTCCTGGGGTGGGGGAAAGAGGAGCGAGGGGAGAGTGGGGTGGTTGGTTAGGGTTTCGATGGGTGAGGAGATAAGGAGGAGTGGGGGGAGTGGCCGGCTGGGCCTGGTGGGTTGGCCCAGCAGCTAGCTGGGCCGAGGCCTGGTGGGGGGTCCTCCTCTTTTTCTTTTGCTTTGTTTTATTTCTTTTCTTTATATTTATTCTTTCATGATTTATTTTAGTTACATTTATTTTAGTTTTAGAAAAATATACACTTAGCATCTAAATTAGTATTTCAACTTAGTCCACGGTCACAAAAAGTCTAATCCCCAAATAACTTAGTTTGACATTTTATTAATTATAAAAGGCATTTAATTAATGGTTTTGCTACTGTTTAAATTCTTATAGTTCAATGAAGCATTTTATAAAAGCTTGGTTTCTCCACCATAATTACTTACGATTTATTTGACACCACCCGAACATTTTAGTTTTAATCTTTGAAAACTTTTCTTGTTTGCCTCTCATTTGAATTTGAATTTGAATCGGTTTTGAACTAACGCGAGATTAACAACAGTAACCGAGGTGGCGTGGCATTCATTAA